>NC_057405.1:25017743-25375959 GCF_019320065.1 Cervus canadensis
AAATTGTATGACACATAATTTTGTAACTTGCTTTTTTTCATCTAACATATTTTCATGATAAATTCATGCTGATAAATGTAAATCTAGTTTATTGATTTAAACTACCACTTAATAATCAATTCTCTGACCATATCAATATTTATTGAATTTTCTGCTGATAGATATTTATATTTTGTGCTTTTTGCATTTATAAACAATACTATAAACATATAAAAATACTAAAACTATTTCTTGTGCATACATATGCTCATGTGTCAGAATTTCACTAGGTTATGTATATCTAAAACAGAATTTTGAGGTTTTTAAGGTATTAACATCTTCAGTTTTACTGAATACAGGTAGGCAAATTGTTCTTCAATGTGGTTACACCAATTTATCCTCTTATTAACTGTTGGGATTATTGAACTTTTAATTTTGGTCTTTCTGATAATTTAAAAAGTAAAACTTGTTTTAACTTGTATATTTCTACAAGTTAAACTGAACATCTTTGCACATGATTACTAACCATTCAGGTGTCTTCTTCCAAGAGCTGCCCGTTGACTTTTGCTCATTTTTCAGTTAGATTTTATATATATATATATATCTCACATATATACAATTGGGCTTCCCTGGTGGCTCAGATGATAAAGATCTGTCTACAATGCAAGAGTCCCGGGTTTGATCCCTGGTCAGGAAGATCCCCTGGAGAAGGGAATGGCAACCCACTCCAGTATTCTTGCCTGGAGAATTCCATGAACAGAGGAGCCTGGTGAGCTACAGTCCATGGGGTCACAAAGAGTCAGACAGAACTGAGTGACTAATACTTACTTGCTTCATATTTTTATATATGTGCACACATACATATATTTCCATTTTAACTTATTACGAGATATTGAGTATAGTTCCCTGTGCTATACAGTAGGTCTTT
Organism: Cervus canadensis; assembly: GCF_019320065.1. NCBI lineage: Eukaryota > Metazoa > Chordata > Mammalia > Artiodactyla > Cervidae > Cervus > Cervus canadensis. The sequence continues at coordinate 25,018,651 of NC_057405.1, forward strand.
GTTGTTTACCTGTTTTATATATAACAGTATCTGTTAGTCCCAGATTCCTAATTTATCTCCCCCCACCCCACCCTTCCCCCACTAGCCCCTTGGGTAACCATAAAGAAGATGTAGTGTGTATTTACAATGGGATATTAGCCAGCCATGCAAAAAAATGCAATAATGTCATTTGCAGTGACAAGGATGGACCTAAAGATGATCATACTAAGTGAAGTAATCAGAAAGAGAAAGACAAATATTGTATGTATTACTTATATGTGGAATCTAAAGAATGATACAAATGAACTTATTTATAAAACAGAAGTAGACTAGAAAACACTCAGCTGGGCTTTAAATCTTTTTTTATTGCTTGTGAGAGTGCAGGGGTTTATGCATTTTGGTAAATAATCTGTTCACTGCAAGCCTTCCAAATATCTTTCTTGGTTGATAGCTGGCTTCTGACTTTGTTTGTGGGGTTTTATGACACAAAAAAGTTTTATATTTATGTTTCATATATCAATTTTTTCCTCCACACTTTCTGTTCTTTGTGTCTGCATTTAGATTTATTACCATAATGTAGAAATGTATTCGGGGCTTCCCTGGTAGCTCAGTTGGTAAAGAATTCGCCTGCAATGCAGGAGACCCTGGTTTGATTCCTGGGTCTGGAAGATCCGCTGGAGAAGGGAAAGGCTACCCACTCCATTAGTCTTGGTCTTCCCTCATGGCTCAGCTGGTAAAGAATCTGCCTGCAAGGCGGGAGACCTGGGTTCAATCCCTGGGTTTGGAAGATCCCTTGGAAAAGGGAAAGGCTACCCACTACAGTATTATGGCCTGGAGAAATCCATGGATGCTATAGTCTGTGGGGTTACAAAGAGTCGGACACAACTGAGCAACTTTCATTTCACAGAAATGTATTTATTTTGTAAAAAAAAAATGACTGCAAATATTTTGAAGTTCTCAATAAAATGGTTAAATTATTTTCCAAAACTGTTGAAGCGTTAGTGCATCCACCGCTGATGCAAAGGAGTAACTGATTTGCTGCGCTCTCGTGGGAGTTAAATTTTTGTGTCAGCTTGACTAGGTCATGATACCCAGATAATTGGCCAAAAGCAGATATTTTTTTACATGCAATTAACATTTAAATTGGTAGATCTTGAGTAAATAGGTTACTTTCTAAAATATGGAGGGACTTCATCCAGTTTTAATAAGAGAAGAAAAAGGCCTCTCCCTAGGAAGGGGAGTTTCTCCCAGAAGACAGACTTCAACCTTCAACCACAAGGTCAGCTCTTGCCTTGATCCCCAGCCCGCCCTTCATTTTTCATGTAAATAAGATATATACGTGTCCCAGTGTCATTCACAGTTAACATGAGTTGTTGGACTTTTTAATTCCAAGATTTTATTAGGATCATTTTTTTTTATTTCAAATATAGCAGTTATTCCCTTCTGCTCCTTTTATCAACATATTTGTCTTTGCCTTGACTTGGTTGGCATTTCATTTGGATGGATGTCTTATGAAACCATGTCCATATTCATAAAGTTTTGTAGTTAGGAAGTTTATTTCCACCTATCAAATCTCCTTATATTACTCTGAATTATCTTTTTATTCTTAATATTACTCTGAATTATCAAATCATTTGACGTATGCCATCAGTTTGCTGGAGTCCTTTATGTTTTCTCATTTTCCAGCAATCTAATGGTGGTGGTTAAATAAAATTGTACCTTACAAAAGAAAACAAACAATTTCTAATTATTTAACTTCAACTGGTTGAATATTGTTTAAAGAGAAAATTTCATATCAATAGAAACAGCAATATATTTACTTTCAGAGTTAGAAAATGTTTCCAAAACTATTTAGGAAAAAAAAAAAAAGACTCCTGTAACATTTTGTATATGGCTATATGTATGAGGATGTGTACAGCAGAAACATTTCTTGATCTATATAAATTGCTTTCTCCTTGAATTTGATGCTTTCTTTAAAAATATGGTCTGAAAAGCATAAGGAACTTTCAATAAACAGTCTCAGGGACTGAAAATGGGAAACTTGCCATTATTTCTGCATCCACAGTAACCAGATCAGCCTTTTTCACATTCTACACCAATAGTTGGATGCCATTCAGGAGACAGAATAATTGCTGATAGCAGCAGAAATATTTTTAAACTCCCCTCTTCTTTTTACTCACATCTGTTAGGTGTTTGAATGAATTTTCATCTTGCTTTTAGAACATGTGTTTCACTGGGTGTTAAGTAGCTGGGGTCTGTGTGTGTGAATGAGCAGAGAACAGCTGACACAGAGTGAATCACGGGGTGGAAACATGATCCAGTCCCAGTGACCCACGATGGTCCCTGGCTTGAGGGATCAGGAAGAGAATTCTTTATTAGTTTCGCAAGCATAAACTGCTCAGCTGGTAGAGAATCCGCCCACAATGCGGGAGACCTGGGCTCCATCCCTGGGCTGGGACGATCCCCTGGAGAAGGGAAAGGCTACCCACTCCAGCATTCTGGCCTGGAGAATTCCATGGACTCCATGGTCCATAGGGTCATGAAGAGTCGGACACGACTGAGTGACTTTCGCTTCACTTCACTTCACTTCAAACATAAACAGTCCATGTATTTGTGTGCCTTATCATTTTTGAATCTTGATGTTATTCTTAGAAATACATGCCAACTTTAAAAATAGGTACCGCATTCCTAAGCACAGGGCTTGATTACACAAGAGCAAACACTGCATTTTTATTTTACCGTTTACAAGAACCAAATTTCCTCACTGGGAAGAATGTCACAATTGAGAAATTAGCTGCATTTTACTGTTGCCTTCATGAAGCAGTAACTATAACCAATGCCCAGAAAATCTTACAGTCCCCATAAAGCACAAACATTTAAGAGAAAAGAGCCCCTCCATAATTGTAACCCTAAGCATATTTCTTTCTCCGAAGAAAAGCAATCTCTTTCTCTGAAAATGAGTTTCTCCTTTAAGGACACTGGTTAGATGAGGTGTCCCCTAGTCTACACCCTTGGGTCTTAGCAGGGACCCCTCGTGAATCACATCTTCCCCCAGGCGGGTGTTTCTCTGGCAAAGAAAAGCTCTTAATTGAGGGTGTTAGTAGTGAAACTCCCTTAAAGCTACAGAGTGCTGAATATTTTTTAAAGAGATTCCCTACAGAGGGTGTCATTTCACAAGCATAGGTCCAATTCTTACTTTTTCGTCTTTCTTTTTTTTCCAGATAAAGAATTGAAGCCAAGAGTGGTTTCTCAACCACGAGTCCCACGACTCTGGGCTGCCCTGGATCCCCCTTTCCCTCACACTCTGAATGCAACCCACAAGCAAGCCTTGCCAGCTGCCTTCAGAAAGTACCCAAACCCACCCACATCCGCCAAAAGCACCCTGGTTCAAGCGGCAACTGCTCTGGCCAGCACAATGGCATCTGTCTCTACTGGGTGCCTCCCCACCCTGTGATGACCCACTGCCCACACAGAAGCCAGAGATTTTTCTGAAGTCCGAATCAGACCCCCAGTCTCCTCCATTTATGAATCCTCAATGGCTCTCCATAAGCTCCAAGACTTCGGGTGATCTGACCCTGCCTGTTACTTCATATTAGGCCTCTTACTTCATGTTCAACTTTCTCCCTAATTCATGGCACTCCAGCCAAATTGCCTTTCTTTCTGTCCATCAGATGCCCAGCTTTTTCCTGGCTCAGGGCTTTGCTCCTACTATGGCTTGTTTGGGGGTTTCTCTCCCCCACCTCCCCTAGACCTCTTCGTGGTTGCATCTTCATGAAAAGGAATGTCTCAGCTCCACTAAGACAAAAGCCAAGCATCTCCTCCACCATCTGTCTATTACAGCATCCTATTTTACCTTCTTCCTAACACTATTCTTGAAATTATTTTATTCATTTGTATACATGTTTATTTATCACTTACTGTATATTATGTCAATTGCTGCATGACCAATTACTCAAATGTAGCAACTTTAAAAGAGACACAGTTATTATCTCACACTGCTTTCTGAGGCAGGAATTTGGGAATGCCTTCGCTGGTTGGTTCTGAGTCTCATGTGACGTTGCATTTAGATGTCAGTCAGAGCTGCAGTCCTCTGGAGGCTTGACTGGGGCTTGCTGCTGTTGTTTAGTCGCTCAGTTGTGTCCAACTCTTTGCGACCCCATGGACTGCAGCACGCCAGGCTTCCCTGTCCTTCACCATCTCCAGGAGCTTGTTCAAACTCACGTCCATTGATTCAGTGATGCCATCCAACCATCTCATCCTCTGTCGTCCCCTTCTCCTCCTGTCCTTAGTCTTTCCCAGCATCAGGGCCTTTCCTAATGAGTTGGCTCTTCGCATCAGGTGGCCAAAGTATTGGAGCTTCAGCTTCAACATCAGTCCTTCCAATGAACACCCAGGACTGATCTCCTTTAGGATGGACTGGTTTGATCTCCTTACAGTCCAAGGGACTTTCAAAAGTCTTTTCCAACACCACAGTTCAAAATCATCAACACTTCCCCACTCAACTTTCTTTATGATCAACTCTCACATCCATACATGACTACTGGAAAAACCATAGCTTTGACTACACAAACCTTTGTTGGCCAAGTAATGTCTTTGCTTTTTAATATGCTGTCTAGGCTGGTCATAGCTCCTTCATGGAGCAAGTGTCTTTTAATTTCATGGCTGCAGTCACAATATGCAGTGATTTTGGAGCCCAAGAAAATAAAGTCTGTCATTGTTTTCATTGCTGCCCCATCTATTTGTCATGAGGTGATTGGACCAGATGCCATGATCTTAGTTTTTTGAATGATGAGTTTTAAGTCAGCTTTTTCACTCTCTTCTTTCACCTTCATCAAAAGGCTCTTTAGTTCCCCTTAACTTTCTGCCATAAGGGAGGTGTGATCTGCATATCTAAGGTTATTAATATTTCTTCCAGCAATCTTGATTCCAGCTTGTGCTTCATCCAGCCCAGCATTTTGCCTAATGTACTCTGCATATATGTTAAATAAGTAGGGTGACAATATACATCCTTGACCTACTCCTTTCCCAATTTGGAACCACTCCATTGTTCCATGTCCGGTTCTAACTGTTGCCTCTTGACCTGTATACAGATTTCTCAGGAGGCAGGTGAGGTAGTCTGGTATTCCCATCTCTTTCATAATTTTCCAGTTTGTTGCTGGAAAACCTGATTTCAAGACAGCTGACAGACAGGATTGGCAGGTTTTTGCTGGCTCTCAGGAAAGTGTCCCAGTTCCTCTATGGACTTCTCCCTAAGGCTGCTGGAGTGTAGAAGAGCAAATGACCCCAGAGAAATCAAGACAGAAGCCACAGTGTGTTTCAGGACCTAGACTGAGAGGTAACACCTGGAGATCTAGCCCTAAGCGACTGATTACACAGCTCACCTCTATTCCACATGAGAACTGGACAAAGGCAAGAAGATCAGGAGACAGAAGTACTTGGGGGTTCATCTGTTTGCCCCCCAGCATCACAGACTCTGTCCTGTTCAATAGCATCCCTGTGACTAGGAAAGCAGCTGATAACACACGAATGTTTGATTAGCAGTAGATAAATTGGATTCAGCAAAGTAAAATGGACTGGAATGGGTGAATTTAACTCAGATGACCATTATATCTACCACTGTGGGCAAGAATCCCTTAGAAGAAATAGAGTAGCCATCATGGTCAACAAAAGAGTCCGAAATGCAGTACTTGGATGGAATCTCAAAAAAGACAAAATGACATCTGTGTGTTTCCAATGCAAACCGTTCAATATCACAGTAATCCAAGTCTATGCCCTGACCAGTAATGCTCAAAAAGCTGAAGTTGAATGGTTCTATGAAGACCTACAAGACCTTCTAGAAATAACACACCAAAAAGATGCCCTTTTCATTATAGGGGACTGGAATGCAAATAGGAGGTCAAGAAATAACTGGAGTAACAAGCAAATTTGGCCTTGGTTAACAGAAAGAAGCAGGGCAAAGGCTAATAGAGTTTTTCCAAGAGAACTCACTGGTCAGAGCAAACATCCTCTTCCAACAACACAAAAGAAGACTCTACGCATGGACATACAGAAGTCAGATTGATTATATTCTTTGCATCCAAATGTGGAGAAACTCTATACAGTCAGCAAAAACAAGACCGAGAACTGACTGTGGCTCAGATCGTGAACTCCTTATTGCCAAATTCAGACTTTAAAAAAGTAGGGAAAACCACTAGACCATTTAGGTATGACCTAAATCAAATCCCTTATGATTATACAGTGAAAGTGGCAAATAGATTCAAGGGATTAGATCTGCTAGAGTGCTGAAGAAATATGGATGGAGGTTCATGACATTTTATAGGAAGCAGGGATCAAGACCATCCCCAAGATAAAGAAATGCAAAAAAGCAAAATGGCTATCTGAGGAGGCCTTACATATAGCTGAGAAAAGAAGAGAAGCTAAAGGCAGAAAAAAGGAAAGATATGCCCATTTGAATGCAAACTTCTAAAGAATAGCAAGGAGAGAGAAGAAAGCCTTCCTCAGTGATCAATGCAAAGAAATAGAGGAAAACAATAGAATGGGAAAGACTAGAGATCTCTTCAAGAAAATTAGAGATACCAAGGGAACATTTCATGCAAAGATGGGCACAATAAAGATGGAAATGGTATGGACCTAACAGAAGAAGAAGATATTAAGAAAAGGTGGCAAGAATACACAGAAGAACTGTACAAAAAAGATCTTCATGACCCAGACAACTATGACGTTGTTAGAAACACACCTCCTGGTATGTGAACTCAAGTGGGCCTTAGGAAACATCACTACAAACAAAGCTAGTGGGGGTGATGGAATTCCAGTTTAGCTATTTCAAATCCTAAAAGATGATGCTGTGAAAGTGCTGCACTCAATATGCCAGCAAATTTGAAAAACTCAGCAGTGGCCACAGGACTGGAAAAGGTCAGTTTTCAATTCAACCCCAAAGAAAGGCAATGCCAAAGAATGTTCAAAGTACCACACAATTGCACTCATCTCACATGCTAGTAAAGTAATGCTCAAAATTCTGCAAGCCAGGCTTCAGCATTATGTGAACTGTGAACTTCCAGATGTTCAAGCTGAATTTAGAAAAGTCAGGAACCAGAGACCAGATTGCCAACATCCGCTGGATCAAAAAAGCAAGAGAGTTCCAGAAAAACATTTACTTCCGCTTTATTAAATATGCCAAAGCCTTTGACTTTGTAGATCACAACAAACTGGAAAATTCTGAAAGAGATCGGAATACCAGACCACCTCACTTGCCTCCTGAAAAATCTGTATGCAAGTTAAGAAGCAACAGTTAGAACTGGACATGGAACAACAGACTGGTTCCAAATTGGGAAAGGAGTACATCAAGGCTGTATATTATCACCCTGCTTATTTAACTTACATGCAGAGTACATCATGAGAAATGCTGGACTGTATAAAGCACAAGCTGGAATCAAGATTGCTGGGAGAAATATCAATAACTCAAATTTATAGATGACACCACACTTATGGCAGAAAGTGAATAAGAACGGAAGAGCCTCTTGATGAAAGTGAAAGAGGAAAGTGAAAAAGCTGGTTTAAAGCTCAACATTCAGAAAACTAAGATCATGGCATCTGGTCCCATTACTTCATGGCAAATAGATGAGGAAACAATGGAAACAGTGACAGATCTATTTTTGGTGTCTCTAAAATCACTGTAGATTGTGACTGCAGCCATGATATTAAAAGACACTTGCTCCTTGGAAGAAAAGTTATGACCAAGTTAGACAGCATATTAAAAAGCAAAGACATTACTTTGCCAACAAAGATCCATCTAGTCAAAGCTATGGTTTTTCCAGCAGTCATATATGGATGTGAGAATTGGACTTTAAAGAAAGTTGAGCACAGAAGAATTGATGCTTTTGAACTGTGGTGTTGGAGGAGACTCTTGAGAGTCCCTTGGACTGCAAGGAGATCCAACCAGTCCATCCTAAAGGAAATCAGTCCTGAATATTCATTAAAAGGACTGATGCTGAAGCTGCAACTCCAATACTTTGGCCACCTGATGGGAAGAACAGACTCATTTGAAAAGACCCTGATGCTGGGAAAGATTGAAGGTAGGAGAAGGGGACAACAGAGAATGAGATGGTTGGATGGCATCACTGACGCAATGGACACGAGTCTGAGTAAGCTCTGGGAGTTGGTGATGGACAGGGAAGCCTGGTGTGCTGCAGTCCATGGGGGTCAAAAAGAGTCAGACACGACTGAGTGACTGAACTGACTAAACTGAACTGAGACAAACTGGGGAGGGCAGATTTGTGTCTCAGTTTCTGAGTTTGGGTTCATGCACATGTGTTTGTGGGAAAACAAACAAACAAACAAAAAAAAACTCCTAACGGGAAACTAAGGCACTGGGTTCCTTTCCAGCTCTGTCCTCACTTGGATAAATCACCTAATCTCTCATATTTAACAGCTTTATCTATCAAATAGAAATAATACCTATCCTGACTCAGGATCATATTTATTGTAAACATTTGGTAATGGAAATTTACTTCAGCTGGGGTTCAGGAAACTGGCTCTAGATTCAGATCTTGAAGGTTTTTAAATTATGTTACTTACATGGGTCCAACTTCTGTTTCCTCTTTGATAGAATAAATAGATTAAATTACATCATCTACAATGTTCTTCCAGCCCTTAGATTCTTTCGTTTTTATGGCTAAAGCCACAGTGACGTGATGTTAATTTGAAGGCACATTAAGAAACAGTATTGTGTGGTTTAGCTAAGGAACATTATTTTTATCAACAAAAAAGCCAAAATATAAGCTCCCTGTCAGTGCAGCAGCTGTCCTGATGCAAGAAGTGAGGCTGCCCAATGTGGGAATGGTACATGCAATTTAAAAAGCCTTGGGGGCCATTGGAGGTGGCATTGGAAGTTACTGACAAACCTTCCTTCAATTCTGCAACCCCTATCACCACTCAGGCCTTGCCTTGGGCCTTTGCGGTCCCTGGCTTGAGGGCCCAGATAATTCAAGAAAATGTGAGGAAAGCTTTTGCACCAGGGCCCCAGAGGGCACCCTTGCACCTTTCTAGACATGAAGGGGAAGCAGCCCCTAGAGGTCAGCCCTGAAACACAGTATCATGTTTCTAGTAAATACACACTTTTATTCCAAAGTTCGCTGCAAATACTCGCAGATCTTGGCCAAGAATGAACTTGCCCCTTAAAATTCTAAGACATTTTTTTCAGCAACCACCAAATCACTCAATGCTAAGGCTCCAGAGTTACAGGATTTTTTGAAAGACTTCGCTGCTTTTGTTTTTAAATTGTTGACCGGAAGTCAGTGGGGCGAGAGGCAGTAACAGCGACCGTATTTGCACTGCGTCATATTTGTTTCCTCAAAGCCATTTTGAAAACTAAGACTTGTAGGTTTGTTGATTTGGCATAAAGACAGTTTATCTTTTTGATCTCTCATTGATTGCTTTCCTTACTAAAACAGCTTCAACTTGGAACATTCATAACCTGATCAATTGTCATAGTAGACATACAGTTAGCCAGCTATGTGTGGGGGTGTTTACTTGCATGTATATGTGTATATTTATGCATTGGTTTTGGTTTACATTGTTTAACAGAAACATAAATGCCTGAAGGAATTGTAATGTTTGTATCTTATAAGAATACCACATTTCCCATGCTTCTAAGAACTCAGAAACATCTTTCATTTGTGTTTAGAATAAAATCTGGGATGTAAAATTCTGAACAATGATGTAACTGATATAGTTGAGCAAACGTCTGTATGGCAAGACCAAGTGTCGTTGATTTGTTTGTGGAACTGAACCATTTGAAGTCAAGTTTGAAGGTCTTAGTGACTTACTTGCCAGCACTCTTTACTAGTTAGTCAGTTTATAATAAGCTTAACATATCGAAGCCCTTCAGCATAGCTCTGGGCCTAGGAACCAAACGAAAGCGTTAGGATTCAAAGCCATGCAAAACAATTCTACCAACTGCACAGCATTACACATCCTCAGTTTTTGATACCTAATCCTTCAAAGCCACCTTGAACCATACGCTACAGCCATCAAGAGTGTAGAAGGGAAAAGGCTGAGGGATTAAGGAGTCATTACTATGAGAGGGAAACACATTTTCTCAGCTGTTCTGGTTTCAGTGAAGAGGGATTTTTCCTAAGCCCTCTGTTCCCATTCCTCTATGGAAAAGAGAGTTACTTGTCAGGTTGGGAATTTAAAATAAATACAGCATGCAGAGTTCAGTTCCACCAACTATGGGAGAGAGGCCCCTCGATCTTGGTGTCCTACCTGGTGGGACCACAGCGGGAGACCCTCCTGGCTCCAGCACTGCTAAGAGAGTGGCTAACTCTCTTGGAGATGTGGTTAACAGTACCAATCACCTCTCATAAAGTACAATGCTTAACTTTGCCAGTATCTGGAGTTTCCACCTGTCAGCATGTAACTTCCTTTCCAAGATCCCAACAGTTCTAACAAACCAATGAAAAATATAATTAGCAGAAACGTCCTCTCAAATTTCCATACACTTTCACATCCCCTACATCAAGCCCATACTCACCTCTGTGTACCGGTTTGAAGTGTACATGCTACAAATGTACTAAGGTTAAGATAAGAAAACGGCCTTGATACCACATGAAGTGGAAGGAGTAACGTACAAATGTCTATATTTTAAACACTGCATTAAGTTCTATGGAAGTCAATTTTTGTGCAGATTCATGAATGTTTCTATGAGCTTTTAAAATATATATATATATATTTATTATTTTTTCCTTTGTTTTTAACCTTACAGCTAAATTCTTTCCTAAGGACTATTATAAAAGATTTTTTTATGTCTAATTAGCTCCCTTCCTATAGACATACATTGTATCATTTTTTCAAACCAATAGATATTCTAAGCAAAGACCCCCTCCTTGACACACAACAGCAGCAGCTTTTCTATAGATAGCTCTTTTCTATAATTACTGGATTTCAGGTTATTAAATGGCGATGTAGAAGAGAGGTAAAAATTTTATTTAGCCCAAGAACAAGTCCAGGGGGAAGTTTTAATAGATTGGCAAAATAGTTGTTTTAAGATAAGTGAAGGCATTCTCGGAGCTATGCAATACCTGTTTGATTTAGCCCCCATGGAGGGAAGGAGACTGTCAATGTGTCCTCCTGATCCATGCCTCTTTCACTTCTTTGCCCCACACTCTGAAATCATGGCCAAAAGTTCCACTTCCCCAGCTATTGTCACTGCTGGGGACCCCACCTCCCCCCCAACACTGGACAGAAGCCAGCTGGGTTGGCTGACATCCCTGCGAGCTTCCTCAGTTCAAGCACACAAGTGAGTCTACAGGAAGGTCACAGTGTGACCTTCTGTTATCCATCCCTGTGATTACAGTGATGCCTGTACCGTGAAGCCGGAGAATCCTGTTCACCTCATTGAGGGTGGGTGGTCCTGGTATGACCTTGAAACTACAGAAATCCTTTATTTGCTACTAGAGAAAAATTATGTCACTAGCCACTGAAGTGTTTCTAGGAAAGTCGAAACTTAATGAGTTTACATTTTTAACCTAAACTCTGTCCTCAGGCTAGTTAGAAGTATTCAGTCTCTTTTAGTACCTATACATCGCAAATCCCTGTGTGTGAGTGTGTGTGTGTGTGTGTGTGTGTGTGTGTGTAACAGATGTGAGTTGGAGATGGTAGAATTCAGGCTTGGCTTAAATTCCTATATCAAATCCTGTTCAGCTCCTCCCATAACGTACCTGGGCACCTAAATTTACTTTCTCAGACTTTGCTTGAGAATCACAAGACTCATCATTTGCTTTCAGCGCACTCCTGGTGTTGAGGTCCTCAGGTAACAACAGCTCTCTTGTCCTGCTTTTTCAGGATATAACAAGGAAGGGCAATCTAAAACTTTAATAGTCTTCCTCTGAAACTACTGAAGGATTCTGAAATTACAATGGAGACCAAAAGGAAATCCTTACCATGACTTGCTTCAAGGGAAAAGGAGCCAGAAGTGGCAGGACTCAGTGAGAATGGAATGGGGGGGAGATGAGAAAGCAGAAAACATTCTCGGGATTCAGCAGGAAAAGCAGAAATGAGGTGAGAGGGAGCTTTCATCATTGTTAACCGATTTTTAATTTACTTGACCTCTAGGGAAAAACATGAAAGCAATTCTGGTTCACTGTGCCAAGATTTTTATTTCTCTCCTTTTATGATTATTATTTACTATGAAAGTAGTATTAAAACAGCATTAAAGGAATTTCTAAACATGAAGAACCTCATTTCCCATTATCCTCACACAAAGCCCTTTCAGTGACCTCCTGGTCTCTCTCCCAGGAAGCCCTGGGTTCTAAATATCCCCCCTAAGCATTTAAATGCCCAAGACTCTCCCTTGTCTCCACTGCTCCACAGAGCAGTTCTCTGTCAGCCACACAAGTCCCAAGGCTCTGAATGCCACCTGGATGGAGAATAAAAACTCCTTGCCCCACTTGCCGCCTCCCCTCTTTGCCCATATCAAGACCTCTCAGGCTCTGAAAATCAAAAAACTTAAGGGCACACAGCCCACCTCCTCCCCACAGTAAATGCATGTTGGCAGATCCATTGGTGAGCCCCATGTGAGTCAGTAATGCAAACAGATTCTAAAAGGAAAATGGTGTTTTCTTTCCCACCTGCAGCCTCTACACCTATGTGTTTAGGAAATCAGTTCACCAAGTGGGTTGGTCTCAAGAGGGATGTACTTGACATATTTGGGAGTTTTGATTGTTTTTTCCTATCACTGTATTTAACCATAAACTGTGGAATTTTTTTTGGGTGGTCCCTTCTTATTTCTGGGAAATCTTGTAGTTTCCTGGTTCCTTTCAGATATTAGAATAGTATCATTCAATGTTTCTCATTTTAAGTTCTGCTCTGATATTTTCCCTTCCCTGTGGTCCAGGCTTGATCTTTACCTTTTGGGACCTCTAGTTCCTAAAAGGCATGGTCTGCTGTATTCTTCCTCCCACCCCTCCTCCTGTGAGCTGTCATGCTATTATTCAACTGTTTAGTCCTGTCTGACTCTTTGCAACTCCATGGACTTCAGCACCCCAGGCTTCCCTGTGTTTCACTGTCTCCGGGAGTTTGCTCAAATTCATGTCCATTGAATCAATGATGCCATCCAACCATCTCATCCTCTGTTGCCTTCTTTTCCTCCTGCCTTCAATCTTTCCCAGCATCAGGGTCTTTTCCAATGACTCAGCTCTTCGCGTCAGTGAACAAAGAATTGGAGTTCCAGCTTCAGCCTCAGTCTTTCCAGTGAATATTCAGGACTGATTCCCCTTAAGATTGACTGGTTGGATCTCCTTGCAGTCCAATGGTCTCTCAAGAGTCTTCTCCAACACCACAGTTCAAAAGCATCAATTCTTCAGTGCTCAGCCATCTTTATGGCCCTACTCTCACATCTGTACATGACTACTGCAAAAGCCATAGCTTTGACTAGACAGACCTTTGTAGCAAAGTGATGCCTCTGCTTTTTAATATGCTGTCTAGATTTGTCATAGTTTTTCTTCCAAGTGTCTTTTAATTTCACGGCTGTGGTCACAGTCCTCAGTGATTTTTGAGCCAAAAAAAATAATCTTTTATTGTTTCCATTTTTTTTCCCATCTGTTTGCCATGGAGTGATGGGACTGGATGTTGCTGTCATGTAGGAAGAAATAAAAAAGTGGTAGGGGTCTGGCACAGATGGCTGCCTGTTGAAGGGAGAAGATAACCCTCCAATTGACTCTTTGGGTGCTGGGGTCTGGCACACGAGATCCCACCCATGACAAGATCATGAGGGAGAAAACCTGACAGGCAAGGCAGACCAGGTTTTCAGGGATTCTGAAAAGCTGCCCCCGGCGCTCACCTTAAAGATGATATCTGTCTTTCTGATGCTTGCTTCAATAGACTACTCCCTAATTTCTGTGACACAGGCAGAAGGCCTTCCCTGATCTCTTTCTAGAACTTTAATCAATAAGTTTCCTGGGTGGTGGTATTTTATGAGATTATCCAGGGTGAAAGGAGTGTTTTAATTTAAACTCCTTTGCTGGTATTTTAGTTTGTTTGGCAAATGTGTTTATGCCCTTGGTACTAATATGCATGATTACTTATAATACCCTAGTCATAAAATAACATAAAGAACCTGATCACATAAAAGCCCTAATAGGCACAGAGCCCTTCGGGGGTGAGGAAGCCCTATTAGAGAACTTAAAAATATTATTCTAAAAGTGATTATAGTTAAAGATTTAGAAAAATAGTTTAAAATTGTTAATTTTAACCAGGAATGCTAAACAGGGGCTGCCTCACTGGAGCTGCAGAGTCTTTGTGTGGTAAACCTTTTAGATTAACTGATAAAAAATAAATAAATAAATAAAAATAAATTTAACTGATAACTTCTGCAAAAGGACTGACCTTTGTGTTCATTAAAGAATAGATTATGGAAAACAGCTTTGCATTCACCTAGGTCATAAAATGTCAATAGGCCCCAAGGCCAGAAGATAATGTACAAGACCCTCATAAACAAAGAAGTATGCAGAAAACACCCTGGTTTCGCGAAGAACAAACTGATGTAATGTTAAACTATCTTTCCCTTAGAAATGTACTAATTTAGGGTATAAAAGCCACGGTAAAAAATAAAGCATGGCCAGACTCTGCCAGACTCTGCACTCCCCGTCTGGTCACTCTCTTTCTCTCTCTCTCTCTCTCTCTCTCCCTCGCAGACTTGGCCCTATCAAGGCTGGTCTCACGTGTCTTCTCTCTCTCTCTCGCCGACACCGCTCATCCTGAGGGTACCCCCTGGATCCTGCCGAGGGTGGACCCCGGCATTTGGGGTCTCCACCAACACAATGGCCTTTGAGTAGAGGTTGTATGTGAATTTTCAAAGAATCTCTTCAGTTTCTTCTTGACCCACTCCTTGACCGAGAGTCCCGTCAAAGAGGGTTAACCACATCCAGGCATCACTATCTCCAAAGACCTCTCTGAGTGGAGCATCCTTTGGGTGGGCCAGCAGCTGTCTGAAGACCTTTGCATCTTCTCTGACTTTACGGACCTCCTTTCGGACCCTTGGGGTCCTGTGTGGGCCCTCTAATGGGCCGGAAGCCTGACTCCATTTTCTTCCTGTGTATTCAAAGCCAGGGTTGCCACACGCTGCATGAATTGGCTGTTCTGGTGAGGCTTCTGCTTGATGAAGCCACAGGTGAGAAGCAGCCTCAGTCTTTGTGCTCATGTCTGGCCCCCTAACTTTGGAAGACACACGTCAACCTTCTGTTCCAGAGTTCATGCCAGGATGGCACTGCCAACTCTGCACCCCTATAAGCGTTGAGTCGAGAATGAGATGCCTGGGGCCCCTACTTGCAATTCAACCGCTGTCCCTCTGCCTCTCTTGAAAGGAGAGCTTGCTGTCCATGAGAATGCTGCTCTCCCCTCATGTCTCTGAGGGACCAGAGTCCAAAGGAGGCACTTACGTGTAATTGGGAACATGGGTTCATGGGTCTGACCAGTGGAAAGATGATGGATGTCCCGTATCACCTGCAGGCCTTGGCTTTTAAAAAACTGCTGACTTCCTGCCTTCTCTTCCTCATTATCACTTCGATGCAGAGGACTGTCATGCCACAGAGGCTGTCAGAACACAGCGGACAAGGAGCTTTGGTTCCTAAGTACCTGCACAGAGGAAAGCCACCCTCCGATCAGTGGTACACCTGGAGATTTCTGAGTTATGCCAAGCCCGCCTCCTGTTACAGTACCCAGAACTGCCCACCCTGACAGCTAATGTGTCTGTGAGAGAAGGCAAAGAGTTTTAGGTGTTTTCCGGAGGTGATACAGCCAGCTGTACCACCTCTAAATGAGGTCTAGGAATGCACAGTGGAAATGGAAATGGCAACCCACTCCAGTACTCTTGCCTAGAGAATTCCATGGACAGAGGAGCCTGGTGGGTTCATGGGATCACACAGAGTCGGACATGACTGAAGTGACTTAGCAGCAGCAGCAGGAATGCATAGATCCCACTGTTGAGGATTTTCTTTAAAATATATATAGATTACGAACTCAGCTCTGAGCCCTGATCATTACCATCATCATAATCATTACCATCATCCTTGTTAAACTTCATGGGCCAGAAACTGCACTGATTCTCTTATAGATATTAGCTCATTTAATCCTCAAAACAGCCACATTTCACAGATGAAGAAATTAAAGCACAAAGTTCAAGGAATTCACTGAAGGTTATATGGCAGGAGGCAAGGCAACCAAGAGGCAAATCCAGTCAGTCTTGCTCTAAAGCCTAAGGTTTTAATTAATGAAGCACACAGCCTCCGATTTCAAAGTACCTTTCCTGTTTTTTATAGACTTTGAGAAAAGTCTATTCAGCATTTTCTACACACATTTTAAGTGGTTGTATTGCTCCTGTTTCCCTCAAGAGACCTCACGGAGGGAATATAGACACTGAAGATGTAGAGGAGAGAGGAGTTCAGGGACCCTGTATTTCGCTGTCTAATTTCATCTGCACTGGCCACATGCAGAGTCCTTGTGATGAGTGTGATTTGGCCTCACTTCACAAACCGGGCTTCTCTGATTGCTCAGTTGGTAAAGAATCTGCCTGCAATGCAGGAGACCCCGGTTCGATTCCTGGGTCATGAAGATCCGCTGGAGAAGGGAAAGGCTACCCACTCCAGTATTCTTGGGCTTCCCTTGTGGCTCAGCTGGTAAAGAATCCGCCTGCAATGCAGGAGACCTGGGTTCGATCCCTGGGCTGGGAAGATCCCCTGGAGAAGGGAAAGGTTACCCACTCCAGTATTCTGGCCTGGAGAATTCCATGGATTGTAGAGTCTATGGGGTTGCAAAGAGTCGGAGGCGACTGAGCGACTTTCACTTTCACTTTCTACACAAGCCATTGCTGCTCTGAATAGGAAAAACAGTCCTCCTCTTGACATCATTAAAAATCCCCAAACATCCATCAACAGAGGAATAGATAAAGAAAATGTGTGTGTGTGTGTGTGTGTGTGTTTTCTAAGTCATGTCCGACTCTTTTGACCCCATGGACTGTATCCTGCCACGCTCTTCTGTCTCCGGGATTTCCCAGGCAAGAATACTGGAATGGGTTTCCATTTCCATTTCCAAGAGATCTTCCTGACCCAGGGGTCAGACCCATGTTTCCTGTATACCCTGCATTGGTAGATGGATTCTTTATCACTGAGTCACCTGGGAAGCCCAGAGAAGATGTAAGAATGAAATAGTGCAGAGATGGGGATGGACCTAGAGACTCATACAGAGTGAAGTAAGTCAAAGAGAGAAAAGCAAATATGGTATAATATGACTCGTATGTGGATCAGAAAAATGGTACAGATGAACTTATTTGCAAAGCAGAAATAGAGACACAGACATGAAGAACGAAACTGCGGATACCAAGAGGGGAAGAAAAGTGGGATTGGATCGGGAGATTGGGATTGCCATGTGTACACTGTGTGTGGCGTGGTTAGTTGCTTCAGTTGTGTCTGACTCTTTGTGACCCTATGGACTACAGCCCACCATATTCCTCTGTCCATGGGAGTCTCCCAGCAAGAATACTGAAGTGGATTGCCACGCCCTCCTCCAGGAGATCTTCCCTACCCAGGGATTGAAACTGCATCTCTTATGTCTCCAACATTAGCAGGCGGCTTCTTTACTGCCAGCACCACCTGGGAAGCCCCATATATACACTCCTGTGTATCAATATTATAAAACAGGTAGCTAATGAGAACCCACTCTATAGCACAAGCAATCTGCTCCATGCTCTCTGGTGACCTAAATGGGGAGGAAATCTTAACAAGAGAGGCAAATGTGTATGTATAACTCATTCACTTTCCTGTACAGCAGAAACAAATACATTGTAAAGCAACTGTATTTCAATATAACTTAGCAAAAAAAAAAAACCAACACAGAACAGAAAATGTTTACCTTCTTTACATTATACCCCCATACACATGCACACAGACGCATATACCCAAACACAAATTGTTCAGCTCATTCTTTGACTTACTTTCAGTTTTCAATTTTAATGCAAATTTGGCACAAGAGCTTGGTTACTGGAGGAAAAGGCTATAAGAAGAAGTTGTGTCTGAAGTAAATACCAAATGGTAGTTTCTAAATATAGTGCTCAAAATGGAGCCCCCCCATCACCCCTACTTTTGCCTCCCCACCCCCACCTCCACCCCTCCCAAACGTTCAGCAGTGCCTCGACACCAATTTTGCATCAAGACGGTCTGTCTGGTAAACTTCCCAGTGGCCACATGCATCCCCGCACCCTCTCCCTCTCCCCTTCTCCATGTCTATTGTCAGGCTGGGGTGTTGGGATCCACCGTGAGCTCCTTGTGTTCGTCTACTGCCTCTCTGGGAAAAGCTCTTCAAGTTCCCTAGAGACAAAGCCCCCAACAGCACCTGCCATGGAAAGTCCATCCAAACATGAAGAATATTCATTGATCAACCTGAATTCAGAACAGCTACATAACTGAATTCCCTACTCAGGGTGTGATTCTAGAAAAGAAAATACCACGTTCTGCTATTTCTCATACCATTATTCCCTGCTAATCTTTCACATATCGAACTTGTCTTTCTAGTTTTTATTTTAATAGTTGCATGAGATTACATTACACAGGTGGAAAAATAATCCATGCAACAATTCTCTAGGTGATTAATGTTTAGGATTTATTTTGGTCCAACTTCAGCTTATTTTCACTAAGGAAAGAATTATATGGCATCTCCAAAAAGATAAAGTGAAATTTAATTAATCCTAGCTCTCCAGAGAAACATAGCTCCATGGAGTAATGATTTCCAGCAGGATCCCAAAGTATCAGCTGGAGGCTTCCACACAATTTAACCAAGTCTGTAAAATTAAGTGTTCTGGGTTAAAAGTTACCTATTCATTAATAATGAACTTATTAACAGGAACTTTTCAAGCTTTGTTCACTTGGGAATCCAGGGGCCATGAAAAGTCCAACATGCTTAACAATCTAAGCATTTGTAGAATTTCCACAATGTATTTTGATGTTGGATCATTAATCTTGAAAGAAGATCTGATGATGCTTTTCCTGCTCTATTGCTACATCCATCTAAGGGTGTTGACCTTCTCCCCAATCCCACTGCTGAGGTTTTGGGGTTGAATGACTGTGGCATCCAAGGAAATACACCAAGAGACTCAGTGAGAGGCTTCACATTGTGCAGAGGCTCGAGGTCCCTGAGTCCAAGTCTGGAGCTGGAAAGGGGAAGCTGAATTGTCCATGGGTCACAGTCTGAGAACAGTGATCAAGGGATCCAAAAGTGAAGCCTGAGGACCATATCCCAGGGGAGAGGTAAGGGAGAAAGTGGAAGAACATGAAGCCAGGTAAGAATTCCAAAGACTAGATTGCTGGGCAGGACAAGATGTTCAGAAGAGGTATGAGAAGTAGATTGATTGATTGACTTTTATTGGCAACTGTTATTTTTATGAAACTCTACTATGCAAGAAAAGCCTGGGGAGAGCTGTTTGTGGGACCATTGGGTGTCCCCACCCTGCAGGAGGCAGACCGGCCCAGCAACTGAAGCTTCTGGGGCAGAGACTCCTGGAAGCACATGGGTTTTCAGCTCTCCTCTGCTTGAGATGCTGGCTGGCAGCCCCAGGTTCCCAGTTTTTGTCCAGGACAAGTTTGTTCCCACCACCCTCACAGAGAGATATCTGGGGTCTCTGGGCCAGTCCACTCTGAAACAAGGTCCCAAGATGGCTTCAGAACAGGTCCTCTGCCTCCACTGAACTGATGGTCCTTTGCTGTGAAGTCGCCTCTGCTTCAGCCCACAGCTGGGTCTTCTTCAGCTACAATTTATGAAACAGACTCTGTGTGTAGGATACATCAATGCCAGGGGTGAGGGACTCACCGGTATCTCTACAAGGAGGCCCATGGTGGGAAGAAGTGTTCTCATCCACCTGGTGCCTAGAAAAGGGCCAGGTGCAGCACACCACTCATTTCCTCCCTGCTGGTCTTTGATGGCCACTCAGACTCGCTCCTCCGGCAGGGAGAGCTTCCTGGTGAGGTCTATGATGGCATGGGTGGGGGCCTCCTGGGGGTGCAACCCAAGGCACTCTGCACATGGATGATGGTCTTGTGCTGCAAGGGGCGAGGGACTTTGTGGCCTGCAAGGAGCACCTGTGGGGCCTTCAGCAGCTGTGACTGAATGATGTGTCCTAGCGTGTGGTTTTCCTTGTTGATGGTGAATAAAAGTCTTCATGTTCTTGTTAACGGTGATCTTTTTCTTACCCATGAAGGCAGAAGGGGTGGTCATTTCAGCAATGCAGCCGCCTCCAAAGCCTCAGGTGCCACCACCACAACAGGAAGTAGATTTAAAGTGGGTGCAGCATCTCATCAGGACCGTTGCCTGGCGCTCGGTTAGCATGTGTAACTACAGATGAGTGATGAAGTATTTACACAGCAACAACCCGAAAGTGATAGAAGATCTAAAAATGAGTTCCAAATTACTCGTAATATTTCATCCAGTCGAGGATGCTATATTGTGTCACGTGCATCTGACTACTCTCAATGAAATTTAATATTGGTAAAATGTAAAAACTAAATATATAGACAAAATCAAAAGAATGCGTAGAGGAATATTTGTACAATTTTGGTCAAGGAAGAGACCTTAAGATAGGTAGATGACATATACATATGTGTGTGTGTGTGTGTGTGTGTGTGTGTGTGTGTGTGTTATATACATAACTCCAGAGAGAATATATATGGTCTATAGTCCCTAAAAATACTATCTGTATTGTTGTTTTAGTTAGGTTTTGTTTGTCGAGTTAGGCTAGGACACGATGACCAGATTGACCCTCACATCTCTGGTGTAATCCAGTGGAGGCTTCCTTTTCTCTCTCACCCCAGGCTGATGGTGTCAGGAAGCTTCCTTCATCTGTATAGTCAGCAGCACCAGTCTCCCAGCCACTGCCGCATGGAAGGGACGGAGGAGACAGACGGAGGCCATGAGCAGCCCTGGCCCAAAGCCAGCCCTGTGCCTCCCGCTCCTGGTCCATCGGCAAAGTAGGCACACAGGCAAATTGAAAGTTACAGCATAAGGCAAATTATCCAGCTGGTTACTATCAGTTTGCATTTATAAAAATACATAAGGACATATAGTTTTTTTGCTCTTTTTTTCAGATTTTATTGGCATATAGTTGATTTGCAATGTGTTAGTTTCAAGTGTACAACTCAGTGATACAGTTATATATATATATGTATATATATATATTCTTTATATATACATACATTTTCTTTATATATACTCTTTTTCAGATGCTTTTTCCAAGTACAGTTCCCTGCGATATACAGTAGGTCCTTGTTGTTTATCTATTTTACACATAGTAGTGTGTATATATTAATCCCAAACTCATAATTTATCCCTCCTAACCCTTTCCCCTTTGGTAACCCTAGGCTTTCTACATCTGTAGGTCTATTTCTGTTTTGGAAGTAAGTTCATTTGTATTTTTTTTTTAGATTCTATATGTAAATGATATCATATGATATTTGCTTTTCTCTATAAGGACATATACCTTGAAATGGAAATGGCACCCCACTCCAGTATTCCTGCTTGGATAATCCCAAGGGCAGAGGAGCCTGGGCTGCTAGAGTACATGGAATTGCAAAGAGTCGGACACAAATGAGCATGCACAGAAGGACATATAACTACAATAATCAATATGGCTTCACTTTGCCCTACAAACAGTTCTGAAAGATACTTTGCTAAAATGTTTTAAGCTCAGACAACTAACATTAATGCTATTAGGTATTATTCACAAGAAATCACTGTGAAGTCCACTCTATTTATTCAAGCAATTCACACCCCCCAGCAGCTGGATAGCTGACCTATTTCACTGTAGTTGGATGATGTTACTTTTTTGCTTGCTTGTTTTGCTTAAGTAATTCATTAAAATTTTCATCTGATTTTTGTATACTTTGCACTTCTGATTCACTAGTGAGGAACAAGATATTGGTAGTCTTTTTTCGTTTTTTAATTTATAGCTTGCTTTTCCTTTTAACGGCCATTTGTATATTAGGAACAGTAACTAGTTACGTCTTCTGATAGTATCCTAATTGCATATAATTTTACCAGTTCATTGTTTTGCATAAGCTATATATTAAATACTACATATATAATGCACATATATGTATATAGGGAGACAAGTTACATATAACTGTGTTTTCCAAGTTTCGATCTACTACCTTAAAATCTTCTCCTTGACCAAAATTTGGTAAATATTCTTCTACATATTATTTTATCTTTATTTTATAATTAGTTTTTATATTTTATTCATATTAAAATTTCACATGAAGACAGGGTCAAAGAAGAACATCTGGGAGCTAGTTGCCCTTTTAGATTCCAGGTTTTTCTACCACATCTTTATATCACTCTTGTCCCACAAGCAATTTCTTTCTATTCAAACTATATCTTCTAAGTGTTTCCATTAATGTATGTGCAAATAGTAAACTGCTTTTCTTTTATACTAATCTGCAGAAATTTTTCTCGAGTTTCCTCCAATAATTAAAAAAATTTTAATTGAACAAGCACTTACTGTCTACTGTTGTCTGCTGTTTGTCCAATGTTGGGGAAACATTGCCTGAAACACAAAAAGGGATCTATGTGACATGGTGATTCCCCATAGACCCTTCCAAACCCGTCAGATGAGATATGATTCCTGAGGCCAACATTCCCCAGGGTTTAGTTTACACAGTGAAACTTTATATAAAGGGGCCAATTTTCCATCCTCTAATCATCATTTGGGATATGGTGGTGGGAGGGGAAATGGCAAAAGAATGTCAGTCATGTGGGGGAGGGACTGTCTTTTCTGTCCTCTTGTAGGAAAAAAAATAAAATAAAATCTGATTTTCACTTCCTTTTTTTTCAGTCTGTACATGGTTTAGAGGAAGGAAGTGCTTAGGGAAAAATCAGTTTCCTAAAGTTTTTAGAACCCAAAGACAGGAGATTGGCTTTTTCTTTTGCTAAAACAACAACAGCAAACGGATATTTATATAAAGAGTTTGGTCAAACCTAACAACTTAGGAGTGTATTTTTAGATTTCTGCTTGGCCAAGGGGGAAACATAATAAATGAACCTTATGTTCTTAAATGGGCATGCAGTTGAACTCAAAATATTTAAGCAATCTGACAGAAGTCACCGAAGACCATAGCTTTCCTAGGCATTGTTAGAAATTGCCGAGCAATGACCCTATTATCATTGCTTTCTTTACTCCTTTTTTTCATAGCTTATTTTCACTTTCAGTACTCAGAATCTTTCTAGTTTGAATATGTCAAAGCAAAAGGAATAAAGATTATGTAAACATAGAGATATAAATACAGAGTTCAGTAACTCTGGCTGAGTGAACACAGGGTTCTGCTTCCTGTTGTGGATACCACCGACTACACGTGGCTCCTGACCACTTGAGAGGTCCTAACAGAGTTGTTCAGAAGTGCTCACTCATGACATATTAAAAAAGACTATTTTATGTGATTACATATTGAATGGTAACATTTTTTAAATGACTGGTTAACTTAAACATATGATTAAAATTAATATCAAGAATCCCATTAGAAGAAATGGAGTAGCCCTCATAGTCAACAAAAGAGTTCAAAATGTAGTACTTGGATGCAATCTCAAAAATGACATAATGATCTCTGTTCATTTCCAAGGCAAAACATTCAATATTACAGTAATCCAAGTCTATGCCCCAACCACTAATGCCAAAAAAATTGAACTTGAAAGGTTCTATGATGACCTACAAGACCTAGAACTAACACCCAAAAAAGATGTCCTTTTCATCATAGGGGACTGGAATGCAAACATAGAAAGTCAAGAGTTACCTATAGTAACAAGCAAGGTCAGCCTTGGAATACAAAATGAAGCAGAGCAAAGGCTAACAGGATTTTGCCAAGAGAACACACTGGTCATAGCAAACACCCTCTTCCAACAACACGAGAGATGACTCTACACATGGACATCATCAGATGGCCAATACCGAGATCAGATTGATTATATTATTTGCAGTTGAAGGTGGAGAAGCTCTATACAGTCAGCAAAAACAAAACCAGGAGCTGACTGTAACTCAGATGTTAACTCCATACTGTGACATTCAAACTTAAATTAAATATAGTAGGGAAAACCATTAGACATTCAGGTATGACCTAAATCAAATCCCTAATAAATTGATTCAAGGAATTAGATATGATAGCGTGCCTTAAGAACAATGGACAGAGATTTGTGACGTTGTACATGATGCAACAATCAAGACCACCTCCAAGAAAAAGAAATGCAAAAAGGCAAAATGGTTGTCTGAGGAGGCCTTACAAATAGCTGAGAAAACAAGAGACGTGAAAGGCAAAGGAGAAAAGGAAGAATATAGCCATCTGAATGCAGAGTTCCAAAGAATAGCAAGGAGAGATAAGAATAGCAAGGAGAGATCACTGCTTTCCTCAGTGATCAATACAAAGAAATAGAGGAAAACAATAAATTGGGAAAAACTAGAGATCTCTTCAAAAAAATTAGAGATACCAAGGGATTACTTCATGCAAAGATGAGCACAATAAAGACAGAAATGATATGGACCTAACAGAAGCAGAAGATATTAAGAAGAGGTGGCAAGAATACATAGAAAAACTATATCAAAAAGGTCTATATGACCCAGAAAATCACAATGGTGGGATCACTCACCTGGAGCCAGACATCCTGGAATGTGAAGTCAAGTGGGCTGCAGGAAGCATCTTATGAACAAAGCTAGTGGAGATGATGGAATTACAATTGAACTATTTCAAGTCCTAAAAGATGATGCCATGAAAGTGCTGCACTCTAATGCCAGCAAATTTGGAAAACTCAGCAGTGGCCACAGGAATGGAAAAGGTCAGTTTTCATTCCAATCCCAAAGAAAGGCAATGCCAAAGAATGCTCAAACTACCGCACAATTGCACTCATCTCTCACGCTAGCACAGTAATGCTCAAAATTCTCCAAGCCAGACTTCAACAGTACTTGAACTGTGAACTTCCAGATGTTCAAGCTGGATTTAGAAAAGGCAGAGGAACCAGAGATCAAACTGCCAACATCTGCTGGATCATTAAAAAAGCAAGAGAGTTCCAGAAAAACATCTACTTCAGCTTTATTGAATATGCCAAAGCCTTTGACTGTGTAGATCACAACAAACTGGAAAATTCTGAAAGAGATGGGAATACCAGACCACCTGACCTACCTCCTGAGAAATATGTATGCAGCTCTAGAAGCAACAGTTAAAACCGGACATGGAATAGCAGACTGGTTTCAAACTGGGAAAGGAATATGTCAAGGCTGTATATTGTCACCCTGCTTATTTAACTTACATGCAGAGTATATCATGTGAAATGCAGGCTGGATGAAGCACAAGCTGGAATCAAGATTGCTGAGAGAAATATCAATAATCTCAGATAGGCAGAACACACCATCCTTATGGCAGAAAGCGAAGAAGAACTAAGGAGTCTCTTGGTGAAAGTGAAAAAGGAGATTGAAGAAGGTGGCTTAAAACTCAACACTCAGAAAACAATGATCATGGCATCCAGTCCCGTTACTTCATGGCAAATAGATGGGGAAACAATGGAAACAGTGACAGATTTTATCTTCTGGGCTCCAAAATCACTGCAGATGGTGATTGCAGCCATGCAACTAAAAGACAATTGCTCCTTAGAAGAAAGGCTATGACCAACCTACACAGTATATTAAAAAGCAGAGACATTACTTTGCAAACAAAGGTCTGTCTAGTCAAGGCTATGGTTTTTCCAGTAGTCATGTACAGATGTGAGAGTGGGACTACAAGGAAAGCTGAGCACCAAAGAATTGATGCTTTTGAACTGTGGTGTTGGAGAAGACTCTTGAGGGTCCCTTGGACTGCAAGGAGATCCAATCAGTCCATCCTAAAGGAAATCAGTCCAAATATTCATTGGAAGGACCGATGCTGAAGTTGAAACTCCAATACTTTGGCTACCTGATGGGAAGAACTGATTTGTTGGCAAAGACCTTTATGCTGGGAATGACTGAAGGCAGGCAGAGAAGGGGATGACAGAGGATGAGATGGTTGGATGATATCACTGCCTTGATGGATATGAGTTCGAGTAAGTTCTGGGAGATGGTGAAGGACAGGGAAGCCTAGCATGCTGCAGTCCATGGGGTTGCAAACAGTTGGACACGACTGAATGACTGAACTCCACTGAACTGATTAGCAGGCAGATTCTTTACCACTAGTGCCACCTGGGAAGCCTGACACACACACACACACACACACACACATATAACTGAATCACTTTTCTGTACAGCAGAAATCAACACAACATTATAAATCAATTATCATTCAATCAAATAAAGTTTAAAACTTCATGGTACCTGTTTCCTTTTTTGAAATGTGACTAGGGAAGCATTTTATTTGAATATGTGATTCACAAACTCTTTCTACTATGCAGCCCTGTAGTAGGGCATTGGAAATAAGGGCTGAAGTAAACGTACCTAGATTTAAATCAGACTACCATTGCCCCAGCCATATGACCTTGGGCAAGTTACAGGGACAGTCTGTGCTTTCAGTTGTCCTTTATCTAAAATGTGAGTGATAAAATATCCCCACTCTCATAGGGCTGTGCAAGGATTAAGTGGTCAGAGCCTGGTAAAAAACAAGTGCTCACTAAGGCTTGATTGTGTTATTTCTCACTTCAGAATCCAGAAGAATGAGAGAGATTTCTCTGCGTGAAGAATTCTCAAGTTAAAGTCAGGAATGTGCTGAAGTGATGCTCCTCCTCTCCCCCTTCCCCATCTTCCTCCAGCCAGCTTATTGTATTGAGAAGTCAAACCATCCTTCTGAATATGGCACCTATTCAGGATTTGTAGATTCTCTAATTAGGTACGTTTGACCCTCCATAGCTCCATCCAGTTCTCTGAGGAGTCCAAAGCAATTAGACAAACACTGCAGGTGTTTCTTTTCTGTGGGCACACTTAATATTCACATATACATGGATCTGACTTTAACGAGATTAAGAGCTTGTTTCTGATGCCCCTGAAACCATGGGACATAGTTCGAAAATAGCATTAATAATTAGTTCTGTTGAGCTTTTGCTACATATAAAGTATCACCCCTAAAGGCTTTATGTGATTTTTTTTTCATTTAAATTTATACCATTGTTCACTGAAGTGGGTCTTATATCTTCTCCATCTTATGGTGAAAAGGACCTCAGAAAGATTGAGGAACTCCCCAGTGATCCAGTGGTTAAAAACTCCATGCGTTCAATGCAGAGGTCTTGGGTTCGATCCCTGGTCAGGGAAGATGATGTGTGCTGCATGGCATGGCCAAAAGCAGAATAAGTAATTGCGCAGTTTCCTAGTTAGTGGTGGGCCAGGACTGACTCTCGCCAAGTCTCCGTGTGAATGGGGACTGCCATGGGGTCCCATTGTTTCTCAGACAACCGTCCGTAGGCTTTGTTGTTGCTCAGTTGCTAAGTTGTGTCCGACTCTTTGCGATCCCACAAAACGTCAGCAGGTCTGCATAGCACAAATCTCAGCTCTGTGGAGAAAAACAAATGCTCTCATTTTACAGCAAAGATATCACACTCATGAAAATGGAATACTTATTAGGATCATCACATAGTTTCTGCCTGAGCATGAGTTCAGAAATTATTTTCAGCATCTCCGGTAGTCCACTCAGGGTGATGTTTTTGAGGGAAAATCTGTATCTCACTCATCTCTGCTGTCACATCACATAACCCAACGCTAAGCACATAGTTAGTGCCTGGTTAATGATTGTTCCGTGAATAAGTGTGTGATTACATGTGCTGCCAGCCAGGGCTTGTCAGCTGAACCTCAGAACACAAAAATGTTTTAAGTGAGTGTTTACTCAGTTCTCCTAACGTAACAAGTACCTTTCTAACAGAAGGTGATTCACATCATACAATGGTACAACCGGCGCTTTAGGACATTAGTGTTTAATTCCCACTCGGAACCCCATGGAGGACCTTCCTCAGATTAAGGCATAGTCTTTGAGGGCCACCTTGACGTCAGTCAGTGCTAACAAACTGGGACAAATGTGACTCACAGCCTATTTTTATAGGACCTCTGAGCTAAGAATGCTTTTACATATTTAATGGCTTATTTTTTTAAAAAAATGAATATGCAACAGATCATATGTGGCCCGTAATGCCTAAAATACTTACTTTCTGACTATTTGCAGACAAAATGTTGACTTCTACTTGAGGTCAAAGTGGCTCTATACCCAAGTGGAGTAGGACTACTTTACTCGGAAATATTTAGGAAGCCCTGATGGCACAGTGGTAAAAGTATCCACCTGCCAATGCAGGGGACACTGGCTCAACCCCTGGGTAAGGAAGATTCCCTGGAGGAGAAAATGGCAACCCACTCCAGTATTCTTGCCTGGAGAATTTCATGAACAGAGGAGCAGGGCATTCTATAGTCCATAGGGTCACAAAGAATAAGACATGACTGAGCGGCTAAGCATGCATGCACACAGTTTGATCTATGATCCCCAAACTGTTCCCTACCAATCTGTCTCCAGATGTAAAATTCTTATCTGCTTTCATTTGTACAAGAACACGAAAGTAACAGACTTGCCACCTTCATCCCCCACCTAAAGCACCTGTGAAAAGGTGCATGTCTTCCAGCAGCACAGCTTAGAGGTTGAGGACTTGGGCTTTGAGGGACATGATCACCTCTTATTATTGGATTGTTGGATGAAAAATTGGAGCATGTCAGTTAGTTTCCTCATTCACCAGCCATAAGGACAACTTGCATGCTAAGTCACATCAGTCATGTCTGACTTTTTGTTATCCCATGGACTGTAGCTCATCAGGCTCCTCTGACCATGGGATTCTTCAGGCAAGAATACTGGAGTGAGTAGTCATTCCCTTCTCCAGGAGATCTTCTTAACCCAGGGGTTGAACCCAGGTCTGCCACATGGCAGGCAGATTCTTTACCATCTGAGCCACAAGGGACACCCACATGACTACCTAGAATTGTCGAGTAAAGCAGTACACCAGTGAAGAAGCTCTGAAGAATGAGGACAGTGTCTGGTTGAGTCAGAACTGAGGACATCCTGGTGCCAAGAGTCCCAGGGAGGCAGGGGGCCATGTGGTCAAGAATCCGGAGGGTCCCCCGTAGCAAAGGACAGAGCAGATCAGTGAGTCAGCAGCCAGGAAGCAAGTGGCAGTCAGAGCTTGCCAAGACAGAGCTCAGAGCAAATTTTAACAGGAAAAAAAAAAATGCAGTCAGGAAATAACCACGCAGCTAACACAGAAGAGCGAGGCTGGAAAAGGCCGGGAGGTGAGGAGTTGGGGGCCTGGATGGAGAACAAACAAATGGGAATTGGCAGCGGAGGCGATTCAAGTGTAGCTTTGATGCTGCCAAGCAGCAGTCAGCAGGGCGTGGGGGTGGGTGGCATGAGTGTATGCAAGTGGCATCCCTGGGGTGACTGGCTTGGAGAGGTCATGACCCCAAGCTCGGGGACCACAGGGCAGACTCTTTCCTGATGGCAACTTGGTTCCAGAGCTGATTCATTGATGACATGATCAGACTTGTATTTTAGAAAAATCAGTTGGCCTGAGAAAAGATGGATGGATTCACTGGGGAGAAA
The DNA here is from genome assembly GCF_019320065.1 of Cervus canadensis. NCBI lineage: Eukaryota > Metazoa > Chordata > Mammalia > Artiodactyla > Cervidae > Cervus > Cervus canadensis. The sequence goes on from NC_057405.1 coordinate 25,048,230, forward strand.
TTTGAAATAAAATAATTTATTCTCAGCATAGCTTCTGAGAAAAGGCTATATCAAGTCAAAACCATCTAACTGCATGCATATTTCCCACTGGATGTTTCCTATCTGGTTCTACTGTTCAACGCATTGTTAGTGACCCCTGTCTACTTCAGGCTGGAAACCACTTTAATGGGTACCCTGGACTATCAATCCTCTTCTGAATGTGAGGAATTATTCACTTCACTTATTCACTAACCTTCTAGAAACACATTGCATTGGGGTTTGACAGTTACTGTATTTTTTCTTTTGTCATTTAGAATTAGGTTTATATTCTATTTCAGAAATGATAACCAAAAGAGTTTGTTTTTATGGAAATAATGAAGCAGAGAAGAATGTTTTACCATTTGTTAGTGGCATCTGCCAGTCTGCTTGGCAGCACATGACAGTAACTATCTTTCTCACTTTATAGAAATGACAAACTTAAATATGACTTCATTTTCAAATGCATTGTGAAGGGAATGAGGTGCATATCATGTGCATCACAAGCACCATAATGCAAAAGAGGTTACACCTGACTCTCTTAACACAGCCTCTGCAGACGTCATTTACAGCAAGAAAGAGAAGGTATGGATATTACCAAATGACACACAACAGCCAGCTGCCACTAGAGAAGTTGACTGTGTAATTCTGTGGCCTTAGAGAAAGGAGTGGCTATTGTGTGTGTGTGTGTGTGTGTGTGTGTGTGTGTGTGTGTGTGTGTGTGTGTGTGTGTGTGCGTGCACACATATGTTGGAGGAAATAATGGCAAGGTGATCAGAAAACAAAAGTAGCATCAAGGACCAACAATTTATGCCACAGATAATCCCCAATTGCTCTTTTCCCCCCAAGTAGTTTGTTAACTCCCAGAACTAAATCCCAGCTCTTGAGAATTGACACTGAATAGTAACCATGAGTGCTGTTCACCAAGAATTTCTGGTTCTCTTTCCAAGCATGAGATGGAACAGGCATTTTCTGCCTCTTTAAAGTTCAAAAAGCACCCATTTGACATGCCTTGGTCAATGAAGCATTAAAAAGTGATCTGTATCATATATGAGGAGAGGCTTTAAGGGCCAAGGGCTCTATTATCCTCCTGGCATGGCAAGATGGTGGTCACTCCACCTATCAGGATTTCTGAGTGCTCACCAGTTTGCAAATGTCAAACAGGCAGACGCAGCATAAGCAGAAGTGAATACGAAGATTTTGTGGTAAAATTGGACTGTTTTGACAAGTCCTGGTTTTAGAAAAGGCAGGGGAACCAGAGATCAAATTGCCAACATCTGATGGATCATCAAAAAAGCAAGAGAGTTTCAGAAAAACATCTATTTCTGCTTTATTGACTACGCCAAAGCCTTTGACTGTGTAGATCACAATAAACTGTGGAAAATTCTGAACGAGATGGGCATACCAGACCACCTGATCTGCCTCTTGAGAAACCTGTATGCAGGTTAGGAAGCAACAGTTAGAACTGGACATGGAACAACAGACTGGTTCCAAATAGGAAAAGGAGTATGTCAAGGCTGCATATTGTCACCCTGCTTATTTAACTTATATGCAGAGTACTTCATGAGAAATGCTGGGCTGGAGGAAGCACAAGCTGGAATCAAGATTGCCGGGAGAAATATCAATAACCTCAGACATGCAGATGACACCACCCTTATGGCAGAAAGTGAAGAAAAACTAAGGAGCTTCTGGATGAAAGTGAAAGAGGAGAGTGAAAAAGCTGGCTTAAAGCTCAACATTCAGAAAACTAAGATCATGGCATCCGGTCCCCTCACTTCATGGGAAATAGATGGGGAAACAGTGAAAACAGTGTCAGACTATTTTGGGGGCTCCAAAATCACTGCAGATGGTGATTGCAGCCATGAAATTAAGAGACGCTTACTCCTTGGAAGGAAAGTTATGACCAACCTAGACATCATATTAAAAAGCAGAGACATTACTTTGCCAGCAAAGGTCCATCTAGTCAAGGCTATGGTTTTCCCAGTGGTCATGTATGGATGTGAGAGTTGGACTATAAAGAAAGCTGAGCACCGAAGAATTGATGCTTTTGAACTGTGGTGTTGGAGAAGACTCTTGAGAGTCCCTTGGACTGCAAGGAGATCCAACCAGTCCATCTTAAAGGAGATCAGTCCTGGGTGTTCATTGGAAGGACTGATGTTGAAGCTGAAACTCCAATACTTTGACCAACAGATGTGAAGATCTGACTCATTGGAAAAGACCCTGATGCTGGGAAAGATTGAGGGCAGGAGGAGAAGGGGACGACAGAGGATGAGATGGTTGGATGGCATCACCGACTCAACAGACATGGGTTTATGTGGACTCCAGGAGTTGGTGTTGGACAGGGAGGCCTGGCATTTTGTGGTCCATGGGGTCTCAAAGAGTCGGACACGACTGAGTGACTGAATTAAACTGAACTGAACTGACAAGTACTGACATCAGAGCCCTGACATGGAGTACTACCATAGCTGATAAGCCTAAAATATATGGCATGGCCAAGGGCTGGGCGATGGACAACAAGACTCTGGGTCCAGAACACTGGTCATCCATGTAATCGGGATTGTTGTTGTTCAGTTGCTAAGTTGTGTCTGAATTTGTGACCCAATGAACCACAGCATGCCAGGCTTCTCTGTTCTTCACTATCTTGTGGAGTTTGCTCAAACTCATGTCCATTGATTTGGTGATACCATCCAACAATCTCATCCTCTGTCACCCCCTTCTCCTCCTGCCCTCAATATTTCCCAGCTTCAGGGTCTTTTCCAGTGAGCTGGCTCTTTGCATCAGGTGGCCAAAGTATTGGAGCTTCAGCTTCAGCATCAGTCCTTCCAAAGAACTTTCACAGTTGATTTCCTTTAGGATTGACTGGTTTGATATACTTTGCTGTGTTTTCCCAAAAATTTGGTAAAACTGTTACTGGTAAAAACATGACAGACAGAAAAAGTAGTTCTAGAGAAAAAGATTAGATGCAGTATTAGTGGGATGTATTGATTACCAATTGGAGGTCTTTCACAAGTCACCGTAGAAAGAGATCTTGAAAACAATCAAGCCATTTGCAAACCACCATAAAATAGAGGCAGGCATTGTTCAGAAATCTGGGAACCTTCAATGTTAGAAGAGCTTCCTCTGTCTCTCCAGCAGGTGAAAGATGAAGCTAAAAGCTTTGAAGCACAAAAGTCAATTGAGATTCTGCCTGTGGCACTAGTGTATCTAGTGAGCTGGATTGTGCCCCAACCCACATTCACATGTTAAAGTTCTCAACTCCAAGAACCTCAAAACTAATTCAACCCTAGTTTATGCTGGAGCTTTGAAAAGGTGATTAGGCTAAAATGAGGCCATTAGGGTGGGGCCCTCATCCAGTAAGATTAGTGTCCTTATAGGAAGAGGAAGATGCAGAAGCCAAGGGCGCTGAGGGAAGAGGCTAGGGGAGGATACAGTGAGAAGGCAGCCCCGTGAGCCAAGAACAGAGGCCAAAGGAGAAACCACACCTGAGGCACCTTGACCAAGGCTGGAAGCCCCCAGATAGTGCAGAAATGTTCTGTTCTCAAGCCTCAGGTGTGTGGTTATAGCAGTCCTAGCCAACTAACACAGAGTACATGGCCAGCATGAAGCTGAATGAAACAAAGTGTTTCTATAAAAACCAGTAAATGCTCTCAATTGGACCAGTTATCAGACAGCCCAAAGTTCTAACCGTTGTCACCTACAAACTGGCACTTGCCATCTACTTCTACAAGGATTAAATCGTGCGCTGCTGTAGCCGCTGACCTTCAACACCCTCTGAAAGGATTTCAGGGTGGAGAGCAGAAATGAGGCACTCTGTGCTCTGCGGAAAACTGGCAGAACAGGTTTGTAGATAGATACTTTCAGGAACTGATTTTATGAGCCCAATTCTTGTATCTTCTCATATCTAGAAATGCCCTAAAGTCCTTCATGGTGATGACTATTCCTTGTGACTACCAGGAATCTTCTGCAGAAAATATGTGCTTGAGTGCATGTACTCCCCCTTCACTAAAATTACATATAAACTGACCTTCCCCCTGGCCTCTTTGAAGCAATTTCTCAGAGCTCTCTGAAATGTTGTCTCCCAAGCTTCATATAGCCTTCATTTTGCCCCCCAAAAATCTTAACTCACAACTCTCACATTATATTTTTTTTCAGTCGATACAGTAAACAGAAAGACAAAGGCGTTGGAGTAAGACAGCTGAGAAATTAGGCACATCTAAGAAATATGTGAAGAAAAGAATGGCGGGTAGGGATATATACCTTCCATACGACTGTTTGGAACCCTACAGGTCAGATGCTATGTTACCCGATTGGGCAGGGAGCAGAGGAAAGACACAAACCCTTTAACTACAGGGAACAGATAAGGAGATGGTTTACGGCAACATGCAGAGAGAAGGTATCAGTTAGGGATGATGAGGTTCTTAGAGATCAGCAGCAACAGGAAACCTGTACCAACCCAAGGCCCAAAGGACTGAAGGAGGCTTCCCCTGGTAAGACCATGGTGGAGTCTGGAGCCACAGAGGAAAGGCTTCAAGACAGAACCCAGGGCCACAGAGGTAGGAACCCTTGCAAGGAAAGCAACAAGGTCAGGGATGGAGCTTCAGGATGGGGGTGATCATCCCAACCTCTCTCACATTCTGCCCTACAACTTCCTACCTCTGTGCTATGGTCTAAATGTTTATGTCCCCATAAAATGGGTGTGAGGTGACCTATGTCACATCTGATGGAGACAATTCACCCTCATCTCCCTCTGTTTCAGCTGCCCAACTTCCAAATCATGAGTCCTCCATCTGATTTGGTCCCTGAGGCTCTACAAGAAGCAGAAATGATGAACATATATCACACACAAAAAATTAGTTTTGATTATTTCAGGTCCCTGAGACATTTGGGGGTTGTGTGTTTTGACCCCACCCTAACCTGACCAATCCTGACTGGTCAGTGTAGTCTGTGAGTTAACAGCTATAGTTGAGACTGTGTCATAGTAAGTTCTAAGGTAGAAACAATCACATCAGAATTCTTAAATCAATACCCCCGTCAGATGTCACTCTTTTGGGCCACACTAATTGTGGACCAGAAGGAGTTTGATTCGATTTTCTGCAACTCCCACGCCCTGCCCTTGGCCTCCCCAGAGTTCAGCTTAGGGGGCATGGTGACTGAGTTGAACTCAATAATAACAGCTAATAACAAGGGCTTCTTTCTCGTTTCGTCAGACCCAGGGAGCGCCTCCCAGGACTCTTCATACATTCGTAGGCTGTGAGTACAACATAATGACTGGGGCAGAGAAGGGCTTGCTTTTCTGAAGTCCACCTTCCAGCAGATGCAACCCCCCACTAAAACTCAGCCACTTTAGCAGGGAGATTGGAGAAATCTTCTCTAAAGTGATGACATGGAAAGCAAAATCAGAATGGCAGGGAGCCAGCCACCTGAAGACAACGAAGGAGAACAATGTGTGACAAGGCCCTTGAGTGGGAGGAACTGGATGTGTCCAGGGAAACCTCGAAAGTCCAGAGCCGGGGCTGAACTGGGCAGTTGAAGGAACAGTAGTGGGAGGAGCCTTTCAAGGGTGGGCAGTTCCAGATCACGTGTGGCTTTACAAGTCACTGTAATGGCTTCCCAAGCGGCGCTAGTAGTAAAGAACCTGCCTGCCAGTGTAGGAGAATTAAGAGACGGGGGTTTGATCCCTGGGTTGGGAAGATCCCCTGGATAAGGAAGTGACAACCCACCCCAGTATTCTTGCCTGGAGAATCCCATGGACAGAGAAGCCTGGTGGGTTACAGTCCATAGGGTTGCAAAGGGTCCGACATGACTGAAGTGACTTCGCCCACGTGTAGAGGTTTAGGGTTTTTCTTAAACACAATACAAAGGCAACAGGGGAGTTTAAGCCGAAGTTATGTTCTGTTATGAAGTTGCAAAAACCTCCCCCTAACTGACAGGTGGAGGAGTTAAGAGCAGAGAGTATGGGGACAGCTGGGAAGGTATAAGCTCACAGTGATATAGAGAAGAGGGCAGATTTGGGATGTTTTCATATGGATTTTGGCATCTCCGAATGTTCAACTGAATGAAGAAATGAGAGAATCAAGAATAACTCTAACGTTTGGCTTCAGCAGCTGGATGAGGTTGCTGCCATTTCACCAAGTTGGGCTTGGTGTGCATCCAGGTGCGTTGTTAATGTTTGCATTTAATCGTGGCCATCAGTACTGTAACCCAGGATGGTGACTGCCTGGAGTCGTGATAGGAAGAGTGGGGGGAGTATTTTTGAGATGCTGTGAGACAGTGCCTTCTAAGGAAAAAAGAAAAGAAGAAAGAAAGGAAAGAAAAAAGGGGAGGGAGAGAGAAAGAGATTGATTTTTCTCACTTTGGCATGAAAGAAGGATCTCTTCATGGCCTGAAGTTATCTGACCTTGAAGCTTTAGTCCTCCCAACAGATTCACCCCAAACCTTTGGTGAAATCTTACCCTTTGGCCCAATGAGTGAGAAGCTAGGGGAAAGCCCTATTTCCCTTTAAGGTTAGATCCAAACTACTAAAAGAAATGATTAAAGACAATTTGGGTGATACAAACAAACTTGAACGCTTGGTGAAGCTATAGCTTCCTCTGTAGAAGAACGAGGTAGAAGGCAGGAAGCTTTTATAAGTTTATCAAACAAGCAAGAGTAAATAATTGGCCGGGGCCACAGATGCCAACTCACTTGCAATTGGAAGGCTTGGCTCAGCTGCCGGGATGTCCTGCATTTCTGGTCTAGCAGAGCATTTACAGGGAAAGTGACCTAAGTTTCGGTTTGCTGACACGCCCCTGCCTCCCAGGCCTGAAAGTTATTTCAACACAACAGGTGCAGGACTTTTTCCTTAGGAGCCTTCAAGCATCTCTTGGACAGAATAAGCATCGAATGTGACTTCACTGAGGGAGCCAGAAGGAGGGCAGGGCATGAAACTTGTTTTTCCAGTTGAACGAGGCCTATCTTCTGCAATTTGTTGCCCCCAGCATGACTGGGATATTTCAAATTCCTAGTCTGTCCCCTGGAGGCAGGAATGGGGGGTGAACCCAGTACCCAAAGACACACCAAGTCACCAAGTCGCTAATCCCATGAGTCTGCTGTTCCAACCTCCCTTCTTTCTCTCCCACGAGGTCTCCTTTCCTGGATGATGAGGCTGGCAAGGCCCCTCATCCTACCCCAAAGATGGTAGTATCTGGACATGAGCTCTACACAGACACTTGCTGGGTTAGAAGAGTGGGGTCTTTTCCTTACTTTGACCTTGTGGCCACTCAAGTGAGTCCATGTCAAGGGCTTTCTCTCTGTAAATATCTGTGCTAGCAGTAAGGGGCTTCCCTGGTAGTTTAAATGGTAAAAAATCTGCTTGCAGTGCAGGAGATCCAGATTTGACCCCTGGGTCAGGAAGATCCCCCGGAGAAGGGAATGATCACACACTCTAGTATTCTTGTCTGGAGAATGCTATGGACAGAGGAGCCTGATGGAATACAGTCCATGAGGTCGTGAAGAGTTGACATGACTGAGCAGCTAACACTTTTCATATTTCATTTCACTTCACTTGTAGTAAGAGCTCAGATCCTGAAGACAGACCAAGAGTTTTCACTTCTTAGCCTTGCTGCTTACTATGTGAGTGAACTCGCGCATTCCCTTAAACTCTCTGAGTCTTAGTTCATGTGAAGATCAAGGGTGTCAACTTAAAAAAATGCACAACATGAGAGTTGCCAGGTAAGTTTTATTTGGGGGTAAAGTGAGGACTGAAGCCTGGGAGACAGCACCTCAGATAGCTCTGAGAAACTGCTCCAAAGAGGTAGCAGGAAATCTCAGTATATGTGTGATTTCAGTGAAAGAGGAGTACATGCAATCAACCACATATTTTTCCAGAAGGTTTCTAAGAGTCTGAAGCTTTCTGCCAGTCATAAGGAACAGTCATCACCATAAAGGATTTTAGTGCTTTTCTAGATAAGAGGAGATACAAGAATTGAGCTAATGAAATCGGCTCCTAAAAATATCAAGCTATCTGAAGACTTCTCCTGCCAGTTTCTCCCAGAACCCAGGGCCTCACTCCTGCTCTCCATCCTGAGCTCCTTTCATGGGGTGTTGAAAACCAGCAGCTGCAGCCGCACATGATTTAATCCTTGTAGAGGTGGAGGGCAAGTGTTCATGGCAAGCGCCAATTTATAGCTGACAGAGCTTTAGAGGAATTTCTGGAGAGTGTGCATAGATGGTTATCAATAAATAACTCAATAAACATCTGTGTGTTTTTCTCTCAGTCAAAAATTATTTGGCTTTCTTAGATGTTAAAAAGAATTAAATTTGTGATTTCAAAAGCAACATATTTGAAATTTTTAAGGTATTCACCTGATATAAAGTCTATCATTTTCCAGTATTAAAATTCTCAAATGCTCAGCTCATGGTATGCTTTACTATAACTGAGAGTTGCTTCTTTCATAGTTGCTGCCATGTAAATACCATTTAGCTTCCACTGTAAGTTCACTACAGGGTAGCTGTTTGCAGATTGTTCTTAATAACAATGCAGTCAAGTTTTGAACCTATGATTCATGAAGAAGGTTGAAAACTAAATGACAGAAGATAAAACTGTAAATCCTGGTACTAGAAGAGCAACTTGGGATATTCGAACAGATGGAACCCAGACATCTAAGATTTGTGATCTTCTGGGTCCTAATTATTATTCTTAGCAGCAAAGAGAATTAAAAATAGTTGGATGTCTATGATGAACAAAGAGGTAGCTTACACAAGATCTTTTTGGGTTAAAAATAGAAATGTAAATAAAAGCAAAGAAGTCACCAAATAGTTAAGATCCACTAGAGCAAAAATAGCCACTTCTGAGTTCAGCTGTATTTGCAATAAGGTCCACTGATAGCCTGAGTCATTCTAAAAATGTCCCTTCATCTTATCCATTTTTCTCCTTAAAAGACAAAAAGGAAAGCAAAACAAAGCAAAAACAAAGAAACAGAGGAGACAAGTTATATAATCTAACTCTGGAAGACTAACCATTTTATTTCTTATTGCCATTTGAATTGAAAAGGAACACTCAGTCCTAGAACATGGTAATTCTTCTCGTGTTTCTTTGTCCACAACTACAAGTAGGAGATAATTCAGAGCCCTTGCCAATCAGAAGACACAACAGAGCTGTACTCGCTTCTCATTTGTTTATTGGCCATCACAGGCGTGCTCCTTGAACCTCAAACATCCTGTCAGATCCTGGAAGCTTCACCCAGGCTTACCTAGAGTGCTTCTGATAAGAAAAGGCATCTGAGAAGTCTCCTCTTATTGTTCTGTGAACATGTCATAGTTGAGTTGACTTCTTAAAATACTCTCCACTCTTGTTCCTTAATGTGGCACCAAAATGTAATCTGTGTGGAAGCCAAAACTGCAGACATGCTGAATCTGTGAATACCGAGGAAGTGGTTTCCTTAGCAATAACTGGCATGTGAAAGTCAAAACTTCCTCTCCCTCTCATGTGACCTTTTTTCAAAGCAATTCAGCTCGAGGACAATAGAATTGAATTCCAGGCACCCACAGTGTTCATGAATTGCTAAGCAGTGATTCACCAAGCACCCAAATTACGCTAGACAGCTTGAGCATTTTATTAGCAGAATGGCTTACTATTTAAATTTTTTCTCCTCACTCCATACATCAGTTTTCTTCATTCCTCAGGCCTCTTGCCCACCACTCTGAGACAGTGGCCCGAATTAGTGATTAATATATGGACTTTAGACTGTTAGAATTAGAACATCATATTACCTACAATATTCATAACTATTAGCTCCCTTTGGATAACTTGGATATTAGATAGTTATAGAAAGGTTTGGTTGATAAATAAAGTCTACTATTTGCTCAGAATAAGTAATATAATTTATTTTTTTGACTTAAACAATATCTTAAAAGCACTAAAGATTTTACTCATTCCAAAGATCAGTTTATCTTGTCTCACTCATCCCCCTCTCCCCCAAAAGTGCTGAATTTGGCTTACAAATTGCAGGTTCCGGTTGGTCCTTAGAGGTTAAATGGTGGCAATTTAACAATGTACTAGTGAGCTGGGACCTGAAGGTACCCTGCTCTTTTGCCTTTGATTAAATTTCAATGTTCTTGAGGGACATAAACAAAACTCTCCTAGGAATTTCTCTTTGTAGCCTCTGAATTGTGAATCTCAGGATCACTAACATTACTCATCTTCCTGCTACCATCGTCCTTTGAACTGACTTTGCAGTAAATGATGCCAGACAGACCCAGGACTGGGAAGCTGGGGGCCTTCTCCTCTGTGATCCCCGTGTGCCCCAGGGACTGCCAGTGACTCTCATGTTTGATTATTTTACTCTCAAAATGCATAAAGAGAGGACCTGGCCAAAGGAGTGTTGTGTAACAGTTGATCAATAAATAAGAGTTTTGCTTCTGTCCTCCATGTAGCTTCTCCATTCTGATATTTTCCATTTAGTTTATGTCTATCTGCTCCTGGTTTAACGTCTCTCCTGGACTCAGGCCTAGAACTTTCTTGTTCCAGTGGCCCCAACTGTTATCGTCCTTGACAGTACATAAGGGACGAATCCTGATAACAGTGTAAGGATCTCCAGAGAATTCACTCTCACCATGCTTGTGAGATTGTTAACAATCTGAGCTGCCCAAGCAAGCAGAGAAATCTTCCATACACTCTGACATCACTCTCACCATGCTTGTGAGATTGTTAACAATCTGAGCTGCCCAAGCAAGCAGAGAAATCTTCCATACACTCTGACAGAGGCAGAGGACAATGCAAGCTTGCAATCTTCTCACGGACCCAGAACATACCGCTCTCTGGTGGTGAGAGAGCGCGGGCTTTGTGGAGCTTATTTCTCTCCCTGGACATGCGGGCCATCGTGTGTGTCCACTGGGATTCCTCCCTGAGAAACGGATCTCATTTTTGTGGCATCAGTTCTGTGAGCATCCTCTTCCTTTGCAAAGGCTGGCTCAACTTTGGGTAATTACACTGCCAGCTTCACTAGTCCTGCTGTCCCTGGGTCCAGTGTCCCAGGAAAGTACTGGGTTGCCTTTTGGAGTAAAATCCAGGTGAAGACAGTGGGGGGAAAAAAAACAGCAATAAGGAATTGCAATACGTTTAGTGTTTATTTGTTGTTGACCCAGTTGGTCAGAGAACAGTGACTCCAGGAGTCAGGACTGACCTTGGCTAAACCCTTTTATCTCTAGACTTTGGAACCTTGGATAAGCCACAAGTATTCAAACTGTGTTCCATGGAGCCTTGGAGTTCTGCTTTGCTGGGAGCCAAGGACAGGTGATAAAAGGGACATGTGGCAGGTGGGATTCTGGGCTTTGAAAAGCTCTGCTTTTTATCTAATTTTATATACTGATTTAGCTTATTAAAAGGGGTCTTTGGCCAAAAAAAAAAAAAAAAAGGGAAAAGATACAGACCATGTACTTTCTAATTCCTTTCAGCCTTGATATTCTGCAATTGTGCAAGTACAATCTCTTAGCTTATAATTCATAATAAAACAAATCATGAAATCCAAAACACTCACACAAACATGAACCACAAAGTTTGTTTCGTGACCAAAGACTATTTTAATCTTAGTCAGAATCTTATTAATGTCCATTTTGGTCCAAAGTGTTGAGAAATATGTCATAGATAATTCAAAATAAATCTGTGGCAATTAGTGGAAGGAAACAGCAATCAAAAAAAGGCATTGCAGCCATGAGGTTCACGTACTTGTAATTCAGCACAGTTTTCCTTCTTATTCTGGTAGTGGTGGGGAAAGTCCCTGACACTGGCAAGGCAGTTGGGGCTATCTCAAATTGAGTGATTTCACTGATTCTTTTCAACCTTTGAAAATGTCATAGGCTCTGCTGGGTATTCAAAGTGAATATCTGAAGAGTAAATGATACTTTGTCCACATGGTTGGGCAACCTGGGAGGAATCATGGCCACAGAGTGGAGACAGCCCTCATTCTGGCCACGTGACTGTCCGCTAAGTGACAGAGTTGGGTCACTCTCTGCACAGCCAGATTTTTAGGAAGTAAATTGCTTGATACCTATTCCTTATTATTCAATGCCTTCAGAAAAGGCTGCAAGTGAAGCAGTCAGCCTTTCTGGCATTGTTTTACCCCCGTTACTAATGCTATTGTTGAACTGTTCCAACTGGAATTCTTTGACTGTTAGCAGGTTCAGCAGGCTGTGATTACAATAATTACAGACCTGTGAAGGTCAAACTGACAAAACTGAATATAAACTGGGACAACACACTGCACTGGTTCTTTCTGTACTCTTTGGGATTTGGTAGTGGAAGATTTGCCAAGTGGTAAATATTTGGTAAGAAAATAAAAATAGAAGTTGTTGATTTCACAATTTGGTTTGACCCCATAGAATCACTGTTCCAGGTAGGTCCCTATGTGAAGGCTACACTATACTTTCAGGTCCAGGTCTATTTTGGTTCCATCACATTTCTCCCTCGTCATGACCTTGAGTTTATGTGATATATCTAGGTACTTTTTAAAGAATGTCATGAGTCTTCAATGTTTTACCCCCTTATTTTTCTCTTTGTGTGACTGTGATGCTGAATACAAATAAAGAGATACATATTTTTCATTCATCTGTCTATTGTTTTTGGAATATTTAGCAGCAAAGACCCTCATGGAAAGAGAACTTACAAAATTCTACAAAAATAAATGGTCTTCTGATAATTGTCTAGCTAAAGACTAGAATAAAGTGACTTCTCAGGTACACTAAATGCAAATGAGTCTCTATTTTCCTCTGTCTTTTTGATAGTTACAAGCAATAGTTTAGGCTATAATCAAGTAAAAATAGTCTGTTATCAGGTATACTATATGAAGAAGTAGAGACAGGTAGGAAAAAATCCTCTCTGTACACAGATGAAAGTGTTTGCTCAGTGCTAGGAAAAGGCAAGGGCTCAACACAAAGGCTGGATGAAGCCAAAATAGTGGAAGTGGGTGGAAATTAATCAGTTCACAGAAATCCAGATGTTCTGCATACTCAGAGCCAAGTCTCTGAATCCTGACTGCTAGAGGTTTTCATGTTTCCTCCAGATGTCTGCTTTCAGGTAGAGATTGTCATCTCACATTCCTGATTTCATTATAATTTACCACATTGTTCAAAATTTAAAGTGGCTATGACAGAAATAAGGATAGGGTAGTATAAGTCATTGTTCATGTTTCAGTAGAAATCACATTGTTAAAGGATACTGTTAAAAAAAAACAGACAAAATCATGCCTCTCATACAAATGTCAAATGAATGCATGTTACAGATTTTATTTAACTCATCAATTAATGAGGGAAGCAGTAAAATGCTACAGCCTATTCAAAGGAGAATTCTTAGAAACTTCTATGGGAGGATGGTGACACATATAGACATATGTAGATATGTAGATAGAGATGTAGATATAATACAGATATTTTAGGGAGTTTTGAAGTGAAATTACAAGTAGATGCAAAGAGGATCTACCCACAATTGCATTTCACCAGATACAATTATTTTCACTTCTATGGACAAGGGTCTTTTGCATTATCATCAGTTTCTACAAGTACAGAGCTGTATAATAGCTTAGACAATGAAAGGCATAGATAACCTAGAAAAGTGCACTAAATAAGACACTGACTAGTGTTTTTTTATTCTAATTTCAGTCTTTACTGCAAATTTTCATAAAAGACTTTGCTTACTAAGGTAAAAGTATTTATGTCTACAAATGTTTCCAAAACTCCCATAGGACTTTTACCGAACATCACCTAATTGACCACTTTCTTAGACATGCTCAGCTATACTATTGATTCTTATAGATGTCTTGCCTTGCTACAGTTCCTTGTTTTAATTGCATCCTATTCATCACATTGAATGAGGTGAGGGAGGCATTCCTGCACCTATAACCCTGGTGTCGGCCAAACACACAACCTGACACCGGGCAGATGGCTCAAGAGTAATTTCTTAGTCACATTTGCTCTCATCCAGGGGAGAGGGGCATTGTGCCATCCAGGGTTACACAGGGCTGCATCAGTAACAGAGCAAACAGTCAGGGCCAAGGGAGGCAGGCTTTGTAGTGTCAAGAGGATAAGGTGCCCTGGGGTTCCCTCAGAAGGATGTGACTGGTTTGTTTGACTAAATCCACAGACGATGAGATGGTTGGATGGCATCACCGACTCAATGGACATGAGTTCGAGTAAACTCTGGTAGCTGGTTATCGACAGGGAGGCCTGGCGTTCTGCAGTCCATGGGGTCACAAAGAGTCGGACATGACTGAGAGACTGAATTGAACTGAACTAAACAGGCTAGAAAAGAACTTAAACTTAAGTTAAAAGAATTTAAACTTAAAATACAGGGACCAGCAAGAACTATCCCAGGTTTGTTTGCTCAGGAGGGGTTGATCGACTAGGGGATATTTTCTGCTGGATTGAGTGGGGAGGGAAATGCATTAGCCCATTCGAGATCATCCTGCCCTTACCCATTTAACAGTGAGCCCTCATCTCAGGGCTGACGTCACACTTCTCTAGAGTAACAACCAAATCTAACCATCAAATAAACAGTTTCTTGACCTCCTACAATGTGCCAGGTGGGGTTCCAGGCTCTGGACATGCAGCAGTGGAATAATAAAGATCCCTTCTATACATTCCAGGAAGAGCCACTAAGCAAATATAAAATACTTAGTATGACAGAGTGAAAAGGGTAAAGAAGGAACTGTAAGCAGGAGATGGAGAAATGAAGCAAAGGTGAAGGGGCGGAACGATGCCTTGGAAATTTTAACTGTGGTGATGGGAAACTCCAGCGCAAAAATGAAGTCTGAGATAAGAACTTGGGAGCCAGGACAGTGTCTGCTGAGGGAGCCTGGAGATGGAGAGATCAGAGACATTTAGCAGAAAGATGCCTTTGTGTTCAAGGGTCCGGGGTGACTTGAGGAGTGAGCTGGGGCAGGAGTGAAAGGAGATGGAGATACAGAGGTCAGAGCAGGAACGGGGTAGGACTTTCCAGCCTTTGATTTTTGCTGAAAGCGTTGGGAGCCCATTGAAGGAGCTAGGACCGATTGACTAGTTTCCCTCTTTCATCTTTCGGAAGAAGTACTGAGAATATAAAGACTGCTCAATAGATTATCATCAGATCATTGCAAAGGAGGAAGCCCCTTCCTTTACTGCTTTCCATGATTTCCTACTGTTCACAATTAGAGGTAAGTTCCTTCTCCCCGAAAACATACCCTCACTGCAGAAAAATGGACGCTCAGAAAATACAGCATACATAATGCTGAGTTTTTGAGGCAATTCCCATGTCTTCCCTGATCATATCTCCTAGCATATCTGGGTCTTCTGCCACAGAAAGCAGAGGGAAAGGAGAAACTCACACACTGATCAAGAAATACAGTCTTTCCCTGCTCTCGCAAATTCTAGAATTTCCTGCAGTTCTCTCCTACAGGACAAGAAATGTTTGAACTTTAATGCATTAAACATATTTCAACCAGCTTTACCTCTTCATAAATTTGGTTTATGTGATGGAAATATATTTCAAACTATATAACAGTTATAAATTTTTACTGGGATGGACTCAACGTATTTCCTTCTATGAACAAGTTCACGTATAAAAACAGCCCATGATATAAATTCTGAGATCAGAAACTTGACTAGGCATAGTGCAGTTTGACAGACAAGACTCATAACTTTGTCCACTCATGCCTTTCCTGAATAAATAAATCTCTATCACTGACACAATTTCCCCATTTTCCTCTTCCCCCTCCTTGGCCATAGGTTTGGTGTTTTCACCGTGAGTGTTAGAGAGAGAGGTTGGTACATATAACACAATGAAGAATTGGAGATGACGAGAAAATTGGAGGAATCACTTCAGCTGCTGCAGAAGTGTGTCATTCTGAGCCCGGAAGCTGATGGTTTGGTTTTAACCAGATTAAACAGCACTTGTCATCAAGATTCAATTCAAGCAAAACTCGATCCTGCGAGCTACTTCCTCTCATCGCTTCCAGAACTGACCATGCACTCACTGGACCATTATCATTCTGTATAAGGCACTCTGTAAGTGCAGTCTGTTTTCCCTATTAGGCTAGAGGCAATTTAAGGACAGAGACCACGGCTTTGTCATCCCTTTATCCTGAACACTGAGCCCAATTTCTCATACATGAAGGATTCAAGAAATATTGCGGATGGTCCCGTATCCTCAGCTTCACAAGGTGTGATGCTGTAACACGTGAGAATGGCGCCTAGTTCAGCTTCATGGTTTGAGGAAGGTCACAGGCTTCCCATGGCATCACCGACTCGATGGACACAAGTTTGAGCAAGCTCCAGGAGTTGGTGATGGACAGGGAAGCCTGGCGTGCTGCAGTCTGTGGGGTTGCAAAGAGTTGGACACAACTGTGCAACTCAATGGAATGATGGGCTTCCCTGATAGGTCAATTGGTAAAGAATCCCCCTGCAATGCAGGAGACCCCAGTTTGATTTCTGGGTCAGGAAAATCTGCTGGAGAAGAGATAGGCTTCCCACTCCAGTATTCTTGGGCTTCCCTTGTGGCTCAGCTGGTAAACAATCTGCCCGCAATGTGGGAGACCTGGGTTTGATCCCTGGGTTGGGACGATCCGCTGGAGAAGGATATGGCAACCCACTCCTGGATAATTCCATGGACAGAGGAGCCTGGAGGGCTACAGCCCACGAGATCACAAAAAGTCAGACACAACTGAGTGACTACACTGTCACTTTCACTTTTCTTTTTTCATGCAACCACCATGTGTAACCAAGGGGGAAACTGTGACTCCAAATGAAACATCCAAATGGTCATATCACAAAACAGGACTCCTGCATACTACAGTCTATTTTTATCAAAGTATTGGGTGCCTTCTTGGAGGGCAGCATGACTCTGCCGGTATTATTATGATATTCAATATTCAATAGTGTTTTTTCTTCCTTGTGCATGTGCAGGGGTGAGGAGTTGCGCTTCACGTTCTGGAGCAGAGCCCTTAGGGAGAACTGCCCAGGGAAGCATATGTGGCAACTTCAGGGCCATGGAGAGGGGAGACCACAGGGTCCTCTGACAGACCCACAGAGACTGACAGCTGTTCTTTAAAGTGTTTCCCACCCTGTGTTATAAATGCCCACCTGTACCCTCCAGGGCTTTGTTGATTCTGCCAAACATGATAGCTTCAGGTATGGGGAAGACTTGGATGGTGGAAGTAGCCTGGAAAAGAGCAGAGATGGCTGGTGGGCTGCAGCTCTGGAACACGTCTGGTTGGGAACTGACCATCAGAAATCAGTATAGCTTTGTGCAAAATGGGGACCCTCAGAAGGATGCTCATTCATGTTGGAGAATAGCCCCTGACTGTCTTCCTCAGGCAGGAGGCTGGGGACCCAGCTGGTTCTTTGTCCAAAGAAAGGAGGCGTCCTGGCAAGTGGGTGACACTGGGGTTACAGACAGATGGCTTTTTTCAAAGAAAGTTTTGGGTAAGACTTAAATAGGCACAGCCTCTCTTCTAAGGGACAGAAGGTTTCAGGGAAGGTCCTACAGATAGTTACTCCCCTGTCTTTACTCCTAGATGGAATCAAGGGCCTCCTGGACCAATTTTGGCTCCACGGGCCCACGGATGCTCAGAGAAGCCCCACATCGAGTCTGAAGGGCGGCAAATGAGAAAGGTGTGGGGACATGGGGACACCAGAGGAAGGAGAAGGGAGATGAGGGGATGGACAGTCCCTGGAGGAGGAACAGAGAATTGTTCAGGGCACTCTTGGTGACTCGGATTAAGGTTGAGTCAGTAGGTGCCACTGGCATGGATGCCAACAAGGGGGACAGAGACTGGCACCCCTAGTGGCCGGGCTGGCTGGACATCTGTGGCTGGTCCTGCACACACCAGCAACCTCTAGACAGCCCTGTGCATTGGCCCTGATGTCCCTGCGCTCACGGGGGCGTCAGAGGTACTGCGTCTTCATGGGCAGCATCCTGCCTGGGGGACAGGTTTTTCTGAAGTTGGAATTCTGCATCTCTGGTGAGGAATTCCCCACTTGGACAGCCTCCTTTGCCCACTTATGCCTCCCACCTCCCTTTCCTGCGTGCACTGGTTCTTTGGAATTCTGTGGGCAGCAGGGGTTTTCTCCTCCAGCTCGTGTGCTCAACGATGTGGAAAGCAAAGGACTAAGAACTATGACACCTTCTTTTTGTGAGCATTTTGATGAAAGGACAAGTAAGAGTCACAAATCTTCAAGCAGGTGGCAGAGGAGTCTGGAAAGCCTTATTTATCACCAGCAATAACTCCTTTCTGGATCATCCCAAAAGATTGGTGTGGGCCCAACAGCCCAGTTTGGAGAGAATCCTGTTTATAGAATAAGCAAGGTGGTGGGTAGCTTGAATAGCATTTCTCTCCCTCCTCTAAGCTCCAGATCTGTCCCTCTAACACCAGTGTCCTCTTTGCTATTTCTCTCTTTCATTAAATACCTTTGAAGTGGTGGATTACTTTTTTTTTTTTCTGACTTTGAAAATTCCTTCTGGCTAGTGGATTTCAGAACTGCAAGTGCATTAAACTTTTCCCTCCTCTTTTGAATTAATACTGTACTCCAGGTTTTTTTTCCTTTCCATTTTGGGGGACCAACTACTGTGTTGTTTTATATTACATTTTCATTTCAGAACTGTTTGAAAATGGAACTCATGCCACGCACGTGAATATTTTGCCTCCTCTTGGCTGATTTAATCAGCATGGATACCATTATTCATGCAACTGCATGAATAATTTATTTCACTGTTGTAAAAGTTTAATAAAAGTTTTCTTGTCTTTATCAAATTCCATGTTACTCTTTGTTCATTTTATAGCAACAGCATAGTCAGAATATAAAGCAGTGAATGGCTTGGACTGCAGCCTTGAAACTCTGGAGTCTATTTTATTGCAGTTTTACCTATGATTAAATATGATTTAATACATGGAGGAAATATAGTAGCTCTTTGGATCTAAGCATGACCAGCTCTAACCTGTCAGCAACACTTTTAAGTTAGAAAAGATTTGGAATCTCATTGTTATAACTGAGATGCCAGCCTCATTTGTACCTTTTGACAGTGTGGTTTTTGTGCATGCACATGTTTGCATGTGGGCAAGCATGTGTGTATGGTGTTTGGCTACTGCTGCTAAGTCACTTCCGTTTTATCCCACCCACTCTTTGTGACCACATGGACTAGCCCACTGGGCTCCTCTGTCTGTGAGATTTTCCAGGCAAGAATACTGGAGTGGGTTGCCATTTTCCCCTCCGCAGGGTTTTCTCAACCCAGGGACTGAACTCATGTCTCCTATGGCTCTTGCATTGCAAGCAGATTCTCTTCCACTGAGCCACCAAGGAAGTCAATAGTATAATGATGAATAATGATCGGTGATGAATTCCTAATCCAGACAAGTGCTATTTCTTCACATGAATAGAGACACTGAAGACAAAGTATTTGTAAAGAATGATTTGTTCCCCTAAATCTCCAAGTTATCCACTTTTACACAGTGAAATTACTCTATAGATTAAATGTAGCTTACTATTTACATATGTATCTTTAATGCTGATGTGTCAGACCTTATAAACAAGAGCCGTCAACATTTATATCTACATATAAGTCAAGTCACACTATTATAAAATTTTGAGTATTGAAATTTCAAGCACACTTTTCTTACCATCAGGCGCTACATAGCTGAAAGGTAGAAATTAGCTCAAGAGGGCTATGAAGAATCCAAGGAGTTTATCTTATAAAAGACAGAAACCTATAATGGCATATGATTTAACTGCAGAGTTTGAAGGGTTACTCATAGTTAAGAAAGTGTTCACTTGCTGACACAGATCCACAATCACTTATTTTAAACTCTTGAATTCAGGATGAGTTTTATAAAACAGAATTAGGGGATTTTAGAGAAGTAATAAAATACATCTACTACGTATAATGTAACATCACCCATGTGGTTGAGAGCAGCCCTCTAGAATAAAATGTTTAGTATTTCTTCAAGGAAAATTATAAATGCTCATGTTATGTGGGTTAACTAATGACTGGAAATATTTTGTGTCCATTCAGATCAGATTTGGATGCCAAATCTTTTTTTCACAACAAAGGAAACTATCAACAAAATTAAAAGGTAATCTACTGAATGGGAGAAGATATTTGCAAACAATATATTTGATAAGGGGGTAATATCAAAATATACAAATAACATACATCTCAACATCAGAAGCAAACAACTGATTTTAAAAATAGATATTTTTTTCAAAGAAGGCATACAAATGACCAGCAGACACATAAAAGGATGCTCAATATCACTGATCATCAGGGAAATGTGAGATACTATCTCACATCTGTCAGAATGGTTATCATCAAAAAGACAAGAAATAATCATTATTAGCTGGGATGCAGACAAAAGGGAATCATTATGCAATGCTGGTGGGATTGTAAATTGGAGCAGCCACTATGAAAAATAGTATGGTGTTTCCTCAAAAATAAAAATAGAACTGCCATATGAATCAGCAGTTGTTCTCCTTGGTATTTGCCCAAAGAAAATAAAAACACTAATTTGAAATTATTTTAAAAAATTAAAGACATATAAATGAAATAAATTTCAGAAAGGGAAGAGCCCTTCCTAGTAGAGAAAATCTTTAAAATGCTGGAAAAAAATCTTTAAAATACTGAAGAAAAAAAAATGTCAATTTAGAATTATACACCTTACAAAACTAGCCCTCAAAGTTAAGGTGAAATAAAGATCTTTTCAGACAGATGAAACCTGAGAGAATTTGGCTCTAGTAGAAGGACATTTAAAAAATTTCTGGAAGACATTTAGTCTACACGGATCAGAAGGTATTCAGTGAAAATAGCTGACACAGCTCAGGTCTTGTGGTCATCTTTCATTCCATAATCAGGTGTTCAGTTTCCACAGTCTCAGTAGCAAACCAAGAGTTGTTTTTTCTTTCCCCCATGGGAAGAAGAGAACACTGAGGAAGGGTCTGTGACTTTTCTCCAGCCTCTCTCTTCTGCTTTTTCTGTGAGATCTTTACACACATCCTGATCTACCATAAACGTTTCAAGTATCATTGGACCTACTGATTCTGAGTCAAATGGTGGAACTGCTTTCAATGAAGCCTGACTTAGACAATGACTCTTTGCTCTGGAACATATTTCTTGCAAATATGTCTCAAAATATATTACAGAAATAATAGTCGAAGCAAACAAAATATGTATCATGAATTATATCATCCTCTGAAATAGCACAGTACTTACATTTGACAAACAACTTACTCTGATAGGGTTTCCCAGGTGACACTAGTGGTAAAGAGCTCATCTGCCATTGCAGGAAATGTAAGAGAGCAGGCTCAATCCCTGGGTTGGGAAGATCCCCTGGAAGAGGAAATGGCAACCCACTCCAGTATTCTTGCCTGGAGAATTCCATGGACAGAGGAGCCTGTCAGGCTTCAGCCCATGAGGTTGCAAAGAGTCAAACATGACTGAAGCAACTTAGCATGCATGTGCATAGTTGAAGCAAATAAAATATGTATGATGAATTATATCATCCTCTGAAATAGTGCAATAATTACATTTTACAAACAACCTGTTCTGATCATTTATTGATGATTAACAAACCACCCACCCTAAAATTTAGTGGTTTAAAACTGTAGTGGTCATTTATTTTTACTTACAAAACTTCAATCTCCATGTCCCTGTGAGATAGGGACAGTTCACCTTTGTTTCACACAGTGTCTGCTGGAGTTGCTTGTTTAGAGCAAAACAATGTACTTCCAAGACAACTCAAGGTCAGATCTGTTAAGTGATGGCTGTTAGCTGGAGACTCAGTTGGGGTAGTTGGTTGGAGGCCTTAATCCCCTTCTGGTGACCCTCTCCATGTGGCTGCTTGGATTTCTTCATGCATGTTAGCTCAGTTTCAAGAGCAAAAATTCCCATAATACAGAACATGAAAACTGCCTCTCTCTTAAAATCTGGTCCTGGAAATAGTCACAACATCATTTGCACTGTGTTCTATTGCTCAAAAAGTTACCAAACCCACCCAGAGTCCAAGGACAGGACAAAAGTTTCACCTTTTAATGGGAAAAGTGCCAACGAAATTCAATACTCTTCAATACACCATGCATCATCTACCCTTTCACATCTTCATAGCACTTCATAGTTTATAAAACAGTTTATCATATTTCTCATCTGATCTTCACAAATGCCATTCATGTAGAAAGGATAGAAATATTTATCCCCAGTTTACATAAGAAACTGAGGTTCAGAGATATTGACTATCTCAGTTTTCAAATACCAAGTCTAGATTTGTTATTATCTTCATTATAATGTGCAAAAGACTTCTATTTCAGGCTTAGTGTGTACTAGGAACCCCACATCTCTATTTTCTTGTGGATAATGAATCTGTCATGCAACCCCAGAATCAGGTGATCCTAAAATTGAATAAAAATGCTTCAACCTGACTAGCGCCATCCTGGAAGAGTCCAGAGACCTTCTTGCCATAAATCATCCTGCCTTGTTTTGTTGGCTTTTACTATGGACATTCAACTTGCCTCAGACACCGATATTTTCTTTTATCAAACACCATCCCAATTCTTACCTTCACTGTGAAACCTCCTCCGATTGCCACTCGAGCCCCTGTATCCATTCTCTGAACAAAGTCCCCACATCATTTATTGCTGTACAACGTTTGGTATCTATCATATTCTATTTCATGTGATGTATTTGAGTACATCTAGCCTGTAAAATTTAAGAACTTGGAGAGCAGAAGCTGTAAGACAGTGACTCATATTTGTTTCTCCCTGCTTTCAGGGTCCAGTGTGGTAGTTTATATATCTCAACAACTCCTATACCTGTTCAAAGACATAGATAAGCAACTTTAAAAAAGTGTAGTGCAAATTGTTTCCATAAGTATTGAAACTCTTTATTGTATTGGCTCTAAATTAGTTTTTCTAGCATTTCACTAGGAAAAACTTGTCCTTGGTTATCTATGATTTAGTTCACTATTCAGCATATCCAGCCCAATGATAACTTTCGAAATTTCATGCATTTTATTTAAATCCCATTTCTGTTTTTGAAACTAAGTTTAGGTTTAAATAGTTAAATAAGCAGTCATTCAGCAGAAACAGATCATGGAGATACCATTTAATAATCTGCACCTTTATTTTGTTTAATGGAAAAAAATAGAATTCCATTACATAAATATGGCTTATTTTCAGTTGACAAAACTCATGAGTGGGTTATATGGGAATAACTTTAATGAATATAAGGCAAATTTTTCTGCTTTCCTCTGACCTACCTGAATTAGAGCTGTGGAAAACCGTGCCTTTAAGTTAAAAACACATTTTAATAAGGATAATTCCTTGGAGGATGGGTGTGAGATGGCACGTACCCTCCAGGGTGGCGTTAGTTTAGGTAGCACTGACCATGTCACAGATTAACCACCAGTGCTTAGTGGTGTAACACAGGTCTATTTCTTACTCATCTAACTTCCACATGTGGATGCTTCTAGCCTCAGGGACCTGGGGACCCAACCACACCATCTCTCAGCATGTGACTCCCAAAGTTCATCTGGAAATCAAGACGATAACAAAAAAGATTACACAAGGCAATCACATCCAATCTTTAAAAAAATGCATTATCACTCCTTTTGTTCCCTCAACCATTAAGTAATAAACTAACAGCTGGACATTAACCACTAAGGCTCTAAATTTAAAGATTTTGGTTGAAATGAAAAGCTACTAATGGATATTAATGGCAGCATAGTTTATTGGCTGACATATAATTGTTCATATAATTGTCTTTGTATCTCTGCCCCTAGGAAAATCTTACAGCTCTACTTTTTCTTTTGTCATTCTAAAAGGCAGAATTAAACTTTTCTGTTGAAATCAATTTTATTGTGTTCTATAAAATGGTTTTTCTGCCAAATTAAAGATTAGATTTATTTTTAATAATTCCATTTAAAACTTAGTTTTCAAAAGAAGATGTAACTCATGAGAAAATTAACTGGAATTATGTCTTAAAATGACTCCATCACAGTCACTCAGGTAGCTTCATCTTAATTCAATGCCTGTGACTTCAATTAGAAAAAAAACAGATACCGTTATATCATTCCATAAAATATATAACGGAGACTTTTAGTCAAGACAGTGGCACAACTTTATGGTGTTACACTCCTCTGCTCCAAACACATGCCAATAATATGATTTTAAATTTTTAAAGAAACGCAAAACATAATACCAGGTTTAAAAATATGATGTGATAAACAATTCTGAAGTTTATAAGCAGCAGAAATACAAATTGATGAGCAGGACAAAATTACATGTCTGCTCATTTCTCAGGTTAGAAGCAGGCAGTGTTCAGTAGGAGTTTGCTCCTGAATGATACCAGACATTAGAAGAAGCCAGTGGCTATAATGGGTCTGCCTTCTTCTCTGATAAAATAGAGACTCAGAATATGCTACCTAATCTTCATCTGCAGCTAAGTATTAATATCATCTGTCAGGGGAGCCTGAAGGCAGAAAGACTATTGAGATTACACAAACTATTCTTCTCTTTTGGTTTCTGGATGCATAAGCATCCCACAGTCACCAGGAAGGAAAGAATCATCAGCCTAGACTGTAAGACTGATTTCTGTGCAGCAGAGTTGGGATCCAATGTTGGGGACAATGAAACAACTGAAAGAGAAGGGAGACAGTGAGAGAGAGAAAGGAAGAAAAGGGAAAAACAACATTTATCGAGCAAAAACATTTCCACTCAAAATGAGCTTCTAATCCCCAGTTCAAAAGTACCTGAAGAAGAAAAAAGAATATATTTGAAGAAATACAATTTTAAGCAAGTTTTCCAGATGAAATTAATGTTGTAAAATAGTCTAAAAAAAACTTTTTAAAGGTATGTTTAAGATGACTTAAACGGGAAAAAAAAAAAATGAGGTCCTATTTATTCATTTAAAGCAGAGATCTGCAAACTTTTTTTGGTAAAGTGCCAGTAAGTAATTTTTTTGGCTTTGCTTGCTCTTCTGTCTTTTCTGTACCTACTCAAGTCTGTTGTTATAGCAAGAAAGAAGCCATATATAATACATAAATGAATAAGTGAGGCTGTGTTTCAATAAGACTGTATTTATAGAAATAGCAGTAAGCTAAATAGAGACTGAACCGTAGTTGCAGACTCCTGATCTAAATAAACATAAAACTATGAAACAAAAATGGGCAAAACTGTGATAGGAACTGGTAGATATGAAAAGGAAAAGAGTTAGAAACCTTGAACTAAAAATACGATCATTAACATAAAATAATGATCAAAAAAGAATTAGCAAATTGTTCTTAAAAAACAAAGCAAAAAAAAAAAAGGATATAGTTCTAAAAACCATTAAGATTTTTGTTAAAATTTGTGTGGAAGATAAAAACATTA
The DNA here is from genome assembly GCF_019320065.1 of Cervus canadensis. Classification (NCBI taxonomy): domain Eukaryota; kingdom Metazoa; phylum Chordata; class Mammalia; order Artiodactyla; family Cervidae; genus Cervus; species Cervus canadensis. The sequence goes on from NC_057405.1 coordinate 25,073,598, forward strand.
CATGCATTTTAGAACTTACTAGGAAAATAAGTATCATTAAACAGGTATGTTTAAAACACATTTAAGGAAAACTATGAAAATAATAAGAATACATTTTATAGCTTCCAAAGCAGCAGAGGAAGACAAAAGGTGTAGAGTTAATAGGACAAGGAGCAAACATCCTATTTTATGTAGACACAATACATTGCATTTCACTATCCATTTAAATTCAAAAGTGACCAGATAACTCCTTTTGGTCAGTGAGATGGGGGTGGAACTGGCCAGTGTCCCTTGCAGCCTGAAGAGCTGTTGTGTTGGGTGTATTCTCTTTTCTCTGCCTCTCCTATAAGAACACAGGTCCAGATGGAGCCTGCATAGGTCTGAGTTTCTATGAGTTAATCAGCCAGCTCACCATCATCTTATGGAATGAGTGAGAAATAACCTTGATTTGAAGCAACAAATGTGGGGCTTTGTTACTCCAGTATCCCAAGCTTTTTCTGAATGACAGTCTTTAGCAGTCCACAAAAGGGGAAGGGTCAAGGAAAAGAGAAAGTCTGGCAAACAGAAAATAATGCAATCATAAGACTAAAGGCAAAAGGACAAAAGGGTGGCAGAGGATGTGATGGTTAGACAGTATCACCAACTCAATGGACATGAATTTGAGCAAACTTGAGGAGATAGTGAAGGACAGGGAAGTTTGGTATACTGCAGTTCATGAAGTCACAAAGAGTCAAACGACTTGGCAACTGAAAACAAGACTAAATCTATTATAAATCACAATAAATATAAGCATATTAAACTCATTTGTTAAAAAAAGACTTGAACTGAATTTAAAATCAGATGATTCTTAATAACAAGATTTAAAAGCACAGAAGTACACTGCTCAATAGTTCGAGTATTCAAGCAGACACAAAGACAGGATTAAACATGTAGGAGGTTCATTGGATAAATGTGTGTACAAAAACTAGAAGGTGCGAAAGGAGGGGAGTCTTCCACTTGTGATGCATGTCTGAACTCTGCGTAGGACAGGGAGCAAGAAGGACCTAGTAGGAGAGTCTCAAGTACAGTGTAATTCCAGGAAATATGTGACACTAACTGAGGGTCCCTGAGTTAAAGTCACGTGGTTAAAGAGCCCTACATGTCAGAGAAACGCACCTGCTTTTGTTCTCCTGATCTGTTCTGTCTTCTTCTGATTTGGTGGTGCATCCAGAGGAGCAACCACTGAGGTGTCTGGTCAATCACACTTCCTGATTAGGAGACCTAAGCCATATGTTTCCATGGCTACCAAAACCAGACAGTTACATATAAAGGGATGGGAAATTTCTATAAAACAAAACCTAAGCAATAGAAAGCAGCATAAGAATACTGATATTTTATCCACGAACAATGGACACCTTAACTTCGACAAAGGAGGCAAGGATATACAATGGAAAAAAGACAACCTCTTTAACAAGTGGTGCTGGGAAAACTGGTCAACCACTTGTAAAAGAATTAAACTAGAACACTTTCTAACACCATACACAAAAATAAACTCAAAATGGATTAAAGATCTAAATGTAAGACCAGAAACTATAAAACTCCTAGAGGAGAACATAGGCAAAACACTCTCCGACATAAATCACAGCAGGATCCTCTATGACCCACCTCCCAGAATATTGGAAATAAAAGCAAAAATAAACAAATGGGACCTAATGAAACTTAAAAGCTTTTGCACAACAAAGGAAACTATAAGCAAGGTGAAAAGACAGCCCTCAGATTGGGAGAAAATAATAGCAAATGAAGAAACAGACAAAGGATTAATCTCAAAAATATACAAGCAACTCCTGCAGCTCAATTCCAGAAAAATAAATGACCCAATCAAAAAATGGGCCAAAGAACTAAACAGACATTTCTCCAAAGAAGACATACAGATGGCTAACAAACACATGAAAAGATGCTCAACTTCGCTCATTATCAGAGAAATACAAATCAAAACCACAATGAGGTACCATTACACGCCAGTCAGGATGGCTGCTATCCAAAAGTCTACAAGCAATAAATGCTGGAGAGGGTGTGGAGAAAAGGGAACCCTCTTACACTGTTGGTGGGAATGCAAACTAGTACAGCCACTATGGAGAACAGTGTGGAGATTTCTTAAAAAACTGGAAATAGAACTGCCATATGACCCAGCAATCCCACTTCTGGGCATACACACCGAGGAAACTAGATCTGAAAGAGACACGTGCACCCCAATGTTCATCGCAGCACTGTTTATAATAGCCAGGACATGGAAGCAACCTAGATGCCCATCAGCAGACGAATGGATAAGGAAGCTGTGGTACATATGCACCATGGAATATTACTCAGCCATTAAAAAGAATTCATTTGAATCAGTTCTAATGAGATGGATGAAACTGGAGCCTATTATACAGAGTGAAGTAAGCCAGAAAGATAAAGACCAATACAGTATACTAATGCATATATATGGAATTTAGAAAGATGGTAACGATAACCCTATATGCAAAACAGAAAAAGAGACACAGATGTACAGAACAGACTTTTAGACCCTGTGGGAGAAGGCGAGGGTGGGATGTTTCGAGAGAACAGCATCGAAACATGTATACTATCAAGGGTGAAACAGATCACCAGCCCAGGTTGGATGCATGAGACAAGTGCTCAGGGCTGGTGCACTGGGAAGATCCAGAGGGATGGGGTGGGGAGGGAGGCAGGAGGGGGGATCGGAATGGGGAATACATGTAAATCCATGGCTGATTCATGTCAATGTATGGCAAAAACCACTACAATACTGTAAAGTAATTAGCCTCCAACTAATAAAAATAAATGAAAAAAAACAAAAAACAAAAAAAACAATAAGTATATGAAAGATTTAAAAAGCAAAATTAACAATATTGATCTAATATATTTATAATATATATAATGTAAAAATATAGTATAAAATATACATGCTTTATATACATATTAGAGATATATATGCCCAGAAAATGAAAAAGAAATTTTCAGTACATAAGAAGAATATTGTCCACAAAGTTTCATAAACTGTAAAGAAATCATAATGTATACATGTTTCTGTATCGAAATTATTGACTAAAAATATAGCAAAATATTTATGTATGAGTGGAAACTAAAAGCTGCTAAATAATCTTTGAAACAAAGAGGAAGTCACAATTGAAATTACAAAATATTTAGAATGAGTTTTCTACATGCTATATATAAAAATACATGCAATAAAGCTAAAGTACTTTTACAGTAATTATGTAAACTTAAGTGTACTTCTTAAAAATAAAACAAAATGCAAATAAATTTTCTAATAGGCAACAAGCATTTGGCTGAAAAAAAAACTGAAAGGAATGGTAAAGTAAACCTATAGAAGTAGGAGAAAAGAAATAATAAAAATAAGGGGAAAATAAATAAATGCAAAGCTAAGAAACAATAGAGTGGATCAAGAAAACCAGGTAAAACTTTCAGAAATACTATTCAAAAACAGAGATAACACAACACACAATATTAAATTAAAAGAGAACTAATTACAGATATTAGAAGGATCCTAAAAAGTCAGAGCTAGGACAGTTTTTGGCAAATAAAATTTATAATTTTGATATACTGGATAATATTCACTAAGTCACTTCAGTCATGTCTGACTCTTTGTGACCCTGTGGATTATAACCTGCCAGGCTCTTCTATCCATGGGCTTCCCCAAGTAGAAATACTGGAGTGGGTTGCCATGCCCTCCTCCAGGGCATCTTCCCAATCCAGGGATCGAACCCACGTCTCTTATATTTCTTGCACTGCAGACGGGTTCTTTATAATTTAGCACCACCTGGGAAGCCCCAGTATAAATCACTAAAACTCAAGATACAATGGAAAACCACAATAAGGCAATGAACCTTACAGAAACTGGATTATTAATAGATCGTTAAATTCCACAAAGAATCTAAGGCCCAGCTGGCTTTCAAGGTAAACTTGACTCTAAGGAAAAGCATTGTTTTATATAAACTGTTGCAGAAAATGACATGAACAATAACAACAAAGAAATAGTCAATAATACCAAGGAATATACAAGAAAAGTATACACTAATCTCACTTATAAACATAGACATTAAAACATTAAATAAAATGCAAGCAAGTGTAAGTAAGCTATTAAGAATTAATATGTCATGAACCAGAAAAATTTATCCCAGGTGTCAAGATTGTTCAGCCTCAGAAAATCTATTATTTACACACCGTAGTTACAAGTAAAGGAGAAAAATAATAAAATAAAGTAGATGCTAAAAATATAATAAATTGTTCAAAATTACAATTCTAATTTAAAACTTTTAGTAAACTCAAAAAAGAAAGCTATTTCCTTAATAAAGCTTATCTGTGAAAAACCTAAAACAACCATTATCTTTAATTGTAAACATCTAAAGGCACTATTTTAAATCAAAATTAAAATAAAGATGACTATCATTGTATTGTTGTCTGGAGAATCCCATGGACAGAGGAGCCTGGAGGGCCACAGTCCATGGAGTTGCAGAGTCAGACACGACTGAGCTACTAACACTACTACTAATATCATTGCCATTTTACTTAACATTTTACTTTTATTGGAAATTCTAACTAGTGCACTAAGATAAGCAAAAGAAATAAAATCTACAAGTATTAAAAGGAAAGATGTGGCTATCTTTATTTAGAGGTGAACTAATTGCATGGACGATCCATAAAAATATACAAGTTATTTTTTTTTCAAATTATTTAAAATATTGATAAATCAAGAAAGTTCACTGGTTGTGATATCCATACAAAATCACAAAATCGATAACTGTTCGGCATGCTAACTGAGGAGCCTGGCATGCTGCAGTCCATGGGGTTGCAAAGAGTCGAATATGACTTAGCAACCGAACAACAAATGCTAACAATAGCCACTTAGAAAATTATAAAAGAAAACGAGATTCAACTCAAAATATCTTCTAAATCTAATGCTAAGATTCTAGCCAACAAAATACGGGTGGAGAGACTAAAAAATATGAATTTTAAATTTTGCTAAATTAATCTATCAATTCAATGTGGTTATAGTCAAAACTTTAACATATTTCTGAGGAATCTGACATAACTATGCTAAAATTTACCCGGAAAATTGAAATGGTCTAGACAATTCTGAAAATGAGCATGAAACAGAAACTTCTCCTATGAGATTGAATTTCCTTTGTAGTTGCAAATGAAACAGTCATGTATTAGGATTGGTTCAGTTCGGTTCAGTTCAGTTCAGTTCAGTTGCTCAGTCATGTCCAACTCTTTGGGATAGGCAAATTGACAAAGGATACAAAATACAAAATTTAGAAACAGACATATATCAAAAAGTATTATGTAACACCTGTGACCCTACAAATTAGTCAGGAACAATGAATTATCCAACAAATGGTCCAGGGAGAGTTGGTTTTCCTTATGTGGGAAATACCAGATATCCATTCCTACTATACACACCAACAAATATCAAGTTCAGTAAATACCTAAAAGTGAAAAATAAAACTTTTAGGAAAAAAAAATCTTAAAGAAAAAACCACAAAACTTTATGATTTTGAAGAAAAGGAGAATTTCTTAAATGACACTCAATGAACCAAAGTCCCTAAAAGAAAAGATTGATAAACATGACTACGTTAAAAATAAAACATTAGACATGTCCCAAGACAAACAGAATGAAAACCAAAGTCCAAACTGGAATAAGAAATCTGAAAATGCTTTGAAATGTGATTTTCAGTTTGCAAAAAATTAACTCATAGCATATTTGATCTTTTTTTTCGTTTCAATGAATAGCTGTATTTGACCAGTGGGCATTGCATCTTTACATGACTAATTCTCTAAATTTTCTAGTTTCTGAGCCTAATAATCATTTAGAAAACTTAAAATCCTAATTAGTTTTAAGTCAAAGATGTCTGTTGTCATGTTTCCACGGTTGAAAACATTTATACGGTTTTACCCAAAGTAATTCCTGTTGCTTTTGAAGTACTCAATAAATGTCAGTGAAATGAAATACTAGGGCTTAGCTCTTCTGGGGTCAGTGCATCAGTGACAGTCTGGGAGCTCTGTTCCATGCGGAATCAAGTCAGAGTCCTCACGGGAGTCCAGTGTGTGTTCCGCGAACTACAGTCTCAGTGGTGGCCTTTGTCCAGGCCCACATTATCCAAAATGTACCTTCGAGTTACATTTTCTTTCCTAACCCTGCTCCTTAAGTATTTGTCATGGACAATTTTTCCAGGCCAGTAGTAAGGACTTTTTTTTTTTAATTAACTGGAGAATGGTGGTGTTGGAAGCATGGGGAGTCTAAATTACTAGCACCGTTACCTTCCATTTCTGGGACCATCTGGTTGAAATATGCTGAAGGGAAAAGCAGCATATGGTTTATTTCTCTCCCTAGAAATTTCAATTTAGTAGGGACATCTTGGTAGGAGAGTGAAACGGAGAGATGGTATTTGAGGAAACCTGAGAGACATTTTTCTATTAAATTCCACGGACACACCAGTGCAAAAGGGGATTCTTCAAGTGCCCCCCACTGTCATCGTAGGAGGAAACACAGTGTCAGAGAAATGGAGGCTTGAAAGCAAGGGGATCCCGTGTAGTGGAGAGACACATAGCACCCAGTGACATTTCCAAAGAAAGAAGTAAAAGAAAAGAACCACCAACCATGAAATGTCTCACCCTCCACCATGCTTCAATTACAACCCAAGTCAATGAATGACTACATTCAGTTAAGTGATTAGAAGAATAAACCAGTTCAGTTCAGTTCAGTCGCTCAGTCATGTCCAACTCTTTGCGACCCCATGAACTACAGCATGCCAGGCCTCCCTGTCCATCACCAACTCCTGGAGTCCACCCAAATCCATGTCCATTGAGTCAGTGATGCCATTCAACCATTTCATCCTCTGTCATCCCCTTCTCCTACCCTCAATCTTTCCCAGCATCAGAGTCTTTTCAAATGAGTCAGCTCTTCACATCAGGTGGCCAAAGTATTGGAGTTTCAGCTTCAACATCAGTCCTTCCAATGAACACCCAGGACTGATCTCCTTTAGGATGTACTGGTTGGATCTCCTTGCAGTTCAAGGGACTCTCAAGAGTAAACCATGTTCTGTCCAATTCAGAATATGCTTTTGTTGCATTTTTAATTGCCTAAATAATTATTATGGCGCCTATATGCTTTGAATGCCATGACAAGATTTTGCATTAGCATAGAAGGGGAAAAAATTGCTGTTTATGTATGTGTGTGTGTGTGTGTGTTCATCTGGAGGTCTCTAGAGACAGGATTCACAGTACAAACCAAGCAGATCTTGAAATCAGATGTCCCTAGGTTGAGTCCTACCTCTTCCAGGTGTATATTGTGACCTGGACAAATTACTTACTGAATTTTAGTCCTCTCACCTATAAAATAGCATTATAATACCTCCAAGAAAAGAGATTTAAAAATTAAGGATTGCTAAAATGTGTAAATATAATAATAACACAACCATAATAAAAAATTGTGTTCTCTACTTGGGAGAGACAAGGTGATAATGGACTGTCAATGCTTTATACTTATAGGCCTCTTAAATCTTTTAGGAAATGCTATTTTCTGAAAGAACTGAAATATGCCTACAATTAGATATTAAGCCCATGCTTAAAAGATGATTAGCTATTTTTTTCTCATTACACCTTAAGTTTGTGCTCATCATAATTAAAATTTACCAAAGCTATAAAACTGTTTTAAAAGTTGTTTATATGAATGTCTACCTAGACATATCCATGTCTATCAGCTAGAACATACTATTACACTTTATAAGGATCTTCTCAGTCTTGTAAAATATTGTACATATTCTTGATTTTTTTAGGACATGGAAGCAACCTAGATGCCCATCAGCAGACGAATGGATAAGAAAGCTGTGGTACATATACACAATGGAATATTACTCAGTCATTAAAAAGAATACATTTGAATCAGTTCTAATGAGATGGATAAAACTGGAGCCCATTATACAGGTGAAGTAAGCCAGAAAGATAAAGACCAATACAGTATACTAATGCATATATATGGACTTTGGAAAGATGGTAATGATAACCCTATATGCAAAACAGAAAAAGAGATACAGATGTATAGAACAGACTTTTGGACTCTATGGGAGAAGGTGAGGGTGGGATGATCTGAGAAAACAGCATCGAAACATGTATATTATCAAGTGTGAAACAGGTCACTAGCCCAGGTTGGATGCATGAGACAAGTGCTCAGGGCTGGTGCACTGGGAAGACCCAGAGGGATGGGATGGGGAGGGAGGTTGGGGGGGGGGCGGTGTTCAGGATGGGGAACACATGTAAATCCATGGCTGATTCATGTCAATGTATGGCAAAAACCACTACAATATTGTAAAGTAATTAGCCTCCAACCAATAAAAATAAATGGAAAAAAATAAAATAAAATATAAAAAAAATGTAGAATCCAGAAAATAAAAGATTCTTAGTTTTAATTTTGGAAGACTTAATCTAAAATCTACAAATAATAGATTAGACTATAATCATCAATGGAGTGAAAGCCTTTGCTGTAGATGATCCATTTCTTCCATAATTCAGTTATTTGTTCATTTATTCATTCAAGAAATAATTACCAACCAGATTTTAATTACTCTCCTATTTTGTCCTTAAAGAAACAAGTAGCTCACACTTCAGGAGTTTTCCATCTCCATAGCTGCTGATCACCCAACTGCCATCTTCAATTTAAGCATCTTTGGAATTATCAATTCCTCCTGGGAGTCAAACTTCATGAAAACCCGCAAACTTTCCTTGACACTCCTGTATCTAATCACACAGTCCCTGAGGATACCTGAGGTCCCTCCTTCATGTTGTTGTGCATTCGCTATGTTGTGGCAGACTCTTTGAGACCCCATGGACTGCAACATGCCAGTCTTCCCTGTCCTCTATATCCATGAGCTTACTCAAGCTCATATCCATTGAGAGGATGATGCTGTCCAATCAATCTCATCTTCTGTCGCCTGCTTCTCCTCCTGCCCTCAATTTTTCCCAGCATCAGGGTCTTTTACAGTGAGTCAGCTCTTTGCAACAGGTAGCCAAAGTATTGAAGCTTCAGCTTCAACATCAGTTCTTCCAATGAATATTCAGGGTTGATTTCCTATAGGGTTGACTGGTTTGGTCTCCTTGCTGTCCAAGGGATTCTCAAGAGTCTTCTCCAGTATCACAATTTGAAAGCATCAGTTCTTCGACACTCAACCTTCCTTATTGTCCAGCTCTCACATCCGTATGTCACCACTGGAAAAACCAAAGCTTTGACTCTAAGGACCTTTGTTGGAAAAGTGATGTCTCTGCTTTTTAATATGCTGTCTAGGTTTATCATAGCTTTTCTTCCAAAGAACAAGCATCTTTTAATTTCTTGACTTCAGCCACCATCTGCAGTGATTCTGTAGCCCAAGAAAATAAAATCTGTCATTCGTTACACTTTTTCTTCATCTATTTGTCATGAAGTGAGAGGACAAGATGCTATGATCTTAATTTTTTGAATATTGAGTTTTAAGCCAGCATTTTCAATCTCCTCTTTCCCCCTCATCAAGAGGCTCTTTAGTTTCTCTTTACTTTCTGCCATTAGAGTGGTACCATCTGCATTTCTGAGACTATTGATATTTCTCCCAGCAATCTTGATTCCAACTTGAGATTCATCCAGCTTGGCATTTTGCATGATGTACCCTGCACAGAAGTTAAATAAGTAGGGTGACCATATGCAGCCTTGACCTATTCCTTCCCCAATTTTGAACCAGTCCATTGTTCCATGTCCGGTTCTACCTGTTGCTTCTTGACCCACATACAGGTTTCTCAGGAAACAAATAAGGTGACCTGGTATCCCCATCTCTTTAAGAGTTTCCCAAAGTTTATTAGGACCCACACAGTCAAAGGCTTTAGCATAGTTAGTGAAGCAGAAGTAGATGTTTTTCTAGATTTCCCTTTTTTATCTATGACCCAACAGATGTTGGCAATTTGACCTCTGGTTCCTCTGCTTTTTCTCAATCCAGCTTGTACATCTAGAAGTTCTTGGTTCAAATACTGTTGTAACCTAGCTTAAAAGATTTGGAGCATTATCTTGCTAGCACGTGAAATGAATTCAACTGTATGGTAGTTTGAACGTTCTTTGACATTGTCTTTCTTTGGGATTGGAATGAAAACTGATCTTTCCCAGTCCTGTGGCCACTGCTGAGTTTTCCAAATTTGCTGGCATATTGAGTGCAGCCTTGACCTACTCCTTCCCCAATTTTGAACTTTAACAGCATCATCTTTTGGGATTTGAAATAGCTCAGATGGAATTCCATCACCTCCACTGGCTATGTTTGTAGTAATGCCTCCTAAAGCCCACTTCACTTCACACTCCAGGATGTCTGGCTGTAGGACAGTGACCTCACTATCATGGTTATATGGGTCATGAAGACTTTTTTGTATAGCTCTCCTGTGCATTCTTGCCATCACTTCTTAATCTCTTCTGCTTCTGTTATGTCCTTGCCATTTCTGTCTTTATTGTGCCCATCTTTGCACAAGTGTTCCCTCAGTATCTCCAGTTTCCTTGAAGAGATCTCTAGTTTTCCCCATTCTATTCTTTCCTCTATTTGTTTGCACTGTTCTCTTAAAAAGCCTTAAGTGATGACCAGAATAACTCACCAACTCATTCAATATTTTCTGGGTGTCTGTGTCATTTGCATTGATATCAATGGTATTTTTAGAAAGGAAAAAAGATCACTGATTAACTTACAGTTTGTAATATAAACAAGCGAAGTGAAGTCAGTTAGTCATGTCTGACTCTTTGAGACCCTATGAACTGTAGCCCTAGTCCACCAGCCTCCTCTGTCCATGGGATTTTCCAGGCAAGAATACTGGAGTGATTTGCCATTTTCTTCTACAGGGGATCTTCCTGCCCCAGGGATCAAACTCAGGTCTCCCACACTGCAGGCAGACTCTTCACCATCTGAGCCACCAGGGAATCCCAAAATATAAACAAGCCTGCCAGGTAAAATTTATCTACTCCTCTTTGTGATAATAAACACTAACTTCTTAGCTATACTCTTTTTCCTGTTGAATGCAATAGTAATTATAAGAATATAGAATAGCTATGCATTAGACCCAAGGATCTCCATGCTTTCAGGCCCCTAAGGTTAAGAACAAGTCAAGGAAGACAGTTTCAGGAGAGCAGGAAGATTTAGATGTGAGCCTGGGGTTGGAGGCGTGGGGGTGGGCATGGAGGAGTAAGGAAGGACCACTGCGCTGAGGGAGAATTATAGATCTAGAAGGAAATTGTGATTGGATGACCCCTCTCCAGTGCCATTACATCACTTGACTCAAGTTAAGTAAAATTAAAATACTCAAAGAAAAAAAAGTGATGCAAATTTGAGATGGTTACAAAGGAGTGCAGGAAAACTCACCTATTGGGTTAACTATGAAAGTGAAAATCACACAGTCATGTCCAACTCTTTGCAACCCCATGGACTATACAGGTCATGGAATTCTCCAGGCCAGAATACTGGAGTGGGTAGACTTTCCCTTCTCCAAGGGATCTTCCCAGCCCAGGGATGGAACCCAAGTCTCCCACATTGCAGGTGGAATCTTTACCAGCTGAGCCACAAGGGAAGCCCAAGAATACTGGAGTGGATAGCCTATCCCTTCTCCAGCAGATCTTCCCAACCCAGGAATCGAACCAGGGTCTCCTGCATTGCAGGCAGATTCTTTACCAACTGAGCTAAATTGAGAGAAAGGTTTTGTTATAGTTCAGCAGACAAGATCCTTGCAAATCTTTCTTTGATTGTTTCTAACCACCAGCAGGTCTCCATCAGTATACTCCAAAGATTTTGCAGATTATCATTCTAACTGCTTTCCTAGTTGATATATTAACCTGTGATCACTTATTAACTCACTATTATAATAAGTTCTACTTTTTTTTTCACTATCACATCATTTTTGGAACTTTTTTATTGACGTGTAATACTCACACAAAAGCTCATGTATCCTAAACATACTAGGTAATGGATTTCCACACAATGAACACAGCCGAGGAAGAGGTACCCAGGCAAAGCTGCAGAACATTGCCAGCACTCCAGAAGTTTTCTTCTTGTCTAGAGGATGGTAACAATTATCCTAACTTCTAACAGCCCAGATAAGTTTTGCCAAATTTTGTACTTTGTATAACTGGAGTCATAGAGAATGTATTGTATGTCTGGCTTTTTTCACTTATTATAATGCTTGTGAGGTTCATCCACACCATTGCAAGAAGGAGTAAATGTTTTGGTTTTTTTTTTTTTTTCATTGCCAAATGTCATGATGCTGTGTGAATGTACCACAGTTTGTTTTTCTGTTCTGATACTTGGACCATTAGAGTGCTTTTCAGCTTGAGCTACTATGATAAGTACTACCATGAACATCCTAGTGCAATAAAATCACAGTGAGGTACCACATAAAACAATGTCTCTTGGGAAATAATACTCAACATTTTCAATTTACTAACTGTTTGGTTGTTATCTGCTACATACTAGCCTGTGTTCTCAGTACTTTATACATATTTATTTTGTGATGCTCTTGACTCTCCTTTGAGGTTAATATTATTACTATTTCAATTCAACTTCTGAGGAAATAAAGACAGCACAAGACTCTGGGAAAACCAGAATTTGAATCCAGGCAGGCTCGCACTGAAGTCTGAGACTGACTTTTTAAATATATCTGATAAGCCCTAGTAGATATCCAGTAATTATTAGTTGCTCTCATTCCTTGGCACCTGGGCAGACAATGAGGCTTAGAACATTAGTATACAGGGCATCAGTTTTGAGTGAAATTCAGGGTATTTCCTAGTTATAGGAACCTTTTATTTTTCTTCCCTTGAGGCTTATATATTGGCCTAACCTCTTTCCTTTCCACAGAAACTGAGCTACTGAGGAGATTCTCTCTGCTTTGCATCCAATGGTTTCACAATTTTTCCCTGCATCTCATTCACAGGCCTTGGGAAATTCCGTGCAGCATAATGGGAGACGGCACGTCTTCCTTCTCAGGACAGCCCACTCGCAACTGCTTTCCCTTCTTAGCACAAAAAAGAGAGAAATGTAAATGTGTATTCTCCCAGTATTTATCCCTCTCATTCATATCACAAATTTACTGGGCATTTACTATCGGCCCAGAATGTGCTAGGCATTATGATAAATATAAAATGGAATAAGATAGAATTAATGATCTTAAACAACATAAGAACAGTCTGGGAGAAGAAATGGGATTTCATTCTGAAAAGTTTGGTATATAAAACGTGAAAAAGGAGTGATATTAAAAAGATTTAACACCTATGAAGGCATAAACACTAGTTAGTCAGGACATGTCTTGGGTGCAAACAATAGCATGGTTGACTGGTCCTGTAGCCACTGAACAGCAGCCTGGCTTGTCCAAAGGATGGGACTGGCCAGGAGGCTGTGGCCAGAGCCAGGAATGCCTTGGATGCCAAGTATCGTGCCTTGACTTTATCCTCTAAGCCCCACAGAGTCACAGAGCAGCCCTACCCATGGTTAAGACACAACTGTGCTGTGTTTAGGTCCTTGATTCTTAGCCTCTTAGCTTACTGGAGACCCAAAGTCACGGAATAAAGAGGATTGTTCTTTCTTATTCTTATGATTTTATTTTTCAACCATCCATGACCTTATAAATTTTCCACTCACGGCAGCTTGCTCCAAGTCCACACAGAACAGACCTAGTGAGTCGTGCTAGGACATCTGGAACATTGCAGCGTTGTCATCCCTCGAGAAGCACCCAGGCAGCTGAGCCTTTGACTTGTGTGCCCATGAACAGCTCGGATGAAAAGAGCACAAGTGGACGCAAAATGCAGCTGGAATGTCCCTCCGCCAGCTGGCCGCCCTGACACTTGTGTTCCTTTGCATACTCTTCCCCACTTTGGAAGCTACTAAGCAAGCCAAGAAAGCAAAGGTTAAGCTGGGGGCTGGGCCAGTCCCAGTGGAGTGAAATGAATGAAGGAATGGGGAAAGAGATCTCCAAGAGACACTTCTTTTGAATTAATTTCCACAGCTTGTCCCTTTTAGTACTCATTTTTTTCTTGAATGTGTCCTTTTGGGAAATGGTTTTCTAACTCTTCCCATATGAACTGAGCACTGTTTTATCCACTGGGGATTAGTTGCCTAAACACATCAACTTGCTTTATAAAATAGAATTGAAAAACCCTTGGCTCACTCTACAGGGAGGATGGCATGGTGGGGAAAAGTGTGTACACACTTTAGGGGACACGATACACTTGCCCTAAGGTCTTGGGAGGGTTTCTTACTGTCATTTTTCTCATCTGTAAAATGAAAATGATGATGTAACCACCTCATATGGAGTCCTAAAGATTCAATGAGCTATGTGTGAAAAGAACTGGACATATAGTAAGCACACAAAAATGTGAGTTGTTTCTGTCATAATTATTAATATTCTGTCTTCTCCTATGTCTCTTTCTATTCCTCAATAGGAAAGCGTTAATAAAAACCCTTTTGTTAATGAAGCCTAGCTACCTATGACCATGACTTCTGAAAGAGACCTCTATCTCTCCAGAGCATAAATCACTAAAAGAATACTAAAACTTTTAGAAATGTAATAGAAACTCAGAGATTTTTGCATACATCTTTCTCTGCAATGATAGGTCTCTGTCAAGCCCTCTTTTTCATTTTTTTGGAAATCCAGGGTGCTCTGAATGTAAACAACTAACCAGGGATGAGATCATTAGAATACCTGCTAGCTTCCTGGATGAAATTTTTAAATCGTTATTACTGATTATTCCCAAAAGAGTAAATATGAGAGTGTGTCACCTGGCTGAACAACTCTCTCCTCCTCACCACTCCTCGAAGTGTGCTAGCAAAGGTGTGCTTTGCAGAGAGAACCCTCCCAGAAGGAGCAGCAGTTGTTAGGGATGAACTTCACAGTTGTAAACACCCATTAAAGATGGGATGTTCGCACAGATCCTGAGAACTGGGAAAAACTACCTATCCAGAAAGTAAATGACTTCAGTTGCACTATTGACTTGAGGGGTATCTCTCTGTTCAATCATAGCACAATTCCCTTGCTCTTTGCCTCAAGGTGGTCATCTGTAAAATGGGAATTATCTACATTTTCTTCATGGTGACTCTGAGACATTTAAAAAGATGAAAAGCAAAGTAAAACTGTGAAGTGCTTTGAGTTCCACACAGCAGTCAAGGACTGATTCTAGAGAGTGTATCACCCACATCAACAGATGGCACTCTTTGTTAGTTTCAGTAAGATCTGCAGGACCAACTAATTGTTGTTTTATGAGGAAATAGGTCAGCAGGAAGCACCAAGCTACAAAAGGAAAACGCCACCACAAACAACAAAAAAATGCTAGCCTGTATGTTATGAACAATTCTTTGAATTATTCATTCTCATCACTGAGAGCTTAATTGAGTCATAGAGGTACAAAATTCCAAAGCACCCTCTGGAACTCGAGACGTAGCAAGTCTTTCTGGCTTGGAAGAACCTATCAGAAATAAAGAGCTCTGTTTTAAAGGGAAACCTGGCTAGCAGGACATGAGGAAGCTTTTCCCTACTTCTCACCCAAAGTAGTTCAAAATTGAAGAAATTGTAGAAAATACAATGCGAAGAAAGTAGGACTCTTAGGCTTGTGCCAGAATCTGGGAGGGATTTCCAGGAACGTCCAGCACCTGGGCAGAGGAGAGCCCTGAGAGCAGGGTGTGCTAAGAGTTGTATCTGTTCAAGTACTACAGCTTTTCAGATGCACAGAAAGTCAGGAGGGGAGATTCAAGGAAAAGCCTGCATCATGAGCAAATGGAATTGTCAGGTAGAACATGCAGTAATAAGAGGGCTAAAAGGTGGTATATTCGCTTGTTCAACAGTAGAAAAACAGTGGTGCTAAGGTTGACTGACATACTATTTGTGTAGAAAAAGAGGCTATTTGTTTTCATGTGGGTAGAGACTAAACCCCCAAACATACAATAAATTCAAAAAGGTGCAATTGGAGGGAAAAGAACAGAATTCTTAACTCCTATGTCAAAAACACACCCCTTAAAATTACTTAAACTCTACTTTAGAATGATGTTGGTCATCCACTACATGAGGTGAGAAAATGTTTCCTATATGAAGTAGTAAAGAACGTTAAAAGAGAATGAAAGAAAAGAGATTGAGATACTATTATGAGACGTGAATGATACCCAAAAGACATGCAAGAAAACTAAAAATGCAGCTGTTACTCAGAAATTCTATTCCCGAATGTGCTCATAACCCTGGAGATATTCTTACACAGGTGTGTGAGGGTTTCTAAGTGGAGTTCTTATCATATGGTGACCTGACAACAACCCTAATGTCCATCAGGAAAATAGAGGATAAATCAATAATTTTTTGAATATTTGAAATATTTAATAGTTGAATTAAATCCACAACAAAGGCAATAAGCTTCAGAATTTGTACTATGGAAAATCAAATCAGAGACCTTAAGGACAATGGTTGAGTAGTTCAGTCAAAAAACATAGGAAAATGAAGAAAAGATGAAAATTCTAAGAAATAAGACTATAGCCATGCAAAGAACCACAATTCAACCTAAGAGCTATAGCTAATCTCAAGAAAAAGGAAACTACTGGAATAGATGTGATCATAAAAATATTCCAGAGGGGAAAATTCAATGAATAACCAGACTAAATGATTTAAGCATAAAAATAAAAAGTGTTCACTATATTCAAGGCAAAAATTCATGAAAAACGAGAACTAGAGTTACACCAAATTATGTTCTGGGAAAAAAATTTTGAATTCAATGATTAAGAAAGTTTATTTTAAGCATTCAGGAAGGAAAAGAGTTAATGACTTTTAATAAAGTTGAACCACATGCTATTTATAAGACTATTTTCCACAAACAAAATTATGAAAATCAGTGCAGCATCTCTTAAGGGAAAAACTGTGAGAGTAAAAGTTTCAAGAATTGTGTTCCCAGAGAACTTGACCTTCAGGAAAGAAGGAAACAGAAAGTCTCAGGTTTGCAAGAGCTCAGAAAATGAACTACCCATGCGAAAAGGTTAAAGTTGTACTCCTAGTGACCGACCAAGAGAATAACCCTAAGGAAGACCTCAAACACAGGAAGTCAGGGCGTGTATCAAACCTGTTCAACACAAAGGTAATCTCAAGAACTGTTGCTAATTTTGTTACAGAGCATAAGGCAAATATATCAAGTATTTAATGACAATTATCCAGGCCTATAATTATACATTATTGCAAGAGAAAGACACTAGTGAGGGAAGATCATTCTGAGAGGAAAATGAACAAAATACCGCATTTTGAATGAAGGTAGTCAAAAACCTATTTTGTCTTTTTTTATCCTGAAAATTAAAAATACGAGTGAAAGTACAATGTCAAAAAACCCCAAGATAATCTTTATATACAGCAAATACTAGAGAGTGGAAAAGCTTATAACATAAGCAATATTACTAGGAAAACGTGAGAAAAGTCACAAATCAAGATAAAAGAAATGAGCAAACATGTTAGTTATAATAATTGGGGTAATTGAGAATCTGTAATAGAAGGCAAAAACAGTTCAGATCTAGTTTCAAAACCATGAACCTCATGATACTTGTAAAAGAAACACTGAAACAAACTGGCACAGACAAGATAAAAGAATGTGCAAATATACATCACGATCCACAAAAGAAAACAGGATATAATTTCAGAAAAGGCAAAAGATATTAATGGTGATCAAAGGATCATCACATATTAATAGAGATGCATATCTCAAAAAAATAATAATGATTCAATTTTATAAACTAAATGAAATAATATCTATATAGAACAAGTATATCTGAAATGTGGAAAGTAAGGCATGTTGTTATGGGAGATGTCAACACATCTTGATAAACAAATATGCCATTTTATATATGTATAAATAGAATTTGCTTACTGTCTCATATTTATTATCTCACTGCTTTTGTGGATCAGGATTCCAGGCCCAGCTTAGCCAGGTCCTCTGCTCAGGGTCTCTCACAAGGCATTACATCCAAGGTGTTGCTGGTGCTAGGGTCTCACTGGGGGCTCAGGGTCCTCTCCCCAACTCAAGCCTTTGGTGGCAGAATTCATTATTTTTCAGTTGCAGAGCTCATGGCAGCTTGCTTCTTTCAGGACAGCAGAAGTGTGCTGCTGCTAACAAACTCAGCTTCTCCCTTCTCTGATCTCTATACCCTTTTTTAAAAGACTCACCTGATTAAGTCAGGTCTACTCAGGATAATTTCCTTTAATTAAAAAAAAATTCTACTTGTTTAAACTGAAAATAGAAACAAAAACAGTTCATCCATTTCTCTTCCATCTCACCTCCTGCCCCCTGGGCAGACACCAATCTGCTCTTTGTATCTATGAACTTCTTTTGTTGTAACACAAACCTACATTTTAGATTCCACATGTAGGAGAGATCACCTGGTACTTGTCTTTCTCTATATGACTTATTTCATCTAACAAAATGCCCTTAAGTTCCATCCATGCTGTAGCAAATGGCAAGATTTCATTCTTTTTTTATGGCTGAATGACATTTCATTGGATGGTGGCTCAGTTGGTAAAGAATCTGCCTGACATACAGGAAAGCTGGGTTAGATCCCTGGGTTAGGAAGATCCCCTGGAGAAGGGAATGGCAACTCATTCCAGTATTCTTGCCTGGAGAATTCCGTGGACAAAGGAACCTGCTGGACTATAGCCCATGGAGTCGAAAAAAGTCAGACACAATTGAGTGATCTAACACACAATATTTCATTGTATATACACAGTCGCCCTTCAGTATCCCTGGGAGATTGGTTCCAGGACCCCCATACATATCAAAATCCAGGATGTTCAAGTTGCACATAAAATGACGTAGTACAATAAATACAGTTTTCCCTCTGTATCCCCGGATGCCCCCCTCAGATTCAATCAATCATGGAATGAAAGTGATTTAATCCATGATGCTTGAGGATTTAACCAATGAACTTGAGGCAAACTGTATTCCACAATTTCTTTATTCATTCATGTCCTGATGGACACTTAGGTTGTTTCTATATCTTGGCTATTGTAAATAAACCTGCAGTGTACATGGGGGTGCATATATCTATTTAAGATAGTGTTTTCATTTCTTTTTGGTAAATACCCAGAAGTGGAATTGCTGGATCTTATGGTAGTTCTATTTTTCATTTTTTGAGGAACCTCCATACTGTTTCCAAGTGGCAGCACCAATTTACATTCCTACTAACTGTGTGTCTGTGTGCTAAGTCACTTCAGTCATGTCTAACTCTTTGTGACCCTATGAACTGTAGCCCACCAGGCTCCTCTGTCCATTAGATTCTCCAGCCAAAAATACTGGAGTGGGTTGCCATGCCCTCTTCCAGGGGGGATCTTCCCCACTGAGGGATTGAATTCAATGTCTCTTATGTCTCCTGCATTGGCAGGCAGGATCTTTACCACTAGCACCACTTGAAAAGCCCACCAAGAGTATAGTAGTGTTAATTTTTTTCTCCACATCCTCATCAACATTTTTTTTTCTAATCTTTTGATAGCAGCTATTGTGACAGGTATGAACAATGATATTTCATTGTGGTTTCAATGTGCATTTCTCTGATGATTGGTGACGCTGATCATCTTTTCATGTACCTGTGGCCATCCACATGCCTTCCATGGGAAACTTTATATCCAGATCTTCTGTCCATTTTTTTTTAATTGGGTTTCTTTTTTGTTTTAAAAAAAGAGGGAGAAACTCTTCTTTCCCCATTTCATATTCTTGACTTCATTGTAGTAAATTAACTGACCATGTATATGTGGGTTTATTTCTGGGCTTTTTGTTTTGTTCCATTGATCTGTGTGTCTGCTTTATGCCAATACCATACTGATTTAAGAACTATAGCTTTGCAATATAGTTTAGAGTCAGGGCACATATAGCTCCAGCTTTTTTGTTTTCTTTCTCAAGATTGCTTTGACTATTTAGGGTCTTTTATGATTTCATATGAATTTTAGAATTGTTCTATTCCTGTAAAAAAAAAAGTCATTGGAATTTTGATAGGAATTTCACTGAATCTGTAGATTGCTTGAATAGCACAGACATTTTAACAATATTAACTCATCTAATCCATGAGCACAGAAAATCTTTCCATTTCTTTTGTCTTCTTAAATTTTCTTCATTAATGTGTGGTACTTTTCAATGTACATGTCTTTCACACCTTTGGTAAATGTATTCAAATTTTCTTCCTTTTGATGAACTTTTAAATGGGATTATTTACTTAATTTCTCTTTGTGGTTGTTAATTATTCATATTTAATTATGAAAAAGATTTTTGAATATTAATTTTGTATTCTGTAACTTTGTTGAATTCATTTATTAGTTCTAACAGGTTTTTAATGCAGTCTTTAGTGTTTTCTAGGGGCTTAACTGATAGCTCAGTTGGTAAAGAATCCGCCTGCAATGCAGGAAACCCCAGTTCAATTCCTGGGTCAAGAAGATCCACTGAAGAAGGGATAGGCTATCCACTCCAGTATTCTTGGGATTCCATTGTGGCTCAGCTGGTAAAGAATCTGCTTGCAATGTGGGAGACCTGGGTTCTATCTATGGGTTGGAAAGATCCCCTGGAGAAAGGAAAGGCCACCAACTCTAGTATTCTGGCCTGGAGAAGTCCATGGACTGTGAAGTCCATGGGGTTGCAAAGAGTTGGACATGACTGAGTGACTTTTACTTTCAGTTTTCACTTTAGGGTTTTCTATATATGTGTGTGTGTGTGTTTAGTCACTCAGTCTTGTCCAACTCTCTGTGACCCCATGAACTGTACCCTACCAGGCTCCTCTGTCCTTAGAGATTCTCTAGGCAAGAATACTGGAGTGGGTTGCCATGCCTTCTTCCAAGGGATCTTCCCAACCCAGGGATCAAACCCAGGTCTCCTGCATTGCAGGCAGTTGCTTTACCATCTGAGCCACCATTGAATCTACATATTGTCAATTTTAGTTCTTTCTTTCCAGTTTGGATGCTCTGGTTAAGACAAAATACTACGGTGAATAAAAGTGGCAAGAAAGGGCATCCTTCTCTTGTTCCTGATTTTAGAGGAAAATCTTTTTGTTTTTCACTGTTAAATATAAGGTTAGCTTCTGGGTTTCTCATATATAGTCTTTATTATGTGTACATTCCTTTTATTCAGGCTCTATCAAGACTTTTGTAATAAATGAATGTTGGCTTTTGTCAAATGCTTTTCTGCAACTATTGAGATGCTCATATTATTTTTACCCTTTATTTTATTAATTGTTGTATCACAATGACTGATTTTCAGATGTTGAACCATTCTTATATCCCTGGGATATATTACACTTCATCATGGTCTTTATCATGGTGTATGATCTTTTTAATGTATTATTGAATTCAGTTTACTGATATTTTGTTAAGGATTTTTGTATCTATGTTCATCATAATCTTGTGGCATCCTTGTCTGTTACCCATTTTATGGTAATGCTTGACTTTTATAATGAGCTCAAAAGAAATCCCTTCTT
The DNA here is from genome assembly GCF_019320065.1 of Cervus canadensis. Lineage (NCBI taxonomy): Eukaryota > Metazoa > Chordata > Mammalia > Artiodactyla > Cervidae > Cervus > Cervus canadensis. The sequence goes on from NC_057405.1 coordinate 25,095,077, forward strand.
CCTGTTTTTTGGAAGAGTTGGAAAAGGAAAATAGAGTTGGAAAATACTAATTCTTCTTAGTTGTCAAATAAACTACTTTACTGAGTTCCTAAAGAAAAATAACAGACAACTATCCAAAATTGCTAACAAATCTAATCAAGGATAAAATAATGAACAAATAAGCACAATTAGAAGGAAAAATGTATAGTATTTAAAGAACTTAGATTCAAGGATGATTTTAAATATGATTTTATAAGTATTAGCATGAATAAATTAGCTAAATAAAGTTAAAAATCTCAGTGATGAGAAATCAAAGACAATGAAAGAAAATAGCTGTGAGCTGAACTACAAAGATTACTATCTATAAAAAACTGAAATTGAAAAAGTTTTCAGCAACTACCATCAAGGCAGCTGCAGAGTTAAGAGTTTTACTGGTGGTTACTTTTCAACACTGGAAATAAATTATGCCTTTAATGTATACCTTTCTTGTCCATATTTTACAAACCAAAAAGATGGTCTAACTCATTTTACAAATCCAGGATGACCTTTGTAGAAAATCCTAAAAATGTTTAGCATAGACACAAAAGTTTGATAAAAGATTAGAATAGTTAGTTCAGATTGTATTATATTTAAAAACCCTGAATATTTGAGGATCGTTGTAAGAAAGCATGTATATAATTCCAAATGAATAAATCACATCAATAGGCTGAAAAATGAACATAAATATCTCAATAGACCTGGAAAATAATTTGATAAAATTTAATAACTCTCATGGGTTTTAAAACTTACTTAGTAAGTTTAAAGTGATAATTCATGCACATGATAAATGATAACTATCTTTAACATGCAATCTAAATCATATTTTTATAACAACACACCGGTGGAACCATAAGTAAAAAATATCTATTGTTGCCACCATCTTTCCAACTGTTCTAGAAACAATAGCCAAAACAAACAAAAACCAGAAACATAAGGTATATTTGTCAATTTAAAACAGTAGGGAAACATATACATTTATTTACAGATAATACCTTTATAAGTAATCTAAGGGAATGAACTGAAAAAAGTATTGGATATACTAACATAGTTCAGTGAAATGATCAAATGCAAAATAAATATAAAAATCAATCATATTCTAATGTCAATCATGTACAATCAAAATATAATGAAAAATATATTGTTCACATAATGTCATAATATACACTTACAAAAATTCTTTACAAAAGAATCATTTAGGACCTATACAACGAAAATTACAAGTGGTTGTTAAAAGAATAAAAAGATTTAATTAATAAACATGCATACTTTCTGACTAAATGGGGAAAAAAGGTTTAATATAATCCATCAAAATTCCAATAAATATCCATGGATACCTATCCTCCATCTTTTCAAAGCAGTTCCAAAGATTATTAGAAATAAGAAAGAAGAACTAAAAACAACAACAAAAAAAAGTTTAATGGAGAAAGCATGTCCCACCAGATTTTATTGAGATGTGAAAATAAGTATAACAGTGGAATCAAACAGATAGACAACCAGTCAAAACCAGTAGATTACATAATAAAACAATGAATAAACCAAAAAGAATAAAAAAACCCTGTGTGAAATAAAGGTGACATCACAAGTTAGTGAAGACATTAAAGACAACTCAGTAATAGTGTGACAATTACTTAACAAATTGTAATAAATAAAGTTCTCACTTTAAACCGTGAAACAAAATAAGCTGTAGACTGTAGACTGATTGGTTGGCCGTGTGGCCTAATGGATAAGGTGTCTGATTCCAGGTCAGATGATTGAAGGTTTTAGTCCCTTCATGGTCTTTGGGCTTTCAAGGTGGCATTAGTTGTAAACAATCTGCCTGCCAACGCAGGAGACATAAAAGACACAGGTTTGATCCCTGAGTCAGGAGGATCCCCTGGAGAAGGGAATGGCAATCCACTCCAGTACTCTTGCCTGGAGAATCCCAGGGACAGAGGAGACTGGTGGGCTACAATCCATGGGATCACAAAGAGTCAGACACGACTGACATGACTTAGCAGATGGATTAACTATTTTAATGTTAAAAATTAAAGCCACACACACACACACACACACACACAAATCTAGAAGAAAACGTGGAAACCTACCAGAACTCAGAGTGAGAAGGAGCTTTCTAATTAGTAAAAGCATTGGAAAAAATAATGTAAAAATTATAGTATGCATTTGACTATAGAGAATAAAACTTGAAATTTCCCTACAAAAAGAGAAAGCATCAAAAACTGAAATGAAACCTCCATTATCATGAAAAAAATAAACATAATTTTAAAAGCATACAACTGGGAAAAATTCTTGACATAAACCTATATCCAAAACATAATATATCAATAAATCTTGCATCTTAACCTTAAACCTCAATAGAAACATTGGCAAAGAATGTCAAGTATCTATTCCAGGTTAAAAAAAAAAAAAGAAGAAGGAAGAGAGGGAGAGGGGAAGAAAAATAAGGAAAGAAGAAATGAGAAGGAAAAAATAAAAAATAAGTATGAGGGAAAACACTCAATTTCAAACACTGTTTAAGGCTTTTTGTTGTTGTTGTTGCTGTCAAATAAGTGAAAATTAATTCTAAAGTTCCAGTATTGTTGGATGTGAGAATAGAACTTGGAACAACTTTTCTGAAAGGAAATTTTGATGATATAAATCAAGAATTAATGTTTTTAGATTTAATAACTCTACTTTCAGCCATTCATATGACAGAAATAATTACAGGACTTTTGAGGGCAGGGACAGTCATTGCTGCATTCACCTATATTTAGTTGAATGCAGTGTTAATCACATGAGATGTCATAAAATATCCCATATCAGTTACAGAGGGTGTCACACTTTGTTACTACAAATATCTGACGTACTGAAGTTTAGACATTAGCTGATGAATTCGAGTCTAGTGGAGATTATCTGTGTGATGTTACTTTTACTATCTGAGTGGGAAAGAAACAGCAATACCAAATGCCCCAGAAATTTACCTTTCTTATTGATATGCACATCAGAACTCACCAATGTGTGTCATGAGGAAGAAAAAAATCAGAACCACTTACAGAACTGAGTTGGGTGCAGCCATTGAAAATACACAGTAACCTTGTTTGGAAGAAGTTTGGTGAGATGGGTGACTTCTCAGGTTACAGTGGAGGCCGAAGGTGGCCTTGGGGGACAGTGACCCCCTCTTTCATGGAATAACCAGAAAGAAGTTGTCCTGTGTTAGAAGTGGTGGCTTCTTTCTTTCTTTTAAACTTTTCTTTTAAACTTTTCTTTTAAATTTCATCTTTCTTTTAAACTTTCCTGACTCATCCAAATATAAAGTAGCGAGCAGATATTATTTTTACGAGCAGAAAGAAATCATTGTTAACAAATAATATTGTAAAATAAAGTACATTTACAAACTAATCCTGTAATCCTCTTTCCTTCCTGATTCCTACACCAATTAAAACCTATAGTAAATATTTACAGAACAGGATTTATGCCTTCCTAATTGACCTTTAGCAGCAGCAGCAGCAGCAGCAATTGACCTTCTAGGGTCAATTCTATCACGTACTAGAAAAAGAGCCCCTGGTGGCGTGAAGTAACTTGATCTGCAGCATGTCTTCATCTAACTTCCAAAGACAATTTGTGGCTGTTGAAGCATAAACATTTAATTAAAAACTAAACAAAATATAATCATGACATATCACTTCACCTCGTGTGAAAACATACACGATTCTTTGAGGAAAGGAGTAAGTATTCCAGACTACATAGGTATGCTTTAGTTAACACTCTTCATTCACATTTACAGGGAACCAAGTTAAATGCCCTCTCTGGGGAGAAAAATTAAAAAGCAGAGAGTGACTTTCACTGGACTTCATGAACTAGCCAACTGAAAGCATATTTTTAAATGCCCTTAAAAACTGTTTCAGGGTTGTCGGGTTAACACAATACAGTTCAGTTCAGTCGCTCAGTCGTGTCCGACTCTGCAACCCCACGGACCACAGCACACCAGGCTTCCCTGTCCATCACCAGCTCCAGGAGATTACTCAAATTTATGTCCATTGAGTCGGTGATGCCATCCAACCATCTCATCCTCTGTTGTCCCTTTCTCCTCCCGCCTTCAATCTTTCCCAGCATCAGGGTCTTTTCCAATGAGTCAGTTCTTCACATCAGGTGGCCAAAGTATTGGAGTTTCAGCTTCAGCATCAGTCCTTCCAATGAATATTTAGGGTTGATTTCCTTTAGGACTGAATTCTTTGACTCCTTGCAATCCAAGGGACTCTCAAGAGTCTTCTCCAACACCACAATTCAAAGGCATCAGTTCTTTGGTGTTCAGCTTCCTTCATACTCCAAATCTCACATCCATACATGACCACTGGAAAAACCACAGCTTTGACTAGACAGACTTTTGTTGGCAAAGTAATGTCTCTGCTTTTCAATATGCTGTCTACAAAGTGTGGACAAATTTCCTGTTGTTATTGTGCTCTTAATCCAAGAATCTTTGTGGGAGAAGACAAATCTCACTTTGGGGTTTCTGTACTGCATCCACAAATCTGGTCCCAAAACTGCCTTACTAATAACTTTTGATTCCAAAAGGCACATAAAACATCTCAGAAGTGCATTTTGGGTCTTCATTTATTTCTTGGGAGAATAGCAGTCATCATCAATGTGTATTCTTGACATATCATTGGATTTCCATTCCCAAACATTTTGAATTACTACCTAAAATACTCTTTTAAGGAATGTTTTTTATTTAGCCATCCTCAGCTAACTTGCTGGAGCATATTTGTTTTCCCTGAACTGGACCATTTCAATTCTGCTTTCCCAAACCCTGGGAAAAAAATATCTTAGGATTCTTTGCTGCTGTTCAATCACTCAGTTGTGTCCAACTCTTTGCGACTCCATGGACTACAGCATGCCAGGCTTCCCTGTCCTTCACTATCACTCAGACTTGGCTCAAACTAGTGTTCATTGAGTCAGTGATGCCATACAACCATCTCATCCTCTGTCACCCTCTTCTCCTCCTGCTTTCAATCTTTCCCAGCATCAGGGTCTTTTCCAATGAGTCGTCTCTTTGCATCAGGTGGCCATAGTATTGGAGTTTCAGCTTCAGCATCAGTCCTTTCAATGAATATTCAGGTTGATTTCCTTTAGTAGTGACCAGTTTGATCTCCTTGCTTTCTAAGATTAGGATTCTTAATTTTTACATATTATGTTATAACACAAAAATGAACTGGAAGTACTTCTACTTTTGACTTCGGGGGAAGGAAACTATCACTTCCATTTTCCGTTGCTTGAAAGAAAATGTATAAGCAATGATTGTTTTCTTTTTTAAATTTTTGAAGCTGATGGTGCCATTTTGTTTATATGTAAATAAAAAGGGCTCCAAGGCAGTGTTCCTCAGCCTAGACACTAGTGACATTTTGGGCTGATCCTTTGAGCAGAGTTGGTGGGGGAGACGGTGTCCTATAGATTGTAGCAGACAGAGCAGCAGCCCTGTCAATAGCACCCCTCCAAGTGGTAACAACCAATGTCTGCGGACCTTGTCAGAAGTCCCTTGGGGAGGCAAAATATCTCTGGCTGAGAATTCTGTTCTAAATTATATCACCCACAGAGAGCTGTGGAGTATATACCTATCTTCTTCCTCTATTACAAAGTCTTCAAACCGTGAAAATGCCTGTGTTTCAAATGTTGTGACTACTTGTTGCCATACATTCTACTATTCCTTAAATAGCCTACCTAAAGTGAATAAGCAAATAAGCTTTTCCATATCCTTTAAAGAAAAGCAGCTGACAAAAAAAACTGGCATTCAGATTTTACAGGTAACTGTCACACTGAAAATTCAGCTGACTTCTCTTTATATTATCTCCTGGTTCTAACTTCCAGGTCAGCTACTTCAAATCCTAAAAGATGATGCTGTGAAAGTTCTTCACTCAACATGCCAGAAAATTTGGAAAACTCAGCCATAGTCACAGGACTGGAAAAGGTCAGTTTTCATTTCAATCCCAAATAAGTCAATGCCAAAGAATATTCAAACTACCACACGATTGCACACATTTCACATGCTAACAAAGCAATGCTCAAAATTTTCAAGCTAGGCTTCTGCAGTACATGAATCAAGAACTTCCAGATGTACAAGGTGGATTTAGAGGAGACAGAAGAAGCAGAGATCAAACTGCCAACAGCTGTTGGATCACAGAAAAACGAGGGAATTCTAGAAAAACATCTATTTCTGCTTCATTGACTACACTAAAGCCTTTGACTGTGTGGATCACAACAAACTGTGGAAAATTCTTAAATGAGAATACAAGACCATCTTATCAGACTCCTGAGAAACCTGTATGTGGGTCAAGAAGCAAAAAATTGGGAAAGGAGTACATCAAGCCTGTATATTATAACCCTGTTTATTTAACTTAGTGCAGAATACATCATGTGAAATGCCAGGCTGGATGAAGCTCAAACTGGAATCAAGATTGCTGGGAGAAATATCAAAAATCTCAGATAAGCAGATGACACCACCCTAATAGCATAAAGTAAAGAGGAACTAAAGAGTCTCTTGATGAAAGTGAAAGAGGAGAGTGGAAAAGCTGACTTAAAACTCAAGATTCCAAAAACTAAGATCGTGGCATCCAGTCCCACCACTTCATGGCAAATAGATGGGGAAACAATGGAAACAGTGACAGATTTTATTTTCTGGGGCTCCAAAATCACTTCAGAGAGAGACTGCAGCCATGAAATCAAGATACTTGTTCCTTGAAAGAAAAGCTATGACGAACCTAGCTAGTTTTGTCTAATATACTACACAAACCTAGTATATCAGAAAGCAGAGACATCACTTTGCTGACAAAGGTCCACATAATCAAAGCTATCATTTTTTCAGTAGTCATGTAAGGATCTGAGAGCTGAACAATAAAGAAGGCTGAGCACCAACGAATTGATGCTTTCGAACTGTGGTGCTGGAGAAGACTTTTGAGAGTCCCTTGGACAGCAAGGAGATCAAACCAGTAAACCCTAAAGGAAATCAACCCTGAATATTCATTGGAAGAACTGATGCTGAAACTCCAATACCTAGGCCACCTGAAGCAAAGAGCTGACTCATTGGAAAAGACTGATGCTGGGAAAGATTAAAGGTGGGAGGAGAGCAGGGCAATGGAGGGATGGGATGTTGAACGGCATCACTGACTCAGTCAACATGAGTTTGAGCAAACTCTCTGGGAGAAAGTGAAGGACAGGGAAGCCTGGCGTGCTGCAGTCCATGGGGTTACAAAGAGTTGGACACAACTGAGCAACTTAACAACAGCAAGTTCTGACTTGGTCACAGTGAAAGTGTTTGTTGCTCAGTTGTGTCTGACTCTTTGTGACCCCATGGACTGTAACCCAACAGGCTCCTTTGTTCATGGGATTCTCCAGGCAAGAATATTGGGGTGGGTTGTGATTTCCTTCTTCGGGGGATCTTTCTAACCCAGGGATAGAATCCGGGTCTTCTGCATTGCAGGCAGATTCTTTATCAACTGAGCCACCAGGGAATCCCTGGGACATAAAAGTCATTTAAATGATGTGTTCAACTGTTGTTTCAAAAGTCCAAATAAAGAGATTTTTTTCAATAAGAAGCTGATAATAAAATTCATACAAATGCATACTTTCTTATTCATAGACTTTGTAAGTAATGTAGCAATGGAGAAGTGAAAGTGTCTGTATCAGTGACATACCTTTTAAAGAGGTTTTTATAGCTTTAATGAAACATGTTTATTGGAAATTTTTCAGAAAACACAGAAAAGTGTGTATATCACCATAATCCTACATAAGCACAAGTAGGTTCTTATCTTGCTAGATTTTATTCTACTTATATAAATATGAAAGTGACAGTGTTAGTCACTCGGTCATGTCTGACAGGCTCCTCTGTCCACAGGATTTCCCAGGCAAGAATACTAGAGTTAGTAGCCATTCCCTTCTCCAAGGGATCTTTCTGACTCAGGGATTGAACCTGGATCTCCTGCTTTGCAGGTAGATTCTTTACCATCTGAGGCACCAGAGAAGCCCCTCATATAAATATATCCTATACTATATCCTTCAGTTCAGTTCAGTTCAGTTGCTCAGTCATGTCTGACTCCTTGTGACCCCATGGACTGCAGCACGCCAGGCCTCCCGGTCCATCAGCAACTCCAGGAGTTTACTCAAACTCATGTCCAATGAGTCGGTGATGCCATTCAACCATCTCATCCTCTGCCGTCTCCTTCTCCTCCTGCCCTCAGTCTTTCCCAGCATCAAGGGTCTTTTTCGATGAGTCAGTTCTTCGCTTCAGGTGGCCAAAGTATTGGAGTTTCAGTTTCAACATCAGTCCTTCCAATGAACACCCAGGACTGATTTCCTTTAGGATGGACTGGTTGGATCTCCTTGCAGTCCAAGGGACTCTCAAGAGTCTTCTCCAACACCACAGTTCAAAAGCATCAATTCTTCAGCACTCAGCTTTCTTTACAGGATATCTGATTTACTTTCTTTACAGTATATCTTTCTTTACCATATCCTTAACTGATCACAATTTATGTTCCCCTCTGCAAGTTAAACATGATGTTTGATGGATATTAAGGCTAAAATTTTGTAATTATAAATATACTCAGCTTTCTCAATTATTTTTCATAGCAGTACTGCATACATGATTGGATTACCTACTTTCAGCAATAATCTCCACATGCTACAGTTTTCCTCTCTGTTTCTCTGCCCCATAGGCTTTAGCCATAGTGAGAAGTGAGCCCTCAAACACAATTAGAGTTGTTTTTTTTTTTTTCATTCTGTTCTGTGTGTCATCTAGATATAGATGTCCAAAGCCCTGCCAATTTTTCTGAGAATTCTGGGGGAAGGATAAGAGGGTTTTACATTTTCATGGCCATCTATTTTTTTCTTTTGCTCTTCATGGATCCATTGAAACAAAACAAACAAGTTATAACAATAATAACAAAGCTTTTCATGTGTTTAGAAGATGTCACTGAACATTTGCCCTTAAACCTTAGAAATTCTCTCTCTGGAGGACAAAAGAACTTGGGTCCCCCAGTCTTGGAATCTTCAAGAACTGTTTCACCCTCTATAGTTCCCAATTCATAGCCTCTCCCTGGTGCTTTGCATCCATTCTTTTCTCCCAGGAGCAGGGAAAATTTCCGTTTACTACACAGAGTTCTTTGCCCACTGCCCTAGACTCCTGCCTCCCCTTTAGGTCTTGTGAGTGTAAGAACGCCGCAGGAAGACAAAGAGACTGCCGGAGTATCAAGAGGCTTTATTGGGCAATCGCTCCCGGGCAGAGCTCCCAGACGCCAGCAGGGGGAAAGCGGGAGTCTGCCACGTACTGGAACGGGGGGCAATACTTATATACCCTGGCGGATGCGGAAGTGGCGGGACCTTTCCATATATGGTTAGAATCGGGCTCTAGGGTGCTGATTGGACTTTTCGGTCTCGTGTCAGTTTTTGATTGGCCAGAGTCTTGGCGCCTTTGCGTCCATCAGTCTGCCTGGCAACGGGCTGTTGATTGGTGGATGTCTGTCCCTGGGACTTATCCGAGACTTTCCGGCGGGGGGCTTCTCTGTCAGCATTTTCCGGCTGGCGCTTTCCCGCCTGCGGTCAGCGGGACCTTTCAGTGAGAACTTGTGATAGTTAGGAGGCCTGGGCACCTGGGATCATGGACCCAACCTTACCTGTGTCCCCTCTGCATTCTCTATAAAGTGGGAGATGCTAAGAACTTTGGCGACTCTTATGGTACTGGACCCTTAGGGATTTGCTCTTTAAAGGTCCCTCACATTAAAATTCTTTTGAATTAGAAAAAGGGAGGGAGAGCGAGCGCGCGTTGGTGACTCACGTAATAATCTGCATAGCAAGTTCAAACAAACTGGCAACTCCCATCCTCAGGACAATACAGGGAAGGAGATACACCATTTATTATTATTATCATCCTCTGTACAGGCTCAGAGGACTTAGTGGCCTCACTGAGACCCATGGAAATAGCAGAGCTCAAAAATGTCTCTTAACCCAAGTACCACACCGAGTTGCCTTCTCTTCATCTGGAGGGAAAGTTAATGGATCTAATGACACCCATGTGGAGAAGGAAATGGCAACCCACTCCAGTATCTTTACCCGGAGAGTCCCAGGGACGGGGGAGCCTGGTGAGCTGCCGTCTATGGGGTCGCACAGGGTCGGACACGACTGAAGTGACTTAGCAGCAGCAGCAGCAATGACACAATGAAGGTTCTTTCCAAATTAAAATAAAACAAAAATCCAACATTTATTGATGTGTTTATTTTCAGACAACTTTGGAAAGATTCCACTGACAAGAGAATGCTTTGGTTAGAATTCACGTAGTTTCCACAAATACTCTCTCCAAATAGCTGAATGTGTGGGTAGTCACTCAATCGTGTCCAACTCTTCGCGACCCCATGGACTGTAGCCCCCCAGGCTCCTCCGTCTGTGGGATTTCCCAGGCACGAGTCATGGAGTGGGTTGCTATTTCCTCCTCCAGGGGATCTTCCCAACCCAAGGATCGAACCCGAGTCTCCTGCATCTTCTGCATTGGCAGGCAGATTCTTTACCACTGAGCCACCTGGGAAGCCCCCAGATGATAGAGTACATTATAAAATAAAAGTTTACATGTTAGGGTTAAAAAACATTACATTCTGACAGTAATTTTTAATCCCATAATGATTAATTTTTTTCTGCACTTGTTTTTTTATATTTATCCTTTTCTTTATCTACTGACAGGAGATCCAAATATTTGGTGATCCAAACATCAATTCAGTTTAGCCCCTCAGATACACACACACACACACACACACACACACACACACACATACACACACACACCCCTTTTCTTCCTTCATGATTTCTACTAATGATTCTTTTCCTTGCTTTTGAATATTTACGATGCAGACTACTAGTCTAGCAGATTTATTTCCCTTTTATCCAAGAAGAACTGATTCCAAAAGAGCCCCAGTGGAGCACCTCAGAACAGCCTCAATATTCTCCTTCACTGAGACAGAAAATTAGCAATGAATCATATCTGAAAAATCTGGAACCCCCCAAATGCATAAATATCAATTCCTCAAATATTCTGTGTTCCAGATTTCTAATTCCTTTGTAACTTTCCACAGAATCTTCTGCATAATTTTCATTCATTTCTCAAGCTACGGAGTTCACAATTGAACACATTTTCTATTGAGTCTTCCTGTGTGCTGAGTCAAATGGTTTCAAACGACGCAATTACTTCATGAAAAAACAAACAGGCATTTAACAAACACTCTTCCGTACCCAGTCTGTACTAGAATCTGCGGGCTCCAGAGGCACAGTTGTTCTCAAGCATACAAAAAAAGATAGTCTACTACATTATGAATTGCTTGTGAAGAAAACATAATCATTTCACAATGTATCCATCATATATGCTTTCTTAAAACCACCATACATTGGTACATTCCTGATTAATGTAAGTAGCAAGGAGAAGGAATGGCAACCCACTCCAGTATTCTTGCCTAGGAAATTCTATGGACAGAGGCGCCTCGGGGGCTACAGTCCAACGGGTCGCAGAAGAGTGGACACGATTTAGCTACTGCACAACAGCAAAAAGCAACAAGGACCTACTGTTTAGCATAAGAAACTCTGTTCAATACTCTGTAAGGACACATTGGGGAAAAGAATTTAAGAAAGGGTGAATATATGTATACGTAAAACTGACTCACTTTTTTGTACACCTAAAACTAACACCAATATAAATTAGTTTAAAAAGAAACAATATTCACACCTGAAAAAAAAAATCAAATCAAACAATGATTCTCCTCCCGCCCAATGGCAACATTCCTCGAAAGAAAAAGTTTCATGTGTGTCTGCTTTTGGAAAAATCAAATAATAGCCTTATTTGAAAAGAAAACATGAAATTTAAAGAATAATGTACATACATATTTGTCTTTTTATCTCGTTATGCACGTGACCCTCGACTGTGTAAAATGAGATTTTAGTTCCTTTATGGTAGTTCTTTCCCCAACATCTCTACAACTTTGATAATTTCATTATTATTTTAAGTTTTGCTCCTTGCAATTTAGAAATATCTACTGACATTTGTGTTTCTCATCTGGTAAATTTTGCTCAGTTTCTTGACTCCCTTCTGGGGGGAGTGAGGCTGTTAGCACCTCTATCCATCTCCCCACTTTTGGTCTTATCTCTCATCTTCTACCTCCTATCAGCTAGTATTCATTTCTTTTTTCATGGTAGTAAAGTGGACTGCAAATTATACAAGCTGATAAAAAATATTTTTATAATTTAAGTCAGGTCGAGTTGCTTTTTCTTCACTGAGCACCTCCTACATTCCAACTTGCTGGCCAGGAAAAGGGGTGCAACCATCAATTTTGTGTAAAGACTGTATTTCAAAGGGATATATGGTTTCCTTAATCTGTGAGTTAGAGTTAATTATATATCTCATAAAACAAACAAAATGATAAGATGAAGTTCTGCAGTGGTTCTAAATAAAGATCTTAGTAGGATAACCTTTGAAAATAAAATCATGATGGAATATTATCTGAAAACAAGGAGATGCCTTGTTTATTTTCTAAAAGAGACTACTAAAACTGAAGGAAATGGGTGTATACTAATCCTAGCGGAAAGGTTTATTGCATTTGAAACATATTCTAAGGGATTACTGTATTAAGCATAACAACTACTGATGGATAATGTGGCAAGTGACCATGATTTTAGCATAATTTATACTATGCATTTCAGTTTGTATCTAAGTCAAATATCCTATTTTTGACTTAAACCCCTGGTTTTGCAGAAAACCCATAAATACGTGTTTCCCATAAGTGTAATAAACTTTCCCCATCGTGTACCACTATGTTTTTCTGCCTCTCTGAAAACAGTTTTGAGATGTTGTGCCTGGTGAATCAGATTCTGCTTCCTCTGGGAAGGAACAACAGAATCTTCTTCCTGTTGCCCTTACTACATGTTCTGTGTTAAGTGTTGTGAGCTCAGGAGCCCCAGAGTTTACCTATGGCTCAACGCATGTCATTATGCATTTACAGGGCTTCCCTGGTGGCTCAGATGGTGAAGAAGCCACCTGCAATGAGGGACACCTTGGTTCGACCCCTGCGTTGGGGAAGACCCCCTGGAGGAGGGCATGGCATCCCATTCCACTATTCTTGCCTGGAGAATCCCATGGATGGAGGAGCCTAAGGGGCTTCAGTCCGCAAGGTGGCCAAGAGTTGGACACCACTGGGCAACCAAGCACAGCAGACACATGCATCTAATAACATGGTATTAGCATTTCAGAAAGCATTTTAGACAACTTATGTAAAAATATACATAAAAATATAAGACAGAAACGTATCAGGTCAGCTCAGTTCAGTCGCTCCGTCATGTCCGACTCTTTGCGCCCCCATGAATCGCAGCACGCCAGGCCTCCCTGTCCTTCACCAACTCCTGGAGTTTACCCAAACTCATGTCCATTGAGTCGGTGATGCCATCCAGCCATCCCATCCTCTGTCGTCCCCTTCTCCTCCCGCCCTCAATCTTTCCTAGCATCAGGGTCTTTTCAAATGAGTCAGCTCTTATATAGGTGAAAAATAAATAAATGAAGACAAGATAAACATTATGTTTATATATATTTAAAAAACACAGTGAAGGAGGCCATAATACTTTCCTAAATCAAGCTGTAAATTTAGTTCAGAGCATCTTGATAGCTCAAAGATTTAATTCAGAAGAAACAAAATTTCTCCTAATAGTAAACTCTAAAACAATTTTCTTTAAGGACTGTGGCCCAAGATAAAATAGGGACAGAAGTTTAGAGTGCCTATCACCTGTGATTTCTGGAATTTTCTCTCTGTTCCTTCACATATTTATAAATAACTCTTACTATAAACATATCCTACAACAAGGAAACATTCCAGGGTTAGGTTCAAGAAATAAGAAAAATACGTTTTGTAAAACCAGTATTAAAAGCATCTAATATTGTGGTTCATAAAATGAATTTTCCCCCATTTGAGTCCAAAATAGAAAGGAAAACAAGCAGATTTTTCATCTATGCTCTCTCTATATAGATATTATTTCACTGTTCCTAATAACAATATCTTCAAACCAGTGAATTGGATCCAGTGAATTGAAGAAAAGTCACATAGTAATCTAGTTTGTCTAAAACACACAAAAATCCAGAGGCAAATCAATGATCAAAATCCAGAAGATGGGACTCCATTTATATGTTATGCTCACTGATGAAACAATATTAAGATGACAGTAGTATCTTAAATGTAAAAATACAGAGAAAATAATATTATCATTGGTCATATTACCACTGATCATTTGATATAATTTATAAAAGATCTTATGTCTGTGCATTAAAAAAATTATCTTTACAAATGCTAAATTACCCCCAAAGTCACAGCTTCCCTAGTTACATTTAAATATGTGTTAAAACTGAGAGATCTCTAAATCAGCAACAGCTCTCCTGTCCCATATTGGACAACTGATGAAAAAATCATTAAGAAAAATCTTTGAAATTATCACTTAGTGAATGAAGCATCACCATGGTAGAGTCATGAATGCCATCCAGAGAATTAATAAAATATTCATTGCCTGTAATAGATTGCTAACACCCAATACTGTTTTTGTCTTACACTTAATAAGTCATGCCTATTTGATTCATATTCATTAATTCTTCCACAATTTTCAATCAGAAAGTGAAATCTGTGCAGTTAATTAGTTGAAAATAACAACTGCTGGTTCAATTAAATTTAGCAAATTTCACATTGTAGTGTTACCATATGTACATTTGTTAGAAGTAATATTTAAACTTCTGTGCTAGATTGCATATTTTTTAACAAAGTAAACAAATTACATTATGACACATGGAAATATTTCTAAAAACATGTCTTTGGTTTCCTCTTTGAAAATTAAGCGCAATTGCCTTAAGTGAATCCTTAATGCGTGAGTGCTAAGTCACTTCAGTCATGTCTGACTCTTTGTGGACTGACTGTGATCCTATGGACTGTAGGTCACCAGGCTCCTCTGTCCATGGAGTTGTCCAGGTAAGAGTATTGGAATGGATTGCCATGCCCTCCTCCAGGGCATCTTTCTGACACAGGAATCAAACCAGTATCACTTGTGTCTCCTGCATTGGCAGGCGGGTTCTTTAATTCTAACACCACCTGGGAAGCCCTAATAAATGCTTACAAAGTTACTTGATTATATGGGTATAAATCTGACCCAGACAATAACAACTTCCATGTAAAGCTGTGCATATTGCCAGTCATAGGATACATTCAATTTTTTTCATAGCATCTTCTCCATTAAAAAAGAGAGAAAAAGGAAACAAAGAAAGAAAGAGGTGACAGAAGGAAGACGCTCTGAAGTACAGCTTTGCTCTAAAATTAAGAGGCAGAAATTTCATTCACATCTAGTTTGAAGGAAAACTGATGGACTCAAAAAATATTTCAGATGGGAAAATGTGCAGTCAGAGGAAATATTAACAGGCTGCTATTGGGCTAGTATATTGACACGTGCTTATAGAAAAGACTTGGCACAACATCCTAGAGAAAACACACTGTTGACAAAATGCTCCTGTGGTTGAACCTCAACGTCCCTCCATGAGGCATTCATGTTAGTCATTAAGAGCTTTGGTCCAGGTTAATCCAGAACCTGAATTATCTGATAAACTTTAGTCTTGGCTCCATACTATCTCTTAAAGTTAATAAGGTGTGGTAAGTTTCAATCATGAAAACAAGATGATAACAAAAGCCATTCCTCACTTCTTTGACCTCTCTCTCTTTCTCTCCTTTTCCTTCTTTTGGTTCATTGTACAGATCATCATTAAAAAATGAAATCTGGTCAGCAAAATACTTTAAGCAGGGCTTCTCTGGTGGCTCCATAGTAAAGAATTCACCTGCCAATGCAAGGACATGGGTTCCAGCCCTGGTCTGGGACGATCTCACATGCCATGGAGCAAGTAGCCCAGGTGCCCCAACTATTTAACCTGTGCTCTAGCGTAAGGGGAACAGCAACTGCTGAGACCATGTGCTGCAACAAGAAGTCCACACACCCTAAAGCCTGTACTCTGCAACAAGAGAAGCCACTGCAAAGAGAAGGCTGCACGCAGCTACAGGGCAGTCCCCATTCACCACAACTAGAGAAAGCCTCTGCAGCAAGGAAGACCCAGGACAGCCAAAAATAAATAAATACAATTATTTTTTAAAATGCATGCAGAAGAGGTCATGTCTGCACAAAACTGTTTTAAGTGCAAAGTCTATTACCAGAAGAAATAAACTGAAGGTGTCAGCTATTTGAAGTACAAATAAATGTGGTTTGATTTTAACATTTGCAAATATGTTATCAAAACTGTTTTCATCATACGTAATTCGCTTTCAGTAAAGAGCTCTCTATAAAGCTTAGGAGCACTGTATGACCATCAACAAGTGGGTAACCCTATTCACAGCAAAGAAACAATACAGTGCTTGTAATTTGCACGCTTTTGTGTTAACAGCTTCAGTCTTGTATAACTAGTGGTCTATTTAACTCTCTCCTCTCTCTATGTGTTAATGTTACCTGGAGAAGGAAATGGCAACTCACTCCAATATACTTGCCTAGAAAAATCCCATGGACAGAGGAGCCTGGCGAGATTGCAAAACAGTCGGACACGACTTAGCGACTAAACAGGAGCATGTAATATTCTACTTGGCTATATAATTTAACGTCCTTTGAAGATAGAATGCGAGTTTCTTAAAGAAATAAAGCTCATAGTAAAGATGACTTGCATACAGAAATTAGTTTTTTGTATTATTTTTCATTGCAATTTTCTTTTAGAAAGAAAAAAAGACCTGGCAAGTGCCATGAGCACCTGCGTTTTGCAGCAGAATGGAAACTGACACCCCCCTCCCCCAACCCCCCGTCACTTGCAGATCCCTGGCATTCCGACGATTTTATTAAGGGCAGAAACAAGAGCTACGGACTGCGGCGCAGCATCTTGAGCGCTGCCTGACGGAACCCTTGGCGCAGAGCCCCAAAGGGAAGGCCAGGCCTGAACTGGAACAGTCACCGGCCGCAGCGAGTTAGTGCGGCTTGCTTTCCTGCGTGAACTTCGGCCAGAAAAGGAGTGTAAGTTCGGGGTGGGGAGCAGGACAACTACAAGGAGGAGCGTCCAGCGTCCCCACTTTCGTCTGCATCTCATATTCTAGTACCGCCCTGCAGCCCGGCGCTCCCCCGGACTAAAGCTAGCTGGGCGGCTCCTCCCGGCCCAGCCCACTCGCTCCGGCGGCGGTCCGGTTCCCCCACGGCCCTCGAAGCAGAGGGCTCCCAGGGCTCGGGGCGGGTGTGTTGCCGGAGTCGCCTCCTATTGGCTCGCCTCCCGGGGCCGGGCCGCGCTACCCGGCTTCTGATTGGATGGAGCTGGCCCCAGCGGGCCTCACTCATTGGAGGGAACCGGTGGGGGCGTGGCCGGGGCGGGGCGGGGCCGGGTCCTGACGGAGCGCGCCGGCGGCGGAGAACCGAGCGGGGCTGAGCGGCCACTGGGCCGGGGCTGCGGGCGGCGCGGAGCCTGCGGGAGGCCGGGCGGCGCGGAGCCTGCGGGAGGCCGGGTGGCACGGGGCGGCCGCCGGCGGGCGGCGCCGGCTCTCGCGGGGCGGCCGCTCCGGGGGCGCGCCTGTCAGCGCCCCTCGCCTCCCCGGCGGCGCCGCGGCCCGTCAGCTGTCAGGGGGCGGCGGGCGGCGCGGGACACAAAGGGCGCGCGGGCGGCCGGTGCGGGACGACGGCGCCGCCCGGCCCGACCCGACGGCCCCGCCGCGCCGCGCGGCCCGGGAAAAGTTTGCGGCTGGTCCGCGGGGCGACCCGG
The DNA here is from genome assembly GCF_019320065.1 of Cervus canadensis. Taxonomy (NCBI): domain Eukaryota; kingdom Metazoa; phylum Chordata; class Mammalia; order Artiodactyla; family Cervidae; genus Cervus; species Cervus canadensis. The sequence goes on from NC_057405.1 coordinate 25,112,883, forward strand.
CCCCCGGGGGCTCCGGGGCGCGTCGTCGCGGGGCCGCGGTGAGTTGGCTTCGGGCCGCCGGGGCGGGGAGGGGGCGGCGGGGAGAGACCGGGGGAGGGCCGGGGGCCGCGGCCGTGGGGGCGCGGGGAGGGGGCCGGGGCGCGGGGCGCAGGCGGGGTGGGCGAGGCGCGAGGGCGCTCCTAGACAAGGGGCCCGCCGGCCCGACTCGCGGCCGGCCGCCTTCGCCCCCATGTCCTCCCCGGGGCTGCAGCTGCGCGACCATCGCGGCACCCTCCCCCCACCCCCAGCCCCACCCCCCAGATTCCGAGGCGAACTCGGGTCGCGGTTCTGCCTGGGCCTCAGTGCGAGCCGGACCGCGAGCGCCGGGCCGAGACCTTGACGTGCGCCCGGAACCCCCCCACCCCCACCCCCTTCAGCCCGGGAGAAGGAACTTGTCAGCCTCGTGTTTTCAAACATCTATATGTGAAGGTCGCTCTCAGGGTGCGGGGGGAAAATTCATTCCCCATCGCTTCTTTTTTAAAGCGCCTCAGGACTGGCCAGCTTTGCGGCAGCCCTCGAAGTTGTATAGGGCCAGGCTGGGGACGGAGCCAAGCTCAAGGTGAAGTGGCAGGTGCCCCAGCAGCCCCTCCACGCCCTCCGGACTCTGTTTAGGAGGAAAACAGAGCTTTGTTACCCATGGGAGACAGTAAACAGGACGGCTGTTTGATGGTGTTTTTCTGAATTGCTGCTGCTTTCTACGGAAAACTTTCGTGTGAAGGCTGTGGGGGGAGGGAATTCTAGTTTCCGACAAAGAAGTGAAAGAAATTGTTTCTTCCAATCAAAGTAAATCTTAAGCTAATGTAAATCTTCCCTGCAGGAGTGGTAACACACAATGCAAGTGTATGTTGATCTAATTTTAATGAAGGGTTGAAAATAGCTGCTGTGTTCAGTTATCACCGAGGCCAAAACGGCTCACTTACATAATCTTCTTTGTTGGGATATCTTAGTGGCATGTATAATTTTGATAAATGATTAATGTTAGAGGTTTAGCCTTTAAATGGTATTGAAATAATGTCTTGACAGGTTGTGTCGCGAAACCGTGCAGTGTGAACTTTTGGTTATCTGGATAACCTGCATTTTTTTCCATACAAAGTGAAATGAAACATTTTCCCTAACCAGAATTGTCTCCACTATGAAATGTGGACTCAATACTGAATCAGGAGAAATTCTCTTGTTCTCTCAATGATAAATTCCCCAGGTTTTCTCACTATTCATGCAGTGCCTTCTAGAGGCCAGGTGCTCCACTCAGCATTTTTTTTCCTGCTCAAGAAGTTTATAATAACAAAAGTTGATTTTTTTGAAAACGTGAATGCATAAATACCAATACTCAACAAATATTTGCTGAATAGAATACAAGATACTCAGATAAAAATAATAACTTGCCCATCCTTAAGGAGAATTGTTATTGTGCTTTAGGGGAAAGAAAGAAGGTATCATAAAGATCTGACAGAAAAGCTGAGCTTAATTCCAGTGTGTAGCCTGAAAGTGTATAGCTTAAAATAAAGATACAGATTTGGAAAGAGACAAAGAACAATGATAGGGCTTCTAGGAGAAAGATAGTAATATTGATTTAGCATAATATGTTTTATGACCTCACTTTCTTTGAAGAACACAACCTATGAAGAGGTGTGTTTTTAATCAGTAGCTGTTTGCATTGTGATTGAATGTCTAGTTAAATGTCCTAATCATATCCTTAATATTTTACTTGAGTGCTGTCTGGTTTTTAAACTCATTTTTTTTAATAGCTTGAAGTAAACTTTCCGGGGCAGTTCAGTTGAATGAGAAAAAGTATACTTTTTGAAATCAATTAAATATTCAGTGAGAATGTCATCTCCAGTCTTACACCAGATAAAAAGTAAGTACTGTCAGGAGCATCTTGCTGAAAGGGTCTTCACTCCAGACAGATGTAGGGATGTGTGTGTGTGTGTGTGTGTGTGTGTGTGTACTTAGTGACATCAGAAAAATAAGTCCCTAACATTTGTGAGTGTGGAAACTTCTGGAAAGCCTGGTGGCCTTATTTAAAAGTAACCACTCCACGTAGAACCTGGCATTGCTATGTGAATAAGCTGTCTTTATAGAATGTATGGTCACCTGAGAGCAGGTTTGCTGGCTGGGCAGCCCTGTAGGGGGTCAGGGCTGTGGATCAGAAATTGAGATCCTTAGACCCTCTGTATCAGAATCTCCTGTAGTTCTTACAAAACTCCAGACTCCTGGGCGCCTTCCAACCCTGGAAGAGTCAGACTATCTGAGAGCAAACTCTGGAACCTGTATTCTTCCCAGAAAGAGTTTATCACACTAAATCTTGAGAATTTACGTTAGTGTTTTCTTGCCAGTGTTTAGTGACAACTGTTGCTTTCCAGGAACACCGGAAAAGCCTCCCCATATGCCCACTGTTCTCATCACTTCTCCTCCAGCACCAGATAGATTGGCTTCGCCTCTTAGTGGGGCCATGTGGCCACGGAGCCCTCCATGAACCACTCCTGCAAGCAGAATTAAGGTTGTTTCAAGGCACAAGGCCCAAGACACCCCTCCTACTATGGGACCACCCCCACCCCCAGCCTGTGTGTGATCTGCCAGAGTGCCAGCTGTCTCCTCTTCAACTGTCCAGATAAGGTTTTGGGCAAATAATTGGAAAAGGACCCCAAGGGATAGGAGACCTGGGGGAGATCAGAGTAGGAATGCTGGGTGGAAAGCTGTGCCCTCGACACAGTGCCGCACTCACTTTGGAAGAGTTTAGTCTGGAGGCTGACAGTCGGCAGGCAGGTGTGTGTGGTGAACCCAGCGCTTGGCCCTCTCCTTCAAAACCTTCATCTCCAAACCATATGTTAGTCACTCAGTCATGTCTGAGCCTTTGTGACCCACCAGGCTCTTCGGTTCGTGGAATTCCCCAGGCAAGAATACTGGAATGGGTAGCCCATCCCTTCTCCAGGGGATCGTCCCAACCCAGGCACTGAACCTTGGTATCCTGCATTGCAGGCAGATTCTTTACCATCAGGGCCACCGGGGAAGCCCACACACTGTATAATGACTCTTATAACTTCTGTATCCATAAAATCCCTAACCCATAGTAAGGATTTTTATGGTTATTGAAGAGAAAAGGGAAAAGTTTAGGAGGAAGATTCAAAGCCTCGGCTGAAGAGTCAGCCACACCTGATTGAAGTCCTGACTTTGCCATTTAACTACGTAGGTGACCCCGTAAGCTTTGGTTTCCATACTTAAAAATGAGGATAGTGGTTCCTGCCACCTGGGAGTTGTTTGGGGAATTACATAAGGTACCAATTACTGGCAGCTAATAACTGACGCTCAGTATATTCTCCATATATGTAGCTTTTACTGTGGTAACTTTTCATAATTCCTTTTTAAGCCTGGGGGAGATGCTGTGGAAGAGGGACAGCAGAGGAAGGTAGGGCCTAGAAGTGGACACAGGGAGGTCACCTGCCCAGTGGTCACAGTGGCCTGGGGGCCAAGGGCCAGGGTGGGTGCCGGCCACGGCTCCCGCTTACAGCCCACTGTTCGCGGCCACGCCTCTCTTCCCTCTTTGTGCCACCTTATTGGCACTTTATGTACTTCTTAGATTCAATGAGAAAACCATGGATGATGTGGTCTGCCTCAAAACTGTAGCCCTGGACTTGGATTTTAATATCAGTGATCCTCAACCTACAGAGACTTGTGATGGTGGCTGTCTTTTCCCTCCTTGGGCTGTAGCTTTTGGAATCATTGAAGGAAGATGTTTCTGTCTCTGACCTCATATAAATAGACCCAGAATTTGACGGCAAGTTTGCATTTGCAGAGAAGTGTATGCTGTCAACACATGGGGCCATGATTAGAGAGGCTCTTGCCCCCTGACGTCTAAAACATCTTTACCTGCTAGAGCTTTTAGACTTTTCAGAGTGCTCTTTTCTCGCATCAGCTCACTCGTGGCTTACCACAGCCCTGTAATATGAATATTACTAGGCCCCTACGAGGCACTTTGGATCTTTCTCTCGTCCCATCTCCATTCTTTCTGGCAAACCTGTTGCGAGGTCAGCCTTTCTGTCTTTGTCTCAGTTTTCTGAAGTGGAAATCCTCTTCTCCCTCTCTCTGTCCCACCTCCTCCTGTTCTAGAGCCAGGGTCCCGATCCCTGCATGGAGGGATGCTTAGCTCACCCACCAGGGGCCTTAGCTCACCCTGCTTCCCTCTTCAGTGAGGCTCCCCACCAACCATCCACAGTCTACTCATCTGTTTCCAGCTAGTCCTGGAACCTTCCCAGATCATTAACATCTTAAAGGTTCCATCTTCCTCTGAATTCCGACGGTAGCCACTGCTATCTGGTTATTTATAACCTGCTGTTAAAGTCCTGATGGAGAACAAGTCTGTGACAAATTTGATTCAGACGAGAAAATGCTGACCTGAGTAACACTGGGCTTGCTGTCTGGTAGGGGGCTGTGGGGGCCGGGCCAAGTGGCTCTGCCTTTTTGCTTCTGTTTGCTGTGGATGTGGAGAGGTTTGGCCGGGTGATGTTGATGATGATTCCTGCTCCTCCTGAGGTTCTGGGGCAATTTGGCCTTCCTTAATGGATGGGGTGGGGGCTCTTACTGAGGTGCTGGGTGACAGGGTCCTGAGTGGGCACTGGTTGTGTTCTGTCCCACAGATGCTCAAGTGCGCAGTTTTCGAATGCCAGGTGCCTTTGGGGATAAGTTTTTTAACCACAAGTATTCAGGGAAGGTTCATGGGGGGATGAAATTGCAGAATGGTGTATTAGGGCAATAAAGGATCAGCTCTGTGAATGACTTCCTCTGATGGAATAAATAGGATCAGCTATTGGATATACTTTAGTCTTAACATTTATGACTTACTTTGCGTTTCATCATTATTGGTTAGTGACATGTAAATATGCGTGCAAGTACATACATCACATGCACATTGCCCTTAAGAAGGGTACCCCTAAGTCGTGAGGTACTATTATACACTGACCAGCCTTAAGAAGAATATCTCTTTAAAGTGTGTTGACATTTAATTGACCTTTGAAAGTTCATTCTGTTAATCATACTCAAAGTGCTAAAGCTATGGTTGACTGCTCTGGTGTTTTTACATTCAGCCGTGCTTAGCATATAAATTCTTCAGCATAATTGTTACTTATTTAGCAGGGTTTCCTTTCTTCCCTGAAAATGTGAGTTGTGTTTTATTTTTATATTCTTTTTTTTTAAATTTTGCCTCAGGCTTGAGGGTGTCAGAGGTTTGAATTGAAATGTTTTCCTGCCATTAGTTGAAGGGGTGTGACTTCTTAAGATAGGAGTAATGGAAATTTCTTGTTTAATGGAGGCATACTTTCCTTCTGGCAGAAGTTAGAACTCTTCAAGGTATAGTGCTAAAATTTAGATAAGCTTAAAACTTCAACACTACATATTTTTAACATAATAAACTTGGAAAATCTTTCAAGTTCATTTCTGTAGATTAAAACTATCAGTGCTAATACTTTTTATTAAACAAGGATTCAAAGGATTTATTTTTAAAGCAAATTAATTTTATTCCTTGAATTACTCTAAGTAGTACTATATTTTATTATAAATGATGTATTTTTTTAAAAACATCAATCAAATATATCTCTTTCTTAAAGCTTAATGTTTTATTACTGTCATCCAGAGAACATCAAATGAAATGTCTAATCATTTCTGAGTGTTAAATTTATTAACTCAATCTATGGGATTTTTTAATAATTAGTTGCCTTATAGGTCTCTAAATTAGTATTTCTGATGTCTGTGAAAAAGTAGCAGTACTTTTTTGCTAAATATTGATAGAAAAATTAAAACATGGAATTGCCAATTTGGGGGTACCTTTAAGACTCCAGACATTTTAAAAAATGTTTTTGTCTTAAAAGCAATTTTTAAATAGGGAAGATCAAGTTAAACCAGAGCTTTTATATTCATGAGGTAATTTTATACTTCTGAGGTATGTGTAGCTCCATATTTGGAATGCATTTGTTCCCTGTTTATACTAGGTTTTGGAGGCATTATAATATTTATTTAGCCACACATCACGAGCACAAGAGAGAGTCTCACTCCATGAAGCTGAGCTTTTTTTTCTCATCGTTGTCTCCCTTTTGTCTGTATGGCCCTGTGTTTTTTCTCTGCCCTTTCTGTCCTCAGTTTTACAGCCCACAGCTGTCCTTTTCATCTCATTATAGCCTCACCCCAAAAGAAAAATGCCTTTCCTTTACATGTTTAACTTCAAACTCTTACCGTCTTTTAGAAGATACAGTGAAGCTTCTTAAATAATAGTAATAATAGTATCTATGTAGTATTAATACAAAGCTTCCCTGGCGGCTCAGAAGGTAAAGAATCTGCCTGCAATGCGGAAGACCTGGGTTCAATCCCTGGGTCAGGAAGATCCCCTGGAGGAGGGCATGGCAACCCACTCCAGTATTCTTGCCTGGAAAACCCCATGGACATAGAAGCCTAATGGGCTGCCCTCCATGGGGTTGCAAAGAATCAGACATGAAAGAGTGCAAATGACTGTAGCCCTGAGTGGTCAGATTCAGTATACCCCGGACTATGTGTGAACTCTCCCACTTCCATTCTGGAATCTGTGGTTTCAACACATGTATCCTTTCCTCACTATAGAAGTGTATCAGGACCAGGCCAGAAGCGGTTTAACATAGACCACGAAGGTACAACCTGGTTACTTGGGCCGTCCCCTTGGCAATCCTCCTGCACTGATGACCCAGAGTGACAGAATCAATATATTTGCTCTCCTTTTCTGTTTGAAGTCTATTTTGTCATCATGAAGCACTTTCTGTACTTTGAATCTGGATATATGTGTTCACAGATTGTTTATTTTCATTTTATTTAGCAAATTCTTACCTTGTACTTTCACATGCCAAACACTTTTCTAAGCACTTTACAAGTTTGAGTTTATTTAGTCCTCTTACCCCTGTAGCTGTTATATACAGTTACAGTTATTATCCTTTTACAACTGAATAAGGCACAGAGTTTTATTTTAGGGTAGGGCATTGGGTTGCGGGCAGCTAGTAAGTGTAAGCGGAGTGGGTAACTGAACAGCAGTGCTGAGAATCAGCAAAAAGATGTAGAAGAGTTTGGGGAAGACAGCTTCACATGGACAGGATCGGGGACTCAGCTGGGCCCGGTTGCAAGCCCAACGTGGCTTCCTTCCTCGATTGTCAGCCATGGGAGTAGGAGCAAAGGCCAGCCCCGAGAGAGAAGCTGCTCCAGGCCTGGAAACGGTGGTCCTGTCTGAAGACCCCAGCCGCAGGCCTCAGCCACTGGTCGGCCTGAGAGAGGGCAGGGCCCCTCGGGAGCCTGCTGTGCCTCAGCCCTTCCCTTTCTGGGACTCTAGCTTCTTTTCCCCTAGAGGGCTCAGCCTCTTTCTCAGCTGGAAGTTCTGGTGGTACAAAAATGAGTGGACACATTCTGCCCTGTCTTGACCCCAGCCCCCATTCTTGCTCTTTGCCCTCCTGTGTGTATTACTTTGACAATATTTTCAGCAATGGCTGTGTGTGTGTGTTGTGTGACGTTCAGAGACTGATGGTGAGCAGGTAGACTGAAGGATAAAGATGTCTCTTCTGTCGGAACTGGGGAACAGCTGACACTGGGGGATTCAGAGAAAGGAGAGAAACAGGGACGAGAGGAGAAGCACTGAAGGAAAAAAGAGGGGAAAAAGGAAGAAAAAGTATTACTGATTTGTTTCACATCCACATTCGCTCCCCACCTTCGCCGAAACAGAGGCAATTTCAGTCCCTTCTGTCTGATCTGAAGTTTGCCAGGGAGTTAAGCATGGTGGGAGTGGAAAATTTCTCCCTTTTGCATTTTGAGACTTGGGTGTGCTGCTTTGAGATGCCACTGGTATCTAAGTAGTATTTGTTTATACTGGATATTTTTCTCTGTAGCCTTTGTGGACAGGGCTTAGAATACAAACAGTCCTGTTAGCAGAACTGCAGGTACTCAATTGCTGTGTTTATTTTACTAGTTAAAAAACTGCTGGAGCCTTAAGAGTTCTGAGCATATTTTCAAAAATACCAGAGGCAAGTTTAAGAAGTCCTTTAGAAAGAAAAAGGTAAGAAAAGTTCGAACTTTTAGGCTCTGGAATGCCAACCTACGCAGTAGGTTTTTTAAAAGTTCATGTTTTCAAAGACTGAATCAGACTCATTAATTATTTTTTCAAAGTGGCTTTAAAATGCTCTTCTTGTGTATAAGTCCTCTCAATAGTTTGGGTATTTGTTCCATAGGATGTAAAACCAAGGTTACTTCTTTGGAGAATTTAGGATCTTTTTGGATGCTGCTTAAATCATCTCTAATGACTTTACTTGGTCAGATCACAGGTCTGAAAGTATTTCCTTAAGGATTTCTGATTATATTGGGATAGAATCATTGAAATTGTGACACTTCCAAAAAACCCAAAGTATGTGGTTAACTTTACCCTTAAACTTTCTGATAATTCATTTTATGTCCCACTGAAGTCTCTTTATCCTGCTCCTTGTAGAAAGGTACACTATTCAGTAGCATTTATGAAAAACATCCAGTTTAAATAAAAAATGTTGAGCTAATCTAAATGATATAACTATCGATTGAAGACATTATTTTTAAATAGTTATTCAGTTTTCAGGTAGAGGGTACTGGTCTTAACAGATTTATTAATAATTAGATCCCTCTCAGTAAAGCAAAGGAAAAAAAATTTTTTTTGATCATTGCATGGCAGTAGTAAATTCTTGAAGTAGCATTTCAAGAATTACAGATTACCCTCAGGAAGTAGAAAGAGGGGAAGGGAAGTTTTTTCTCGTTTGTTCTGTTTTCATTTATCCATTTTCTCTCCATTTGTCCACCCTTTCCTGTAATCATGGAAATTTTTATTTTTCTCCACTGTCCATCAAATGTTCTCCATTTGTGTGTCCTAGATCACTGCCACACCAAGTTCCCTTAGGATTAGAAACTCGAGTCTCTCGAAGGTGACGGAAACCGTCCCATACTTTCTTAGACCCTCTCCCTGGGAGCAGGAGGAGCAAAGCAGTAGCTGGTGATTCGTCGCTGTTGCTTCTGCGGCTGTTTGGTTGACCTCAGCATTTTTACCTCCATTCTTAATACTTATATCCACAAATGGAATCAGGGCCAGTCAGAGTGTATTTCATCATCTGCTGTCCCTTGCGGTTCAAATTTAGCACAAACCTGCTGTGAGCACATGTTAATTAGGTGAATAGAATAGGGTGAAATTTTAACAGCTTTTAATAACTATTCTTCTTTGAGTTCAAGTATGTTTTTTTAAATAATTTTATTTATTTATTCATTCTTATTTTGGGCTGTGCTGTCTTCACTGCTGGGCCTTTCTTTAGTTGCAGGGTGGGGGGCGGGGGGACACTCCTGCTGCAGCAGCCTCTCTTTTGCAGAGCATGGGCTCTAGGGTGCATGGGCCCCGGTACTTGCGGCTCCAGAGCACAGAACCAACAGTTGTGGCACACGGGCGCACTTGCTCTGCGTCACATGGGATCTTCCCCGACCAGGGATTGAACCCATGTCTCCTGCATTGGCAGGCAATTCTTTACCCCCAAGCCACCAGGGAAGCCCCTCAAGTATGGTTTTTATCTTACAAGTTTACAGTTATTTTGCTGAAAATCTGGAAAATCTTTCCATTAGCAACTAAGCCCCTGTTAGAGCAGAACAGTGTAAGTCAAACATTAACTTGCGGTATAAGTCTGATGAAAGTGTCTTTGATTTTGAGACGCAGTGAGCTATGGCAGGTGAAGTTGCCCATCCTCCCCATATGAAATGCTCTGGTGTTGAACCCTGAATAGACAATTTTTGTCACGTGTGCCACCAGTATAAAGTATATGAGCCTCTCTTTTTCTGTGACTTATAGCCCAGTTACCATACCAGACCATATTGGAGATAATTAGACAATAGAGAGTTTGATAAGTCATCGGAGATAATTGAGACAGTAGAGCGTTTCCTAAGTCACTGCTAACTGCGGTGCTCATCAGTGTCCTCTCAGCCATTCCGTAGTCGGCTATTTTAAACTGTGTGGGTGTGGGAAGTGATGGTGAATGCAGGCAGGGTTAATGGTGATCCTTTGTACTGAGAAAAATCACACCGTTTAAGGGAAGTCTGCCTCCATGATTGGTGTATGTTTATTTTTTAAAAAATCCTTCTGACCCTGTCCCACTCCAGTTCCCATCCCACCTCATAAATTCAAGCAATGAAGGAATTAGAGTCATAGGATTTTATGGCTAGACGAATTTTAGGATCTGATTTACCCTCTCATTACAGTTGAGAAAAAGGGTATCCAGTGAGGTCAAATGAGATCATGTAATGAGTTTAAAGACCCAAATGACACTAGTCGTTTATTTCCATTAGTAACCACTGTTCTGGTGAATCTGCCCTAACACGTCCAATGAGAAGGTGAAAAGGAAGATAACTAGCATGTGGATGGTCCTGTCTCACATAGATGTCAGTCACAAGCTCTGTGAGGTGGAGATCAACTGTGATCAGTTTCTATCCACAGAGAAAACAGGCTCGACGAAGGGCAGAGGCCTGTGCAGGGTGGTCATCCCCCAAAGGGGCCTGGGACCCCATCTCCCCACCTCAGCAGAAGCACCAGCTGGTCTCGAGACGGCTCCCCAAGACCCCGGGTGGAGAACCACGTCTTCATGTGGAGGCTCTGGCTGCAAACTCGGACCAGTTACTAGCTGTTGTCTTATTTCATCATTTTTAAAGGGGGAAGAGGCACTTTTTAAAGAACTGGGAGCTCATAAACTTTTCTAAAGAAAGATGCTGAATAACTCTGAATGAGATGTGTTCTGAGGCTCTGCTAACCAGCATTTCAGACGTTCAGCCAGAGTATGTGGATCCCCTCCCGTGTGTCAGGCACCTGTGGACTGCTCCAGCAGCCACAGCCATGACTGAGATAGAACCGCCGCCTTCAGGAAGGAGGCTTGCACAATCTCCTCTCCCTTCAAAGGTTTCTCCAGATTGAAAACTGGTTTTGAGAAATTTCTAGTGCTGTCTGCATTATTCTTGAGATGAAAGAGATACTAATTCTTATGTCTGAAACGAGTCAGCATTTTCAAAATTATTGTATTAGAGGTACTCCCATTAAAGAAAACTTGTAAGATTCAGAAATGTAGAAGGGAAAAAAATAATATATGTGTATTCTGAATTTTTAACATGGTAATGTGTGTACCATACATGCAGTTTTATCTTGGCTCTTCCTTAACTTGGGGGCATAGCGTATGCTCTCCATCATTGTAGAGCTTTGTAAATATGTTTTAATGATTGCATAACCTAATAAATTTGAAATTACAAAAACAAAACCAGGATTGGTTGGAATTCTGAATTCTGCCATGTGATTATAACAGTGAAATGCATCTTAAACTCACCTGATGGCCCTTTAGAAATAGACCTTTTGTTTCAACAAGAATGGGGCATAGTCTTCCTCAGAAATCCGAGGGATGGGAGTCCCTGAAAGGGAGGCGCTGGGCCAGCCTGAGGGCTGCGGCCTGGAAACTGCTGACTGTCGCAGGGCCGGCGACTGGAGGGGTGGGATGGAAAGCCCCTGATTCGCCTGGATTCGGGATGCCCTGGCTCTCTGGAATCCCCCTCCCTAGTGAGGACACAGCCCACACAGAAGAGCGGGGGTCAGGGCAGGTTGCAGGACAGAGGAAGAACCACACAGACCGCCCTGATAAGCCTGGAGAGCCCCTGTATGGGGAACCCTGGCTTGAGCTAGAAATCAGTATCATTTTAAAGGAGTGTTTGGCCACACTGCATTTTTTTTTTTTTTTTTTTTAGTTAGAGAGTAATTGCTTTATAACGTTGTGTTGGTTTCTGCCATACACCAGCATGAATCAGCCATAGGTATACACATGCGCCTCCCTCCTGAACCTCCCTCCCACCCCATCCCACCCCTCTAGGTTGTCACTGAGCACCAGGCTAAGCCCCCTGTGCTATACGGGGACTCCCCATTGGCCATCTGTTTTACACATGGTAATGTGTATATTTCAGTGCTACTCTCTCAGTTCATCCCACCCTCTCCTTCCCCCACTGTATCTATAAGTCTGTTCTGTATTTTGAGTCTCCATTCCTGTCCTGCAGAGAGGCTCATCAGTACCATTTTTCTAGATTCTGTATATATGCATTAATATACAATATTTATTTTTCTCTTTCTGACTTTCTTCACTCTAGTGAAAGTGAAAGTTGCTCAGTCATGTCCAACTCTTTGCGACCCCATGGACTACACAGTCCATGGAATTCTCCAGGCCAGAATACTGGAGTGGGTAGCCTTTCCCTTCTCCAGGGGATCTTTCCAACCCAGGGATTGAACCCAGGTCTCCCACATTGCAAATGGATTCTTTCCCAACTGAGCCACCAGGAAAGCCCAAGAATACTGGAGTGGGTAGTCTATCCCTTCTCCAGCAGATCTTTCCAACCCAGGAATAGAACCAGGGTCTCCTGCATCGCAGGTGGATTCTTTACCAACTGAGCTATCAAGGAAGCCCACGCTCTGTACGAAGCTCTCGGTTCACCCACCTCACTAGAACTGACTCAAATGTATCCCTTTTTGTGGCTGAGTAGTAGTCCATTGTATATATGAACCACAACTACTTTATCCATTTATCTGTCAGTGGACATCCAGTTTGCTTCCTGACTATTGTAAATAGTGCTGCAATGAACATTGGGGTACATGTGTCTTTTTCAGTTACGGTTTTCTCAAGGTATATGCCCTGCAGTGGGATTGCTGGGACATGTGGTAGTTTTATTCCTAAGTTTTAAGGTCTCTCCATACTGTGCTCCATAGTGGCTATATCAATTTGCATTCCCACCAACAGTGTTTCTCCACACCTTCTCCAGCATTTATTGTTTATCAATTTTTTGATGATGGCCATTCTGACAAGTGGGAGTTGACACCTCTTTGTAGTTTTGATTTGCATTTCTCCAATAATAAGCAATAGTGAGCATTTTTTCATATTTATTAGCCATCTGGATGTCTTCTTTGGAGAAATGTCTGTTTAGGTCTTCTGCCCATTTTTTGATTGGATTGTTTGTTTTTCTCATGGCAGTATAACATTTTCAATCAACTATCCTTCAATAAAAATAAAATTAGAAAGTAATCTTTTGAAAAAAGTACAGCATTGTAAATCAACTATATGTCAATAAAAAATAAATTTTTTAGAAGGAAACCAAAATCTGGAAAATAGATGTCCTCATTATTACTGGAACGATAGATTCTAGGTCCTCTTAACTGACAGAAAAAAAAAAATGTATATGTATGTGTGTGCATGCATATATGTGTATACCAACCCATCCATGTACATATTATCTATCTACCTAATCATATGTGTATATCTCCACCTGTATTGATATTAAACTAACATGGATTCATAAAAATAATTAATAGTTTAGCAAATGAACATACATATATATGATGAATGAATTGGTGACTAAATGAATTGTTTTCTCACAAAGGATCTGGGTATTTGTTTCTGCTCTTAAAACGTGACTTCACTTACCAATTTTTTACACCCAGTTTACAATGAAAACACAATTTTTATTGAATAATTATTAACTAGCTCATATTTATTCAAACTCACACCCTCCTGAACTCCCCGAATGATTTCAGAAGAGCTTACAATAAGCAAGACTTCAGGATGGGAGAGTGAGCGATAGATGTGACTCCAGCTGTCTAAGCTTGGTGTCACCACATGGGTAATGATGGTGAGAGCAAATGCTTCATCATACCAGGGCACACATGAAACACGATTGTGCACAGGCATTGCTCAGAACACAACAGTTGTGTCACAGTTAAGGCTATAGACTTGAATACACACGGTTTACCTAACTTAATTCTTAGAGAATGTCAATTGAACAAAAGTTTCACTGACTTCTGGAGTAGACGAGATTTTACTGTTTATAACTCTGTAGGCTCTGTACTATCCTAGACAATGCTTTTCTTCCTATAATTTGAGTTTCTTGATTTTCCATGTGCGCACAATCCATGGGAAAACAGCCTTCAGCCATTTTCAAGATGCAAGGACCCAGTAGGTTTGTGTTTCTATTAATTACAAACAGAAAATAGCAAAGGAAAATCCGTCATCATTGTCATTAGTAAGGAATATAATGAGCATTAGAAGCCTCTGAATTAGCCTAAAAGCAGTTTGGACTACTAAATATCAAGTATAAATAGAAGATGAAGATGAATTTTAAAGGGCAGAATTCTGTTTGCACATTTACTTTCATATCAGATTAGTTCTATGTATGCTTTCTCCAAAAGGAACTGGAGACCACTTGTGTTTCTTGTCTTTACTTAGATGGATTTTCCGAAGGAAAAGGTAGGCCAGTGCCAGGGCTGTACATACAGTTTTCTGAGCCCTTGGGCCCTGGAGAGGCAGATGAAAAGACGCGGCACAGAGCCTGGATGCTGGGCCCTGTGCCGCCGCGGAACGCTCCCTTTCTGAGAGTGCACTGTGTTCGGACCAGAGCTGTGGAGGTGGATGGACCGGGGAGAACGCAGGAGGTGGGGCAGAAGCATCCTTGTGTGGCGGAGCAGGCCAGCCACACGCACCCCTGCATTCCCATGGCCGAGGAGAGTCCCAGTACCAATCACTCAACAGAGGGAGCAATGGTAACTTCCCCCCCCTGCTGTTTAGTGACTGAACTCTCACCATCAAGGATGGGCCTTTAACGTCAATACTCTGATACATTAAAGTCCAGAGAATTGGGTTTAGGAAGAAAGGGAGGTGGGGAAGCTTGAGTGGCTGTCATATTTTAAGCTGTCCTTAATTATGCATAACTTAGGAAAATTCGTGATGATATAGAGTGAACAAGAGGGTTCAAGACTGAAAAACGTAGGGTAGCTAAGAAAAATTTGTAAACTTTATCCAGGAGCAGTGCTGTGCCGTCCACCATCAGAAGGAATTAATTCTTCAAGCAGTTAAAACTAAGGCACTTGCCCGGTGGTCCCGTGGTTAAGACTTTAACTTCCAGTGCAGGGGATACAGGTTGGATTCCTGGTCAGGGAGCTAGGATCCCACGCGCCATGTGGCAAAAAAACCAAAAACATAAAAGAGAAACACTGTAGCAATTCAATAAAGATTTTTAAAAATGGTCCACATCAAAAAAAATCTTAAAAAGCTAATAGGAGATTATAAAACATGACCAGGGTATAAACATCCAGAGCTGCACCTTCAGGTGAGGAGACTTTTAGGAGCCTTGTCTTAAACAGGGCTAGGGCAGCCTGTTTCCTGTGGCTTTGAATTAATTTTGTTGGTCACATTTCTCAGTTAGTGACAAGATATTGTAGTCTTGAGCAAATTTACTTAGTTCCATCTTTCTAGATTAGTGGTTCTCTGCCAGGAAGTTACAGCAGAATTGTATAGCTTTTGCCAATTGTTCTCAGCGCTCTACTCATCTGAAAAAGAATTATAGTGTGGATGGGGCAAGAGGCAGACAAGGTATGTAAAGTTAGAAGACTCTGTCCTGATAAGCCTATTGCCACCCTCTCATTATAAGAACTGCTATTCCAAGTGGAACCGATACTGCTTAATAACCAGAAAACAAGGAAATAGTTTAAACTAAATAACTTTGAGTCTCACTAAAACTGGAAAAATTGTTCAGCAGCTCTGGGGGATAAATCTGCTGTACCTTTCCCATGGATTTCCTCTAGTTGGTCTCTTGCTAAAAATGAAGCCTGTACATTCAGGCAGCGAAGCACTCTTTTGATGCCTGTTAAATGCCCGTCCTTTTACGAATCCTTGTAACTAAGATCTTATGATCTTTCGTGCTTTATTTGGAGGGTGTTTTTTTTTTTTTTAATGTTTATTCATAGAGCTCTGAGCAAAGTCTGGATCTTCAAAGCTGTGCTAAGGTTTACTATCTCTTTCAGCATTCACTGAATTGTTAGGTGAGGTGGTTTGCCTAGTTTGTACTAGGCATTTTTAATTTAAAGCTATTATTGAAAAGCGGTAAGATTCCAAGGCAAGTAGGGGATCTGTCACTTGGAGAAAAAATTATGGGAGTAAAAATATTCTTTTTGTAAACAGTTACTGCTCTACAATGTCTTCCCAGGGTGAGGCTTGGTATTCATCTGCTTTAATTAAAGAGGATCCTGCCTGTCTGTTTGTGACCAGCTCATAAGAAGGGGGTATGTATCTTGGTGAGAAGTTCACAAGGTTGGAAGCTGTAGCTGAGCTTGCTGAACCGACTCAAGCCCTAGTCAGCAGTGGTATATGAATGCCAAGCACTAAGAATTTCTGGAATGTAGAATCACACAGCACTGATAAAGTTTGCTTTGTTTCCCTATGTGACTTGACCCATTGAGAAGATGTGGTTCCCTAGGAAGTTTTAATAGTTCAAAGTCCTTGGTTAATAAAGAAAAAGGCCACAACATAATTCAGCTTGTTTTCACCTGCTGCCTCAAAGATTAACTTTCTGAACATTAAGGGGATAGAGTTACCCTTTGCTTTGAAAAAGTAGTTTGTGGAGCACTTCGCGTTTGTTCGTTTCAGTAAACACGACGCTGTTTGTGTGGATTTGGTTTTTGTTTGGGGTTTGGTGTCACAGACGAAGACTTCTGCAACTTAAGAACCTTCTGGTAACATCATCTAAAAACAAATCTTGGGGAAAGGCACACCCACTTCTTTGTATCAGCTTAATCTCTCACTAGGCGAGGAAGGGTTTTGAATTACTTCAGGAAAGCAGTGACTAACAGAGCCTGCCCTCCAGTTTTCCTCATTTATTTTCATAAGAGAATGGGAGTGGAATTCAAAACATTCAGATCTGGAGTTAATGTACGTCACCCTGTCAGCAAGCGATAGGCTATGTGTTTTTCCAGTGGGAAAACTTTGACCCACAAGCTGATAGATGCCTGTTACAGGCCTTGCTATTCCTTCTGTTTCTCTCCTGATTATTGCTTACTCGTTCAAAAACCAGCCGACGGTACAGGTTGTCTCTAGGAGCAGATTTCAGAGCAAAAGTGATACATAAAAGCAGTGCGTAAGTTTTTTTTTTTTTTTTGGTCAGAATTTATAGAGTTTGAAATAACAATTTTATGTTTTCATTGAGACTCTATATGTATTTAATGTTAAATGTGCACTTTATCTTATTAGCATGATTTAACTTGTATGTTTGTTCACTTTCACTCAAAGAAAGATTTTAGTTACATCATACATGTTAAGGAAACCTACCATTGCCTGTGTGTTCTTGTTGCTAACAGTAATGGATGAATGCCATCAGCATTCGTTGTGTTAAATTATCAGAGGGTTTTATAGGAATCTCGTAGATGAATAATAGACATGCAGGCAGCTTTGTGTTTGAGACATTCTCTAAGAGCGTTTCTGGTTTGGGGTAAGACTTAGTGGTGTGCAGAACTGCGGCCTATCTGTCTTAGGGACCCGCAGGTAACCAGACGGCGAGGAGTGTCCCTGTGACAGTGAGCGGCTGTAAACATCCTCGACTGGAAGCTATGAGGCGCAGAAAGGCTTTCAGTCGGATGTTTGCAGCTGCCGGCTGCCTCCCTCGTCAGGAGCCCCCCAGGAGCAGAGGCCTCCTTGACTCCACTGGACACCGCGCTCTCCTGGCATACATGTTCACAGCCTTGCGTGAGAACAGTACAGGTTCAGTGACTTTTAAACCCGTCTCTGTGTTCATCAGAGCAGGAGGAGAGGGACTCTGTTTGTATAGGGACTTTGCTATATCAAAAGAAAAAAAGAAGAAAGAAAGAAAAAAGTACAATATTCCAAAGGAAATTGAGGGAATGTATTATGGTATTTTTAGAAAAAATACTGAAAAAACTGTTTAAGAAAAAATACTTAGAAAAAACTTAGAAAAAATACTTAACTGAAAAAACTGTTTAAGAAAAAATACTTAGAAAAAAACTGTTCTAGGACAGTATTTCCACAAATCATTCTCCAAAGGAATTTTGTTTGCCCTGCTGTTTATATTTACCTGTAATTTCAAAATAAAACATTTGCACATATTTCTATGAATAAATCTAAATTTCTTGAAAAAGAAAAAAGTAAAGGCCAGACAAAAGAGTTAATTCACTTTCACATTATTTGGGTTAAACCTCTTTTCTTTTTTATAGGCTTGGTCTTTAAGTAATAAAGTCATTTTCAGTTTAACCAAGTGCCTAAAATAAACTAAGATTGACTCAACTAACTCTTATTTGAGAAACCTATTTGTTGCTGTTTTAACTGATGAGCATAGTATTTTAGGCATTTGTTGATACTGACTCCATTCAACTGAACTGTTATCTTTGCTTTATGTAGTAGCATATATCTCTTTAAAATAATACATAAATCAAATGCTATCCTCTATATATAGGAAGGCAGCCTAAGATGTTTAAACGTCTCCTGTTGTGGATCTCTGTGAAGGACCTAATTTATAACTTGTCCTTTTTGTAAATCTGTATTTGCCTTATGGCAGATTTGTTTAATATGAGATATTTAAATAGTAGGAAGAAGACAGATACTTTAAGAAGAGATGAAGGTGGCGTCCTTTGCCCTCTAAAATGCAGTACCTTCTACATGTGCAATATTGTCAGTAATATAGAAATTAGTTCCCTGTTCACTACCCACTGATCATGTCGATGTGTGTGTACCTGCTCAGTTGCTAAGTTGTGTCCCACTCTGCGTCCCCATTGACTGCAGCTTGCCAGGCTCCCTTGTACACGGGATTTTCCAGGCAAGACTACTGGAGTGGAAATTCCCTCCTCCAGGGGATCTTCCCAACCCAGGAATCGAACCCACATCTCCTGTGTCTCCTGCATTGGCAGGTAGATTCTTTACCATTGCTGCACCTGGGAAGCTGACGATGTTGGTAAGAGTGCTATTGAAACAGTGGGACATAGCACTATTTGAATATCATGATTAAGTGGGGTGGAGAGAGATCTGTTTAGAAATGCCTTCACATTCTCTGCATACATAAAGCTTCTAAGTGGAAAAAAAAGTCAGTCACATGGGCCACTGGCCACGAGAGATCAGTAGATTAGATGCCTCTGAGCCAGGGGCAAGAGGGGAGGGACTTCCATCTGCTGGGCCCTGGGATGTGTAGTTGAAAATGTGGGCTGTTCTTTAATAGGTAAGCTTGAAACACTTTGGGGGAGTAACTCAGCTGTGTCGCAGGGAGATGGTTGCAGGAGGAATGCGTGAACCCTCCCCGGCTCTTTGACCGTCACTCCCTTCAGTTCAGATTCCCCTCCCTTGCCTCACCGCCCCCTAAATTTTCCATTTCTCATCTCTATTTGGTTATTTCCTTCATTTAAGTAATTACTTGTTGGAATGTCTTAATATGTAAAAAGTACAGCCTTCTTAAATACTCTTATGAACAAACTACAAACCTCTAGAAAACCTGACTAATTCTGAAATTAATGCCTATTATTCACTATGTTATGTGCCCCCTATTTCCATGGTGACAATATAAAATGCTGCATTAAGACAGTATCAAAAATGTGCTATTTATATTTGGGATAAGATCTGGATGCAACTTGTTTTAATTTCACAAAAATATCCAACTTTAAAAAAATGTACAGCATTATATTTCTACAACTACACAGGCAAACTTGTACATATAAGTTAGTGGTTAGCATAAATCAAAATTCTTTGTTGCTAATTGCTTTCATGTGGTTTTTCTTCTTTATAGATATGTATTTAAAATTCCATGTTCATATCAGCATAATAAAATACCATATATGATCTAGAAAATAAAATTCTTGAAGTGGACCACAGTAGGTCAGTTACAGAGATTAAAACACTGTCAAAATATGTGCTAGGTAAATGGAAACTGTGTTGCTGTGAAGTTTGTGATGCTGAAAGAAAAATACACAAAGCAATCATCACAACCACTGTATGTTTGAAATGAGGTGAAGTGATAGTCACTCAGTCGTGTCTGACTCTTTGTGACACCATGGACTGTATAGTCCATGGAATTCTTCAAGCCAGAATACTGGGGTGGGTAGCCATGCCCTTCTCCAGGGGATCTTCCAGAATAAAAATTGATGCATCCTTGAAATGGAGATTTCTAATGAAAGTATATGAGGTTCTAAAAGTGGCAGTGGTAACTCATTTAAATGATACTTTTTTTTCCTGAGCTTAAAACTCAGATTTGAACCTGCACTCCATTTTGTAATGATGCTATCTGTAAATGCTATGCATATGGAACCTTTCCTCTATTAAAAAATAACTAAAACCAGGGGTGAATACTCTGGTGACAAGGGAGCCTGCTCAGAAGGCAGTCCTGAATGGGGAATCAGCTCTCTGCCTCTGAAACCCAACTGCACCCAAACAGATTTACTGACAGAATTGCCTTGTTTTCTTTCACTAAAGTTGTAGCTAAATGACCACTGGGAAAAGAAAATCTTTCTTGAGTGGTGTCAGTTTGAGTGGCTTAAAAATAATAATGCAAAGATACCAGTTGTTTTTCTGTATCAGAAGAATAACCAGAGAGTTAGTTGTTCAGTCACTAAGTTGTGACCAACTCTTTGCAACCGCATGGACTGCAGCACACCAGGCTTCCCTGTCCTTCACTATCTCCCTAGGTTTGCTCAGATTCATGTCCAATGAGTCGGTAATGCTATATAACCATCTCACCCTTTGTTGCCCCCTTCTTCTTTTGCCTTCAGTCGTCACAGCGTCAGAGTCTTTTCCAATGAGTCAATTCTTCACATCAGGTGGTGAAAGTATTGGAGCTTCAGCATCAGTCCTTCCAATGAATATTCAGGGTTGATTTCCTTTAGGATTGACAGGTTTGATCTCCTTGCTGTCTAAGAGACTCTCAAGAGTCTTCTGCAGAACCACAATTTGAAAGCATCAATTCTTCAGCACTTAGCCTTCTTTATGGACCTACTCTTAGATCTGTACATGATTACAGGAAAAACCATAGCTTTGACTATATGGGCCTTTGTCAGCAAAGTGGCATCTTTGCTTTTTAACACACTATCCAGGTTTGTCAGAGCTTTTCTTCCAAGGAGCAAGCATCTTTTAATTTCATGGCTTCAGTCACCATCTACAGTGAATTTGGAGCCCAAGAAAATAAAGTCTGTCACTGCTTCCACTTTTTCCCCTTTTATTTGCCATGAAGTGATGCAACCAGATGCCATGATCTTAGTTTTTTGAATGTTGAGTTTTAAGACAGCTTTTTCACTCTCCTCTTTAACTCTCATCAAGAAGCTCTTTAGTTCCTCTTCACTTTCTGCCATTAGAGTGGTGTCATATGCATATCTGAGGTTGTTAATATTTCTCCTGGCAATCTTGATTCCAACTTGTGATTCATCCAGCTGGCATTTTGCATGAGGTTCTCTGCATATAAGTTAAATAAGCAGGGTGATAATATACAGCCTTGATGCACTTGTTTCCCGATTTGGAACCAGTCTGTTGTTCCATGTCCGGTTCTAACTGTTGCTTCTCGACCCACATAGAGATTTCTCAGGAGACAGGTAAGGTGATCTGATATTCTTCTCTCTTTAAGAATATTCCATAGTTTGTTGTGATCCACACAAAGAGTATTCATTTATAATTCCTCTTAATTTTTGCAATGACTTATTGAAATCTTGGTGGCACAGTGAACTGTCTTAGAGTCTCACTCCACTAATGTGGAAGACTTTCTTCATCTGGTTCTGTATCAAAATGAGGTCTCTAAACATATATGGAAGGCATATTTGGTTGTGTGTACTGTGGTTGTCTGTATGCATGAACTAAACTGTTAAATCATTGAAGAAATTGGGGTTTTTATGATTGTTTTCCTGTTTTGTTACTACTCTCCTTAATGGTAAGAAGCCAGTAAGTAAAATGGGGGAAAAAAAATCTCATCCTCTGGATGTGCTTATTATTAAAATATTAGTCAGTGAATTAAATACTCTTGAATAGGCTTCTTCAGTTATACACAAATACCTGTCACTAGTGTGCACTTTTAAATCTTCAGTGTGAATGTAGTGGGGAAGTTAATGTTACCAGTGATAGTCTGCCTTTCCTAATTGGTATGTCTAATTATTATATAAATGTAATGATGTAGTACTTTGAGAGTAGAGGCTTGTTAATGTTAAATTAAAACAAGTAGATTGTGGATTCAGCAGCACGAGCACTAAATGTGAGCTTTCTGTCCCTGGTTCAGGGCCCTGCATGGTTGGAGAAATTAATGAACTCTTTCAGTTACCCTAACAACTCTGAGTAAAATAAGAATGTCTCCCAGCTCCCATTTCAAAAATGGCAGCGTGAGCTCTCAGGATATGCGATCTCCTATTGAAAAGTGTCTTGGAAAACATCAAACATTACACTGTGATAATATGTCATAAGCTTGTTAGTAGCATACGCTCCCTTGCAGGGACTGAACTACTATTTCTGGATTTTGGATTCAGTATTTTTAGCTAAAGAGTTAAAGTCTTGAAAAGAGCAAATGCTTATACCAGCGAAGGAAAGCATGTGTAAAAGCTAAAGAAATTCCTGCAGTGCAGTATGTAAATAAATGTCACAATGCCATGTAATATTGGCACTTGCAGCCATGATTCCCACAGTAGAAATATATTGACTTGCAGGATGTGTGATGTTAATAAATAGAAACATTATTTCTCTGTTTCTTTAAATGAAGATTTGTGCTGAGCATAAGTATGCTGAAGTGAGTCAGAGAATTACTTGCAGGATTCAGATATTCAACGTTGAGTATTCATGTTTTGTACAAAATATATCTAAGTGCATATTAAGGAAGTGATTTTGTTAAATTCCTTATTGATTAATGATCATGTTAGATTAAAATTATCTTTGAGATGATAATCTTTCAACTATGGAATGCCCATATGGAAAATTTAATTTTGAAACTTACTCTTTTCATGTATTCTCAGGGGTCTTCTTGGCTGTATCAGATATGTAGTTTGTCTTTTTTCCTATTCTGTCTCTACTCTTTTACCCTAGGAAGTGTTTTACTTAAAAGAAATTCTGACCATCAGATATTGAATAACAAATTAGGAAATTTGCACACTTTTCAGAATAATGTTCAGCTATACCTTGAGTTAATCCTCTGATCTTTCTACTCTTCAGTCTCTGATGTTATTGATTTCTTGTAACTTGCTCCTAAATCTGAGTAATTAAAAACAAATCATCATGAGTTATTAGAAATTCTAAAAATCTAAGGTTGTTTTAATACCATAATTCAATTTGTCAAAACACAATTTCAGCTCAGTTCAGTCGTTCAGTCATGTCCAACTCTTTGTGACCCCATGGACTGCAGCACGCCAGGCTTCCCTGTCCATCATGAACTCCCAGAGCTTACTCAAACTCATGTCCATCAAGTCAGTGATGCCATCTAACCATCTCATTCTCTGTCGTCCCCTTCTCCCACCTTCAACCTTTCCCAGCATCAAGGTCTTTTCCAATGAGTCAGTTCTTCACATCCAGTGACCAGAGTATTGGAGTTTCAGCTTCAGCATCAGTCCTTCCAATGAATATTCAGGACTGATTTCCTTTAGGATTGACTGGTTTGATCTCCTTGCTGTCCAAGGGAGTCTCAAGAGTCTCCTCCAACACCACAGTCTAAAAGCATCAATTCTTTGGCACTCAGCTTTTTTTATAGTCCAACTCTCACATCCATACATGACTACTGGAAAAATCATGGCTTTGACTAGACTTTGTTGGTAAAGTAATAACTCTGCTTTTTAATATGCTGTCTAGGTTGACCATAGCTTTTCTTCCAAGGATCAAGTGTCTTTTAATTTCATGGCTGCAGTAACCATCTGTAGTGACTTTAGAGCCCAAAAATATAAAGTCTGTTACTGTTTCCCTCGTTTCCCCTCTATTTGCCATAAAGTGATGGGACCAGATCCCATGATCTTAGTTTTCTGAATGTTGAGCTTTAAGCCAGCTGTTTCACTCTCCTCTTTCACTTTCATCAAGAGGCTCCTTAGTTCTTCTTCACTTTCTGCCATAAGGCTGGTGTCATCTGCTTATCTGAGGTTACTGATATTTCTCCCGGAAATCTTGATTCCAGCTTGTGCTTCATCCAGTCCGGCATTCCGCATGATGTATTCCACATTTAAGTTAAATAAGCAGGGTGACAATATACAGCCTTGATGTACTCCTTTCCCGATTTGGAACCAGTCTGTTGTTCCATGTCCAGTCCTAACTGTTGCTTCTCTGAAATATAATTGATCCTTTTTGTATAAAACTAATCTATTGATATTTTGGTACAAGTTTAATTCCTATTGAATGAGTGAGAGGTACTGATAGTTAATTAAAGCCGACTTGGAGAGTTCACTAGTCTCCCAGCTGGAGTAGCACCAGGAGCAGTGCTGGGAGAAGTTAGGCCATGCTTAGGGTTGGAGAACCAGTTCCAGGGGCTGGTGAGCCGTCCTGTTCCTTGAATCTGGGGACGTGGTAGCTCACTCTTGCTGAAGAAAATGTAAAAGTTCTCGAGGTGACTCACACCTAGCACCGCTGATTCTGTTGAGGTTCAGGGGCCTTGGGGAATACCAGTCAGGGCAGAAGGATTGTCTTCTCATGAAGAAGGATCTGTGTCTGAGGTTAAGCTATTGTTGAAGGGTGATAGCGCATCAGTGCCGCGCACACCCTCCTTTTGGAGCCTTTTCTAAAGGGAGCCTCATAGCTTGGCTTTTGCCCTCTCTTCTGCTGTCCCCCAGCTCACTAAGCTTCAGCCACACTGACTTTTGGTTCTTGAGACAACCTTGCTTCATCCCTTTCCCCACAGAGCCTTCAAAAGCCTTAGGGCTTCCGTCTACATAGATAGGATGTTCCTAGTTTAGCCACATCTGCCCCCAAATACACAAGGCCCATGCACGTTAGGTATCACACTCAATGTTAGGTATCATGCTTAGTGGCGTTTCTTCTGGGGACGTCTTACTACTCCCTTTTCTTCATGCTGTGGACTCCTCCGTCCTGAGATGGAAATCCAGAGGAGCAGCCCATCGTGTAAAATTCTGGGTGGGAAAGCTTTCCAGGCAGAATGTATAGCAAGTGCAAATGAGCAGAAGTTGGACCAGGCATAAATGATGAAATGTTGTGGTTCAGGACAGAATCAGAGAGGTAAGCAAGGGCGGGCTGTGCAGGGCCATCATCAGGTCAGAGTGACAAGTTTGGGTTTCACGGGTAAACGCTGGATTAGTTCTTGTTATCATTCTTTGAATTTTTAGTTTAATTAGGTGATAGGATTTAAATCATAGTGGTGGATTCTATCAGAATGTGAGTAACTTTTTTTTTTAAGAGGAACAACTCATTTCAGTAAATATTGAATGCCTGCTAGTGTAAAGAATAGTGAATGTTAGGGGCTGAAGGATAAAAACTTGAAAAATATTTGCTCCCTGTGATTGCTTATAAGGGTGGGATGAAATGTCATGTGGACCAAAATGCAGGATTATCCAAATCCTGAGACCAGCCGCCCGTCCCTGCGAAGTCTCATAGGAAATACAGTTGGCCCTTGAACAACAGGGGTTTGAACTGCATAGATTTACTTACATGCTTATTTTCCCCAAATGTACTAGGAAAACTTTTGGAGGTATGCAAAAGTCTGAAAAAGCTCACAGATGAACAAAATAGCCTGAAAATATCAATAAAAATTAAGACACATCATTTATGCATAAAATATATATAGATACTTGTCTATTTTATCATTTACTATGATAAAATGTGAACACATTTGTTATAAAGAGTTAAAATTTATCAAAGCGAATGTACACAGACCTTGCAGATGAACATGGTGCATATGTGCACATGTAGATGTAAATGTACAGAGGCAGTATTAAATCATAATGGCATAAAATTAATTTGGGGGCCATGTCCCATTGCTACTGCGATAAACTCAAGTGTGGAAAGTTTCTGCTTAAAGTGCCATGAGACACTGATCACGGAACAGTTCATCTCTTCCGTAAACTGTGTATTGAAATAAAAAGTATCTCTCACATTTCTCCTGTATTTTGCATCATGTTCATGCAACAGAGTAAATCTTGAATAAGACTGTGGGACCCACATGAAGTGCCCTAGTGATGCTGGAAGTGCCCCCAGTACACAGAGGAAACTATGACATTACAAGAAAATAGTTGAAATGCTTTATATGTACCACAGACTGAGGTCTACAGTTGCGGTTGCCACCATTTCAAGAGAAATGAATCCAGAGTAAGGACCAGGGTAAGAAAAGAAAAGGAAATCATGAAACTGTCACTGCAGCTATACCAGGAGGTGCAAAAACCTTGCATATTTTTTGAGGGGGATGAAAATTATCATGTGTTGAAAATGCAGCTTTTATGTGATGTAAGATTGCTGTATAAGAAAGGCATACCTGTAGACTCTAATAGGATTCAAAAAGTGCAAAGTCATTATATGACAACTTAGAGCAGAAGGAAGGTGAAGGAGCTAAAGCTGGAGAATTTAATGCCAGGAAAAGATGGTTTGATAACTTCAGAAAGAAGTTTGGCTTTAAAAATGTCCCGGGAACAGGAAAAGCAGCTTCTGCTGACCAAGAGGCAGAAAATAAGCTCCCAGACACATAAAGTCATTGAGGGGAAAGGATATCTACCTGAAGAGGTTTTTGATGCAGACAGAAGTACCCTGTTCTAGAAAAAAGAAGTGTCATAAAGAACATGGGTTGGTAAGGAAGAAAAATGAGCACCAGGATTTAAGGCAGGACAAGATAGCCTAGCTCTAATGTTCTGTGCAAATCCACTCAGGTTTATGGTCAGAACTGCCCTCATCTATAAAGCTGCTAACCTCTAAGTCTTAAAAGGAAAAGATAAACACCAGTTGCTAGTCTTTTGGTTGGACGAAACTCCTGGAATAGAACACTTTTTCTGCATTGGTTCCATTGATGCTTTGTCTGTGAAGTCAGGAAGCACCTTGCCAGTAAGAGGCTGCCTTTTAAGTTCTTTTGATATTGGGCAATGCCTCTGGCCTCCCAGAACCCCATGAGTTCAACACTGAAGGTGCCAAAATAATCTACTTGCTCCCAAAATACAACTCTAATTCAGCCTCTAGATCAAGAGGTCATAAAGACCTTTAAAGCTCATTGCACATGGTACTCAATGGAAAGAATTGTCAACACTGTGCAGTCGAATCCCAATGGAATATCGGAAGAGTCTGGAAGGATCACACCACTGAAGATGCCATCCTTATTATAGAAAAATCCATGAAAGCCATTAAGCCCAAAACAATACATTCCTACTGTAGAAAACTGTCCAGATGTTGCGCGTGACTTCACAGGATTTACGACAGAGCCAATCAAGGAAATCATAAAGGAGATTGTGGATATGGAGGAAAAGGTCAGAGGTGGGGGAGGTGTGTGTGAAGGGTATCAAGATATGCACCTTGGAGGAATTCAAGAGCTAACAGACACCACACCAGAGGAATTAACAGAACGTAATCTGATGGAGACAAGTGCTTCCAACCAGTGCCAGATGATGAGCAAGAAGCAACACCAGAAAACAAACTGACATCAGAAGACCTGGCAGAAGGGTTCTGATTATTTAAGATTGTCTTTCACTTCTCTTGGGACTTCCCCGATGGCTCAGGGGATAAAAAATCTTACCTGCCATGCAGAGACACGGGAGATATGGGTTTGATCCCTGGGTCAGAAAGATCCCCTGGAGGAGGAAATGGCAACCCACTCCAGGATTCTTGCCTGGAGAATCCCATGGACAGAGGAGACTGGAGGGCTACAGTCCATGGGGTCGCAAAGAGTCAGACACGACTGAGGATGAACGTGATGTGTTTCACGTTTCATGTTATTTTACAACAGGGGCCCTTCTGTGATGTGGGCACTGAAACCTAAGCAAACAATGGAAAAGAGATTGGTACTGCTTAGAAAGATTTTTGGAGAAATGTGGGAAGCAAAACAGACAGAAATTATGATGTATTTATGTAAAGTTGTGCCAACTGTGCCTGCCCTTCTACCTCCGCCTCCACCCCTGAGACAGCAAGAACCTCCTCTTCATCCTCAGCCCACTACTTGTGAGGACAGTGAGGACGAAGACCTCTATGATGATCCACTTCCACTTAATGACTAGTCAGTCGTCATCATATTGAGCAGCTGATAGACTCACCTGTTGAATATGTGTGAGTGTCTTCATGTGAAAGTCTAAGGACTGTACGGCGAAGATTGTATAGACCCCTTTGTGTCATCATCACCATCTCTGATTGTGTAGCACATCGTGTACTGAAGTGGGTAACCCATCCTTACATAGGCATCAGGTGAGTGACACTTAATGTAAAATTAATAATGTGTTAGTTTTCTTACTGCCTTATAATTCTCTTTTCAAAGAATTACATTACTATACATGCATACTATAGCATACATACTATACATGTCTCATAATTGGAAAAACCATATTGGCCTATCATCACAGGTAAGTTTTTTTTTTTAAGTTTCCAATATTGTATTATGGATATGACTGTAATACTGTTTGTCATAAAATTTTAATGAAATTTCATTTATTAGTGTATAAGCTAAGCTACTGTGAAGCAGTCATATTGATTACACGAGGCTACCATAAAACATATTGCTACTTCATTGTTATCAATGCATGAATCTTTATACCTGTAAATAATAATACTTCAGTATTCTTGCCTGGAGAATACCATGGACAGAGAAGCTTGGGAGGTCTATAGTCCATAGAGTCACAAAGAGTTGGACACGACTGAAGCAACTGAGCACATATTTTTCACATTAGCATTTCACTTTTGATGTCTGGATTTAGTAATACATGTAACATCTGCAGTGTTTCATATCATATAAGATAATATTGATGTTGGTATTGATAAATAATTCATCTTATACTCTTTCTGATCCCATGGACTATATAGCCCATGGAATTCTCCAGGCCAGAATACTGGAGTGGGTAGTGTTTCCCTTCTCCAGGGGATCTTCCCAACCCAGTGATGGAACCCAGGTCTCCCTTACTGCAGGCTCGTTCTTTACCAGCTGAGCCGCCAGGGAAGCCCAAAAGCTCTGGAATGGATAGCCTGTCCCTTCTCCAGCGGATCTGCCTGACCCAGGGATTGAACCCAGGCCTCCTGCATTGCAGGTGATTCTTTACCAGCTGAGCCACTAGGGAAGCCCTACCTTATAAACAGATAATGTAAATTTACAGTATCAATAAATACAGTACAGTAAATATATTTTCTTTTATGATTTTTAATAGCATTTTCTTTTCTCTAAGCTTACTTTATTGTAAGAATACAATAATACATGTAATATACAAAATATGTATTGTTTGTTATCAGTAAGGCTATTAGTAGTTAAGTTTTTTGTTGTTGTTTAGTCTCTGAGTCATGTCTGACTCTTTGTGACCCCATGGACTGTAGCCTGCCAAGCTCCTCTGTCCATGGGATTTTCCAGGCAAGAATACTGGAGTAGGTTGCCATTTCCTTTTCCAGGGAATCTTCCTGACCCGGGGACTGAACCTGGGTCTCCTGCATGTCTCCTGCCATGGCGACAAATTCTCTACTGCTGATCCACTGGGGAAGTTTCAGGGGAAGTCAAAACTGACATGTGGATTTTTGATTGTGTGGAGCCCCTAACCACTGCATTGTTCAGGGGTCAACTATACTTGCTAATTAAAAGGAAAGCAAACAGAATAATGTCACAAGGTAGAACATTCCCTCCAAGCCGAATACAGAATGATAATGAACCAGGCTGCACTAAGGAGTCATTTATTTCATACACCTTCAGTCTAAGCCCTGCCTGGGGCCATTCTGTGTGTGAGGGGTCCTGAAGAAGAGAGCATCTGAGAAAGTGGAAGAGAAATAAAAATAGGGACCCCTCCCAGAGCACTCCTTCGCGCTTACTCTTGGGAGGAAGAATATCCACAAGAAAGTCTGTCCAATGGGGCAAAGACTATAGCTCTGTCTTCCTGCATCCTCAACTGAACCCAGCGCCTAGCGCAGCAGCAACCAGCCTCTGCTTGTGTTTGCCGGGTGGGGCCACAACAGCGTCTCATCTCCACCTGCGTGCCTGGGCGGGGCCCCACACGTGGGAAAGGAGAAGGGGCACCGGCCTGTAACCTGCTTCCCTGCTGGATGCTGATACGTGCCCACCAGCAATGTTTACTCAGGTGGAGGTGGTAACCTACAGGTAAAATAAACAGTCGTGGTGTGTGTTGCCCTAAGCAGCCTCAGTAATGATGACCTGCTGGCTGGCGTGTGTTTATTGTGTGCCCTGCGCCAGGCACTGTTCTAGGTGCTTTGACCGACTCACACTTTAGTCCTGGCAGCAGCCCACGAGGTCTGTGCTGTCATAAACTTGCAGGTGAAGGCACCGCAGGGCTCGGTGACCTGTTGAAGGTCACTCGGGAAGCCACAGGCCCCTAACGTCAGATTAAAAAGTGCTGGCCATCACCTAAGAGAGAACAGCTGGCTGAAGCTGGGAGGATTGCGAAAGTCACCTGAGCGCTACTTTCCTGAAGCCGAGGACAAGGAGTGTGGCGTGTGTCTGGGGAGGTGATCTGGGTCAGGAGGGTGCGGGGCTCCGCCTCGCCTCCCCAGCCTCCGCGGGTTCCAGGCGCCTGGGGGCCCTGCCGTCAGTAGCGCCGCAACGGGGCTGAAAACGGGAGAGCAAGGATCTCTCTGCAGTTCCTGGCAAGCTCCGCTTTTAAATAGCGTTGAATTATAGGATGAAGTTATTATGCAGAAATGTTTTGTTTCCCTTGAAAGCTAGAAAACAAGGCCGGCTCCGGCTGCATCTGTAAATAGGCCGCCGTTTCTCTTTCTGTGGTTGGGAAGAATCATTCCTGCCGGCGTAGTTAATGAGCTTCCGCAGCTGTGAAGTGGCATTACACATTCTGTTCCACGAAGCCCTCGGCCGCATTGTCAGCGGGACTTGGTGTCCACTCCACCCGGGATGCTCGGATGGCCCTGTGGCCTGAGCTGCTCTTCGTCCTGGAGGGAGACGCTGAGGTCTGGGTCAGGCCGGCTGCAGAAGGGAGAGGCTGTTTGGGCAGAAGGAGCCACAGAAGATGGTATTTTTCTGTATCACAGCTGCCTTCTTCAGCAAGGACTGTGAGGATCCTAGATGGAAATAGTCATCTTTCCTTAAAAAAGGGGGTGGTTTTTATTAAAGAAAAATTATCCATCAGGGCTTCCCTTGTAGCTCAGTCTGTAAAGAATCTGCCTGCAATGCAGGAGACCTGCATTCAATTCCTGGGTTGGCAGATCCCCTGAAGAAGGGAAAGGCTATCCACTCCAGTATTCTGGCCTGGAGAATTCCATGGACAGAGGAGCCTGGCAGGCTACAGTCCAAGGGGTCACAAGAGTCAGACATGATTTAGCGACTAAACCACCACCACCATTATCCATCAAGTTATGAAAGTGAAAGTCGATCAGTCCTGTCCTACTCTTTGCGACCCTGTGGGCTATACAGTCCATGGAATTCTCCAGGCCAGAATACTGGAGTGGATAGCCTTTCCCTTCTCCAGGAGATCTTCCCAACCCAGAGATGGAACCCAGGTCTCCCACATTGTGGGTGAATTCTTTACCAGCTGAGCCACAAGGGAAGCCCATCCATCAAATTATACCCAGACACTAGCTTTCCCATCTTTCAGGTGGGGTCCTTGACCAGGTCTGTGGTTTCTGGGTTACCAAGATAATTAATACAGAATTCATCCTGGTGAAGTGTTAACCAACTAAGTGGTGTTTAAGGGAATTATCTGGTGATCCACTGGTCGGTTAGTTGTCTGGGCTCTCACTGCCAAGGGCCCAGGTTCGATCCCTGGCCTAGGAACTAAAATCCCACAAGCAGTAAGGTTGGGGGAAAAAATAATAATAATACCTAAATGATGTTTAAGAGTCAAACATAAGAGAGCCCTTGAGTAACGAGGGATCAAACCCACCTTGCATGCAGTTTCTTTACCCCTGAGCCAGCAGGGAAGCCCCCATTATACTATTCTGGTCATCAGCTATACCTATCTATTTTTAATACAATAGCAATATATGCATACTCTGTATCCTCCCAACTTCTGCACCTCTTCAGCTTTGAAAAAGAAATTTAATCTCAATGAACGGTGCTGAGGAGAGTATTCTTGAAGTGTCCAAACATTATGTCATAAAAAGAGAGTTTTCCTTGTCCTAGTCTCTGTTTATATTACTAAGGAGATGTTAAAAATATAGCCTGGAGACTATCTTAGTATATAACTGGAGCATAGCTGTCTGCTGACATAGAAGCCACTTCTGAAATAGTGCTTCATAACCCACTTTCAAATAAACTGATACCATCTCAGCCAAATTAATCTCCGACTAACCAGAGTCCTTTCTGGATTTACATACATGCTCAGAGATATGTAATAATTTGTATATATCCAGAAGAGCTGCCCTGAGTGTATTTATGCAGCTTGGCTAGAAACAGTTGCTCTCTTAGCATGCTGGGTGTTTTACATGAAGACCATCCCTGGCATTGTGCAGCCCAGCAAGAACTCTGGCCTGCTGACTAAATAAATATGATTGCCAGAGTGAATTATTAAATTCCAGTGGGCCTCACTTGCTAGAGAATTTCACTCCTCTTTCTCCCACACAGCATTCCCACTTTTTATTAGATGAACTGTTTTCAGCTCTTGCAAATAATTGCTGTCTTTTGCTAGTCATTACTACAGCAGTTTCCCACTGTTTATATTTTAAAACCAGCACTTGGATGGGTCCCACTGAAGCAGAACAAATAAATACATGTGTGCATCTGTGCAAATATTTATCTAAAATTGCATTATGAAAAGTCCCAGTGAACTCTGGGTCTCACTGCTGAGCCTTGGGTCCCTTCTGAAACAGGCCCATCACCAGGCTACTGTTACTTGGCTAAACATGGGTGATTTCATCCCAGCATTTCCTTTTGAGGACTGTTCGGGAGACTCCCTTCCAATAGAGGAAGTGGGTTGCTGAGGGCCAGTGTTCTCATTCCAGAGCCTTCCCATCTCTGAAAAGCTGCATCCTTTGTAGAAAATAGATCTGTACATGTGCCAGAGTGGAGCCCTGATGTCCATCAGGGCAGGAGGAGGAGGTCACAGGTTCCTTGTCTGCTGTGGCCGTAATCCTCCCATTGGCAGGAGCCTGAGAGGAAGTAGTTAACAATGGGATTTTATAAAATTCAACGTAGTAAAGAATGTTTTTAGATTTGAATGGATCTAAGGAAGTTTTGTGGTTTTTTTTTTCTCTCCCCCCGATAAGTGGAGGGTATTTAAGGGTAACGTTATCTCTGGATTTGCTGGGAGGATTTGTCTCTTTTATTGGACTTTATGGAATAATTCTTTTTCCATTTGATCATTTCCATGAAAGGTAATCCTCAGAAGAAAAAGCTGTAGTCTCTTAACTTCATACTAATCTTAAACATTTTGCTTAAGGGGAATTAGTGAGGAAGTAACTGTCTCTAAGGAAGGTTTAAAACTGTGATTTCATTCAACATCCAGAGCTCTTTGACTGTCTCCAGTTGTGCCAGAAACTATGAAGTGATTTTCTTTCACACACTTGCCATGAGACCTGGTACTTTTCAAAGCCTTAACACAAAGAGCTTTATGTTAAAAATAAAAATTGCACAAAGTAGAGGAAAAGATGTTCTTGTCATCATTCCCTGTTTGCTTCTAACTACATGAGGGCTCCAGGGGAGCTGCTGATGACCCAAGTTTCCTAGATTTAGCACACATGTCAGATGGGCTCCCGGGGTTGATTAGCAGTCACAGTAGAAAGCTAGAGACCATTTGTTGAGGAACAAGACCTACTAGGTATACAAGTCTAGGATACAAGGATGGTCTAAGTCTTCATCAGCCAATGACCCTTGCCACTGTAACACAGAGCAACAGTTACACAGAAGTGTTTATGTCTGCTGAGGAAAATAAGGGCAAAATAACACCACTGATGTACTTTTTAATTTGTTGTACAGTCCAAACTTTTTGTTAATTTCTAGTCTTCAAAAAAAAAAAAAAGTAATTTGAAGAAGATTTGCATGGTGCATAATCATTGTAACATCACAGACTCTTCCTCATCCCTACAGTGGCAGCCCCCAAAATTGGTCATCCAGACAACACTTGGGTAACTTCTGAGTCAAGGACCTCATTATTGGCATCATATTTTGCACACATAAAGTTTATCCACTCAATAGGTGATTACTGAGCCCTTCCCAAGCAGAGATATGGAAAAGAACAATGCAGTCTCTTATTTCAAAGATTTGGCTATTTAAAAGATAAGACACAAAAAGCAATTATTGCAGGATAGAACCTATGGTAAAAGGTCCACTGAGAGTTTTAGGAGAAGGTGCACACTGATCCTGGGTATCTGCAAGGCCAGCGGATGGCAGAGGCCTTGTGCCTGGAGAAGCGGGTATCTACCTGTTGGCATGACTTTCTCCAGCCTTAAATGAAAAGTTCACACATAGGCACCAAGGAGGGAGAATACTGTGTGCCTGGACCTCCTGAATGTGTGGTGCGCCATCGCTGTAAAAAGTAATGTGCCACTATGTGCTGTCGGGGTATTTTGGTAAATTACATGCTTGGCTTATCTAAAGGCAGCTGTTTCCCCCCTCCTCCTATGAGTACTGCCCAGTCTTTGGTTAGGCCTTGACCTCAGAGTCCTCAGAGCAGGCCTGGCTCATAGAGGTTTGGGGTGCGATTCTCTGTTTCCCCTGATTTCTCATGTGTGTTCCCCTCTTCTCTTGAGCATCATGGATTGATCGCTGTACTTCACCTACTAACTATATATAGTGGTATCTGATTTATTTGACCTCCTTCAGGAGTGGCCTGATCCTCATAACTGAGTTTTCCAGATAAGTGAATTGCATCCCACTGAAAACTAAACTAAACAAAAAAGACGACTTCTAAGGTGTGTGGCTATGATCTGGTCTCCACAGAGGCAGGCTCTGCTGATTTGGGGCAATGGTTCTAAGCCTCAGTGTATTATGCCTGCTGAGTCCCCTTACGCCCCCAGTTGTTCTGTTTTTGGTTTTGTTTCTGGGTGTTTGGAAGGTTTGAGGGATCATTTCCTTGATGGACTGTCAAATCCCGTATCTTACATTGTCTTCTGATTGCTAGACTTCCTCTGACGAGAATGTGCCATAAAAGCAGGTATTTTATGCCTCGTACTTCTCTGTCCCACACAGCACTAAGAACAATGCCGATAGGAGCTCCATGAATACTTTGTTGGTTTCTAAAGATAGCACAGTTCTCTTAACACTGACTAAAATCACATTTGCTTTTCTTGGGAGTCATCCGTTTTATTCAGGTTGGGCTTAAGGTCCATTAAAACTCACTCCTTTTTCATTTGAATTGCTCTTTTGCCCTCATTGGTACTCGTTTAGCCTACTATCTGAATTTAAATAGATAGATACATGTATCCCTAGGACTTCATAAGAGCTGCCGTATGCCACATTTCCCCCAGAGGAAATGTCTTAGAAATACTACCTAACTGTTAAGTTAGATTTGGTCCATTGCATTAATCAAAGTCCTTTTGAATCCTGATTCAGTTATCCAGCATAGCTACTAGCTTCTAGAATTTTATGTCAAATTGAGAAAGTCTTTATTCTCAAGGTTAGTTGAAATTATTGATAGAGATTTTTAAAAATCATTGCCTAGAAAATGAATAAATAAAGCAGAGCCATGAGGCCTGGCTCTCAACCCTTGACTCTAGGTTGATAACTGGCTGATCACTGAAGCCTCTGGGGCACAGCTGTTCAGCCGTCATGAACCTTGTTGACTGCGTAGGATCCAGACCCGGTTTCTCCGCAAGGACATCTTGAGAGACTTGGCCAAATACACTTTGCCTGTCGACAGTCCAGTAAGCCTATCAGAAAGGGAGGAAGTAAAAATCAACACCTGTATCACATCAATACATGCCTGTCTTCTCCCTTAGATCCTTCTCAGAGCAGATGAAAGATAGACTGTACCTAAGACACAAGATTTCAGGCATCGTTTTACTCATTTAATCAATATTTATTAAGCAGTTGCTCTGAATGGGAGCCTGTGCTAAGAGTTTAGGATACATCTGTGAACAAGCCAGACATTGTCCTGTCTCCCCAGAAATGGCCATTCCTTTCCAGGTGCCCTCAGAGGCGCTGAAGGGTGTGCAGAGGAGCTGTGGTCACTGGTCGACAGACCAGAGCCAGACACCAGCATGTGCAGATGTGGAAGCTTTTCAAGTTAATAATATTGTTAAAAAAAAAAAAACTAGAGAGATTGGGAAACTAGTTGAACCACGTAACACATAACCCCTAAGAGGCTGAAATGTGGAGCAGATTGCTTTCTAAAACATTTGGGATTAGTAGATTTTTCATGCTGGTAATTCAAGTGCATGCAAGCGGTAGCTTTCACACGCACTGGTTAAGACACTGTTCAAATGGCACCGGCATCTAAAGTCAGTGTCTTTGAACTTAGAACTGCCACAGAAGGATTTTGACTCTTTTGCCACAGGGGGAAAAACACCTAGCAGAACAATGAATCGATTTTTTCCTACATTGCCTAAGTCTAATGTTCTGAGAGCTTTCAGAGAATTACTTAGGCAATACCCGTCTCTCCCACTGTTTGTCCTGAGGGCTTGGAATCACCGTTTTCTGAAAATCCTCCTTTGTTTAGGTGTGTGCTACACCTGGGCTGACTCTTATACAGACTTCAAAGTTAATCATACCCCAGGCACGATCCCAGAAGGACTGCAGGTGGAGAAACAAAAGATGATCAGCCTGATTAGCAGTAATTCAGTTACTTTTCCCCTGTTCCAGGGTAGCTTGACCCTGGGTGTAAAGTTTAGTAGCCGCACTAAAAAAGGCTGCAAATGAAAGTAATATCCATCCCTCTTCTGGGCTTCCCTGATGGTTCAGATGGCAAGGAGTCCGTCTGCAATGCACAATACTTGGGTTCGATCCCTGGGTCAGGAAGATCCCCTGGAGGAGGGCATGGCTACCCATTCCATTATTCTTGCCTGGAGAATCTCATGGACAGAGGAGCCTGGCGGGCTACAGTCAGAGGGTCACAATGAATTGGATACATCTCAGCAACTTACACTTTTCATCCGTCCTCTGAAATTCAGTCCCTACAGGATCCCTAAGGGATGCCCAGCATCCCTTCCACCTGGGGTCCTGTTGTTTGTAATCAAACTCAGAAGCTACATGAGACCTTCCCAGTTGGCCAAAGGAAAATAAATATTTCCTTTTCTCACTATCGCTGTTTTCTTTCCTCTTTATACATTTTCCTGCTCGTCTCCTGACTTCTCAGGCTTCTTTCAATCCCCTGATTGTCTGTACAACAGCTTCCTGTGTAGATGTGTGTCACACATAGATGTGGAAACTTGCCTACATGAACATGTGGCACCAGGGTTACAGGGGACTCATTCTCTTGCTTTACTCATTTTCCTGGTCAAATGTCACTTTCTAAAGAAAGGCCATACTGGAGCCCCACCTCTGCCTAAAATAGTTATCCCACCCACCTGATCACCTAAGCTGCTATGCATTCCCTGGAAGCATTTATCAGACCTGTCTAATTATATGCTAATTTCTTGATCGTTTTTCTTTGTCTCTGTGCACACCCTGAGATCAGGGATTCATTGATTTACCCCTATGGTTTAGAACAGTGCCTGGCGCATAGTAAATCCTTCAGATTTTTTTGTTGTTGTTTTTTAATTAAGTGCCTGTTTTGACAATTCAGAACCTTAAGGTTTATCTCAGTGAGGGGTCTGCTGTGATCATCATCTCTGCTTTAAAGCTTAGTCTGTTGAAGTTCAGAGCTTGCCCAGGGTCACACAAGTAGCACACAGAATCAAGATCCACACCCAGATCTCCTGACCCCGTTTCTTTAGGCAACTCTTTAAAATGCCTCCAAATAGAGAAAAATTAATCTTATAAATATTTATTGGTATATCTTTATAGAGAAAGCATAATGAACATAAAGGGCAGTGCATTAAACTTTATAACAAGCACCTGCTTATCAGAGTGATTAAGGCCAGAATATCAACCATGATTCATCTGAAGGTTGCATTTCAATCAAGGGCTCCAGTTTTCCTTCAACGAGTTTTAATGTGCAGGGCGAAGATGTGGCCAACTCAGTTTTCCTTTTCATTTCTTTTGCCTAATTCTGCAGTGACCGCTCATTCCTCAAGATTAACCTTGTATTGCTTTATTTTCCTGAGGACAGATGGGGGAGGGATTCGTCTTTAAAGTTTATAAATCAGGCTCCTTTCTTCCCCACACATGGCTCTTGGAGACACTCAGGCATTGGTGGTTAAGCAAGTAGACATGGAGCCAAGTCAGATTTCTCTTGGGGCATCTGAATTTTTTCTTGCTTCCCTTGAAAACTCCTCAGCCTTTAGCAGAGTTGGAAAGGAAACGTACAGTTCTCAGATAAATTTCCAGGTAATAAGATTTCATCTTTGTTCAAAGATTTTCTTAGTGGGGAAGAAAGAGAGTGGATGAGGCTTGAGTTTGCAAAGGTTAACACGATAACATTCTTGTGTCATGAGACTTTTTATCCTAAGTTTGTTGTTTTTTATCTGGAACATACTTTCAATTTTTTTTATTGTTTTTTAATTGGAGGAAAATTGCTCCACAATGCTGGGTTGGTTTCCACTGCATAACAACTGGAATCAGCCACAACCAGACACATTGCCCCTCCTTCCTGAGTTCCCTACCCCTCTGGGTCATCACAGAGCGAGAGGCTGGGCTCCCCGTGTTACGCAGCAACTTCTCACCAGCTGTCGGCCTTACACATGAGAGTGTACACATCGATGCTATTTTCTCCACTGGTCACACTCTCTCCCTCCCGACCTGTGTCCACAAGGCCCTTCTCTATATCTGCACCTCCACTCCTTCCCTGCAAACAGCTTCACCAGTACCGTTTTCTAGATGCCACATGTGTGCGTTAATATTCAGTATTTGCTTTTCTCTTTCAGACTTACTCCACTCCGTATAACAGGCTCTAGATTAAGCCACGTCATAGAACTCACGCAAATTTGTTCTTTTAATAGCTGAGTAATATTCCATTGTATGTTTGTACTACATCTTCTTTATCCATTCATCTGTCGATGGACATCTGTGTTGCTTCCATGTCCTGGCTATGGTAAATAATACTGCAATTAACAATGGGATACATGTGTCTTTTACAATTGTGCTTTTTCTCAAGGTATATATTTTAATATAATGGAAAAAAGAGCTGTGATAAATTTAGTCCATGTGCATAAATACAATTAGAAAGACATAAAGATTAAGTACTAAGTAGAACAAAGCCCCAAAATATCTTAACTAATTTGCTGTAAAATTTTCTATACATTTTCCTTTTTGTTCAATTCTACTGGGTTCTGTTTTTTATCAGAAAAAACCATTCTGTCATGTTAATGTACAATAGCAGCAAAAAGCTGCACAAGGATACTACCCTCAGTGCTGCTAAAAAGAAATAATTTTCAAAAGTTTTCTTAAAATATAAGGTGTCCCCTCTTCAGATTTTACTGAATATAATCAGTGACCTAAAAAGAGCATTACATTATTTTTCCAAGTTTGACCATTGCAAGGCAAAGGTACTTTTTCTCTTTTTGACTTCTTTATAACATACGCAGCTTATTTTACACTTTGGTTATTTAAAAATAAAACATCAGTTCAGTTCAGTCGCTCAGTTGTGTCCTACTCTTTGTGACCCCATGACTGCAGCACACCAGGCTTCCCTGTCCATCACCAACTCCTGGAGTTTACTCAAACTCATGTCCGTTGAGTCAGTGATGCCATCCAATCATCTCATCCTCTGTCGTCCCCTTCTCCTCCTGCCTTCAATCTTTCCCAGGACCAGGGTCTTTTTCAGTGAGTCACTTCTTCGCATCAGGTAGCCAAAGTATTTGAGCTTCAGCTTCAGCATCAGTCCTTCCAATGAATATTCAGGACTGATTTCCTTAGGATGGACTGATTGGATCTCCTTGCAGTCCAAGGAACTCTCAAGAATCTTCTCCAACACCACAGTTCAAAAGCATCAATTCTTTGGTGCTCAGTTTTCTTTGTAGTACAACTCTCACATCCATACATGACCCCTGGAAAAACCATAGCCTTGACTAGACGGACCTTTGTTAGCAAAGTAATGTCTCTGCTTTTTCATATGCTGTCTAGGTTGGTCATAGCTTTTCTTCCAACGAGCAAGCGTCTTTTAATTTGATGGTTGCAGTCACCATCTGCAGTGATTCTGGAGCCCAAGAAAATAAAATCCATCACTGTTTCCACTGTTTCTCCATCTATTTGCCATGAAGTGATGGGACGGGATAACATGATCTTAAGTTTTTTGAATGTTGAGTTTTAAGCCAGATTTTTCACTCTCCTCTTTCACTTTCATCAAGAAGCTCTTTAGTCCTTCTTTACTTTCTGCCATAAGGGTGGTGTCATCTGCATATCTGAGGTTATTGATATTTCTCCCAGCAATCTTGATTCCAGCTTGTGCTTCTTCCAGCCCAGCATTTCTCATGATGTACTCTGCATATAAGTTAAATCAGCAGGGTGACAGTATACAGCCTTGACTTACTCCTTTCCCAGTTGGGAACCAGTCTGTTGTTCCACGTCCAGTTCTAATTGTTGCTTCTTGACCTGCATACAGATTTCTCAGGAGGCAGGTGAGGTGGTCTGGTATTCCCATTTCTTGAAGGATTTTCCACATTTTGTTGTGATCTACACAGTCAAATGCTTTGATGAAGTCAATAAAGCAGAAGTGGATGTTCCAGAATTCTCTTGCTTTTTCTATGATCCAATAGATGTTGGCAATTTGATCTGTGGTTCCTCTGCCTTTTCTAAACCCAGCTTGAACATCTGAAGGTTCACATACTGTTGAAGCCTGCTTGGAGAATTTTGAGCATTACTTTGCCAGTGTGTGAGATGAGTGCAATTGCGTGGTAGTTTGAACATTCTTTGGAATTGCCCTTCTTTGGGATTGGAATGAAAACTGACCTTTTCCAGGCCTGTGGTCACTGCTGAGTTACCCAAATTTGCTGGTATATTGAGTGCAGCACTTTAACAGCATCATCTTTTAGGTTTTGCAATGGCTCAACTGGAATTCCATCACCTCCACTAGCTATGTTGGTATTGATGCTTTGAAGAGGAACTAAAAAGCCTCTTGATGAAAGTGAATGAGGAGAGTGAAAAAGCTGGCTTAAAGCTTAACATTCAGAAAACTAAGATCATGGCATCTGGTCCTATCACCTCATGGGAAATAGATGGGGAGACAGTGGAAACAGTGTCAGGCTTTATTTTTGGGGGCTCCAAAATCACTGCAGATGGTGACTGCAGCCATGAAATTAAAAGATGCTTACTCCTTGGAAGGAAAGTTATGACCAACCTAGATAGCATATTAAAAAGCAGAGACATTACTTTGCCAACAAAGGTCCATCTGGTCAAGGCTATGGTTTTTCAGTGGTCATGTATGGATGTGAGAGTTGGACTGTGAAGAAGGCTGAGTGCTGAAAAATAAATGCTTTTGAACTATGGTGTTGGAGAAGATTCTTGAGAGTCCCTTGGACTGCAAGGAGGTCCAACCAGTCCATCCTAAAGGAGATCAGTCCTGGGTGTTCATTGGAAGGACTGATGCTGAAGCTGAAACTCCAATACTTTGGCCACCTCATGTGAAGAGTTGACTCTTTGGAAAAGACCCTGATGCTGGGAGGGATTGGGGGCAGGAGGAGAAGGGGACAACAGAGAATGAGACGGCTGGATGGCATCACCGACTCGATGGGCATGAGTTTGAGTAAACTCCGGGGGCTGGTGATGGACAGGGAGGCCTGGCATGCTGCGATTCATGGGGTCGCAAAGAGTTGGACACGACTGAGCGACTGAACTGAACTGAACTGAACTAAAGGCCCACTTGACTTCGCAGTCCAGGATGTCTGACTCTAAGCAAGTAATCACACCATTGTGGTTATCTGGGTCATGAAGACCTTTTTTGTATAGTTCTGTGTATTCTTGCCACCTCTTCTTAATATCTTCTGTTTCTGTTAGGTCCATACCATTTCTGTCCTTTATTATGCCCATCTTTGCATGAAATGTTCCCTTGGTATATCTAGTTTTCTTGAAGTAATCTCTAGTTGAAGAATATATAGCTAAAATTTAGCTATATTTTTATTTTAATTAATCCTTTTAATTGAAAAATAATTGCTTTGCAGAATCGTGTTAGTTTCTGCCAAGCATCAGCATGAATCAGCCATAGGTACCATATGTCCCCTCTCTCTTGAACCTCCCTCCCACCTCCCTTGCCATCCCACCCCTCTAGGTTGTTACAAAGCCCTGGTTTGGTTGGATGTATGGAAAAAGTAACATGGAAATTTACCGTATGTAAAATAGATCTCCAATAGGAATTTGGCGTATGACTCAGGGAATGCAAAGGTACTCTTGTATCCTTCTTTGTCTTCTTTAGTGTTGTTGAAGCATCGAGCATACAGGAACCAAAATGTCCTCAAAGAAAGATGATTCCTAATCCTACTATTCACACCCAAACATTTTAGGTTTTGCCTTTAGTTATTATCTCGTAGTGCCTGTTCATTGTTATGCAGATGAAAATCACGTGACTATTTAAACAATATTATATGATACTTAGATGTTTTACTCAATCACTTAAACGACTGCATTATGTTGATATGGTAATGTACCAAATTGCTGTTTGCATTGTGTTCATTTTGACAACTAATATTCTCATACAGCTTTTGGTTCTACCACATTCTCATACTAAATTCCCTTAAGCAACAGCAACCAAGGCAAAAGCAGATTTTTTAGCTACATATAACATAATATATATACATATAACATACATGTAGCATAGCATATACACATAACATACCTGTAGCACAGCATATACATATAACATACATGT
The DNA here is from genome assembly GCF_019320065.1 of Cervus canadensis. NCBI lineage: Eukaryota > Metazoa > Chordata > Mammalia > Artiodactyla > Cervidae > Cervus > Cervus canadensis. The sequence continues at coordinate 25,155,661 of NC_057405.1, forward strand.
AGCGTAGCATATACATATAACATACATGTAGCATAACATAGACATATAACATACCTGTAGCATAACAGATCTGCTGCAGCTGTGCCCATACTGTATGCATGTTTGCATGCGTGCACGCTCAGTGTCCGACTCCTCGTGACCCCATGGACTGTGGCCCACCAGGCTCCGGTGTACATGGGATTCTCCAGACAATAAGACTGGAGTGGGTTGCTATTTCCTTCTCCAGGGGAATCTTTCTGACCCAGGGATTGAACTTGGGTCTCCTGCATTGTCAGGCAGATTCTTTACCACTGAGTCACCAGGGAAGCCCTGTGTATATGTTTGAATGTTGCTAATTTAGTAGCTGCAAAATGCTAACTTAGAAAATTAATTTACTTGAATTTCTTGATTATAAAGTGTAGTAATCTCTATATTTTATTATTTGAATTTATTCTTTGGGGAGTTATATGCTCAATAATTTCATTATTGAACATTGAAATGCCAATAGGCAAGGAATGATAAAGACATTGCATAAGCCTCAGCTAATTAACTTTAAATGTCATCTAGCACTGCATGCACTTGTAAGAGACTATAAAGTCTCCAGATACATCTGAGTCTCTGGTACTTTTCTATTGTCAATGGATATTCATATAAAGCTTTAAGGACAAGAGTGTACTTCCATTCTCTCATACTTTCTCTGTTTAGGATGTGAATGTTCATAAAGATGCTGAGAGAAGTAAATCTGAGGGTAGATCTAAACTCCTGCGTAATTTTGAGTGAGTTTAAGCCTTGGTTTCCTCATCTGTCTGGGTCATTTACAGCACTAAGGTACTTAACACTTAGCATGGGGCTTGGAACATGGAAGGCATCCAAACATGTTACCTCTCATTATTAAAGTCTGGTCAGTCACATTAACTCAGAACCATTTGAAGACATGGCTTATTCAGGTCATTTAGTAGAATTAATTTTTAATAAATGTGTTTTCTTTTTTTAACTGTTTGGGAATTTATAGCAGTCACTGTTAACAGTAACTGATGGTGTTATACCTGGAAACATGTTGTACCAGATGTTTCCTAAAGCAAATCTAAGTGATGGAAGCATGTTGTTAACGATCATGCAGTGCATGCAGTTCATACCTAGAGGGATGTAATGAAGTAAACGTGAGTGCTGCCCACCTGACCTTATAACCTAAAAGGCAACACAGTGACAAAGAGGCAGTTGCTCTATCTTCCATGAATTGGCAATGAATAAATTGTAGGAAACTCTACTTAATAGCAAACAATGTATCATAATGGAAGATAACCTGAGCAGATTAAAGCTTAAGCAAGAGGAAACATAGGATCCACAGTAGACCACGGGTTGGACAACCATCAAGAACTCAAGCATCGCGCTGTCTAGTGGGAGTGGGAGCTGTGAAGTCAGGCAGACTCAAGTCTGAACTTCACCCAAGTCACATCACTCACTAGCTCTGTGACTCTGGAAAACTTCACTGAATCTCAAAAGAAAAAAAGGTGTTTCATTTAAATGCACCATTTGTTACTCAATAGGCACTTAGTACATACTTCTTTGCTAGGCGTCTCCCTCTGTTATTCACAAAAGCAAATGAAATACATACCCGACCATAATACATTTGAAAACTGGAAGTAACTTCTTCAACATCATCTTCTAGCAGAATATAAAAGAACTGGACTTATGAGGTTTGGAAGCTTATTTAGAGAAATGACTTTTCTTCTTTTTAAATATGAGCACTTAAAGCTATAATTTCCTTCTAAGCATGTCTTCACTGCACCCCACAAATTTTGATGTTGTGTTTTCATTTTAATTCAGTTCAAAGTAATTTCTTGTTTTCCTTATCACTTCTTTCATGACTTGTGGGTTGTTTACATATATATTGTTTAATGTACAGTTTTTGAGAATTTTATAGTTATCTTGGTTACTGTCTTTAATTTATTGGTGGTCAGAGAATATGTTCTATATAAAGTCAGTCCTTTTAGCTATATTGCAGCGTGTTCTATGGTTTAACATATAGTGTATTTTGACTGATATTCTGTCTGTACTTGAATGTGAGTGTTGCTGCTGTTTGGTGGAGTGTAAAGTATATAAACACGAATTAAACCCATTTGGTTAATACTGTTATACAACTCTGCCATTCCTGATTTTTCTGCCTACTGGTTCTGTTACTGAAGGAAGCATATTTAAGTCATCAACTTGACTGTATTTGTAATTGTTTTTTCTCCTTTGAAGTCTGATTTGCTTCATGTATTTTTCAGTTCTATTTGAGATACATATATGTTTATAATGTTACAAGTCCCTGCTGTATTGATTCTTTTATCATTATGAAATGTCTTTAACTTTAGTGATACTTCTTGTCTTAAATTCTAAATATTTTGTCTGACCCTAATATAGCCAAAGAAGTTTAATTATGCATGCATGCATGCTCAGTCGCTAAGTCATGTCTGACTTTGCAAGCCCACAGACAGCAGCCTGCCAGGCTCCTCTGTCCCTGGGATTTTCCTGGCAAAGGTACTGGAAGGGGCTGCCATTTCCTCCTCCAGGGGTTCTTCCTGACCCAGTGATTGAACCTGCACCTCCTGCAATGGCAGGCAGATTCTTTACCATTATGCCACCTGGGAAGCCCTTACTTACTCATATTGCATATCTTTTCCAAGTTGTTACTTTCAAGATACTTGTATTTTTATGTTTAAAGTGTATCTCTTGCAGATAGCATATAGTTGAGTCTAGCTGTTTGATACTGTTGTTGCTGAGTCACTCAGTCACGTCCAATGCTTTGTGACCCCATGGACCGCAGCACACCAGGCCTCCCCGTCCTGCATCATCTCCCGGCGCTTACTCAAACTCATGTCCACCGAGTCGGTGATGCCATCCAGCCATCTCATCCTCTGTCATCCCCTTTACCTAATGCCTTCAATCTTCCCCAGCATCAGAGTCTTTTCTAATGAAGCTTTTTTATATAGATTGGCCCCCAAGCATCAGCCTTTTGATTATAGTGTTTAGTACATTTATATTTAATGTAATTAGTGTTATAGCTTAGGTCTGCCCTTTGTTGTTTGCTTTCTATTTGTCTCATGCATTTCATGTTCCTTTACTGCCTTCTTTGTGTTAGATATTTCATAGTATAGTATATTCTAGTTGTGTTGGTTTGTTATAGCTATATTCCTTTGCATTATCCTTCTAATGATTACTATAGGGATTATAAAACACTTCTTTAATTTATCACAATCAACTTAAAATTATTATCAAATTAACTTTGGAGACATATATCTATATATATGGAGATTAGGTATAGAGATAAAGGTATAGATATAGATATCTTGCATCTCTATAGTTCCATTTACCTCCCCTCCATCCTTGGTGCTATTATTGCAACATACATATTAACATCTATAAACAGACATACCTTGGAGATACTGCAGCTTTTGTTCCAGAGTGTTGAAATAAAGTAAATATCACAATAAAGCAAGTTATATGAATATTTTAGTTTCCCAGTGCTTATATAAAAGTTATGTTTACAGTGTACTGTAGTATATTAAGTATGCAGTAGCATTATATCTAAAAATGATGTACATACCTTAATTTAAAAATATTTTACTGCTAAAAAATGATAACCATCTTCTGAGTCTTCAATGAATTGTAATCTTTTGCATTTGTAACATCAAAGATCACTAACCACAGATCACCATAACAAATATAATAACAAAAAAGTTCAGAGCATTGAGAAATGGCTAAAATGTGACAGGGAGACAATAATGTGCTTAGTTGCTTGGTTGTGTCTGACTCTTTGTGACCCCATGGACTGCAGCCCACCAGGCTCCTCTGTCCATGGGGATTCTCCAGGCAAGAGTACTGGAGTGGGCAGCCATGCCCTTCTCCAGGGGATCTTCCCAACCCAGAGATCGAGCCCAGGTCTCCCGCGTTGCTGGCGGGTTCTTTACCGTCTGAGCCACCCGGGAAGTGCAAGAATACTAAAATATTAGCCTATCCCTTCTCCAGGGGACCAGGGAAGACCAACAGGGAGACAGGAAGTGAGGAAATACTGTTTAAAAATGGCATTAAGAGATATGCTCCACAGAGGACTCCACAAACCTTCAATTTGTTAAAAAAAAAAAAAAAAAAAAGGCAATATCTGCTAAGTGCAATATAGTAACTACAATGAAATGAAATGCGTATACTTTAAAACCCAAAATACAGGGTAATAAGTTTTGTTTTAAGCGGTCATATGTCTTAAGAAGTGATGAAAAGTATAAAAAATTATGTTTAAAACCATGAGTAGTCATTAAAATAAATTATGTCTCGAAACTGAAATAATAATTCATCATCTTAATTTTATTAGCTCTGAGAATTTCCAACTGTTATTCTTTACTGCTTTGAGAGTCATATCCCATATCAAGTTGAGAATAAGAAAAGTGCTGGGCAGTAGGCTGGACTCACTTGCTCCCTGAATAAATCTGCTCAGTCAAATGACAGATCAGCATAGTCATGACTTCGGCTTGCCTCTCAGAAGGCAAAACTGAAAATATTAAATCCCTGACCTCCAAAGGTCCACTTACTTACCGCACTTTAAATCATTTCACATTCATTGTCGCTATGTATAATTTTTTAAAAGTTGAAGCTTGCAGTGATACATGTAGAGTTCAGCAACTGTAGTTTAGTAACTATGATAGTATATAGACATGGAAAGCCTTGTAAGATGTTGTTTGTTGGCTCCTCACGTCCATTAGTTCCCAAATGAAGAGAAACTACCTGCAGCGCTTTAGGTTATAGTGACACCTGGTGGTGCTGAGTTGTTTTGGTTTTTTTTGTTTTGTTTTGTTTTGTTTTGTTTGTTTCCAGAACATTTTCTGAAATGATTTATTTTGTTTAGAACTTTTTTTAAGTAATTGTTTTCTCAACTAGGCTGTGCCTTAAGAAGCCCCTCCCTTCTTGGCCGGATTCCCTTCCCTGAATGAGGTCCCGGGTCTGGAGCCCCCCTGATAGGAAGAGCCGGTGACCTTCACAATCTCCACCTTGAGCTTAGGAAAGAGATCTCATTATGGTGGGAAGAATTAAGATTCTGTTAATACTAAACCTGGAAAGAGTATGACTAATAGCATGTTATGAAATGCTTCTGATGATGGGTATTTATTGACAACATGCCTCGCATACCCATGCACCTCCTAACATATTATTTTATGGTTTTATAGAGGAGATTCTGGAGAGTAGCCAAGGTCACAGCTTAAGTCTCTGGAGAAGCCATAACTTCAGTTTTGACTGAATATTAGTTCTAATCTTGAGAATTTTAATTCAACAATTAACTATATTCATAAGTAACTTTTCTTTATAAAAAAGTGAATTATTTCCAATAAGGTTGCTACCCAGCCCTAGACCCTACCTTTCTCCGTTTCCCCAGAGATAACTACTGCTGTCAGACTGGTATATAGCTTTCTAGAACCATCACACACATACACACACACACACACATGCACACACACATACACAGACATACACATACACACAAACACACACACATACACAAACACACACACATACACACAAACATACACACACATACACAAACACATACACACAAACAAACACAAACACATACACAATGCACACAAAACACACACATACACACAGACACACACACACACTGCATTTAGAGATGGGTGATTACTTTCTCGTGTGTTCAGGACATAAAAGAGTATTTGGCTGAAGTGAAGGGGCTAGCTTCATCAAAATACGCATTTGTGCCACTAAGTATTACACCAAGTTGAAACTCTATGGTCGTGACAGTTATTCTAAACTGATTTCAGATGTCTGCAGTAAATATTCAGGATTTAACCAAAATATTGGCTGGAGCACCACTGGGCCGTCTACCAACAGTCTCGGTGTGAGAGCCCTGCCCGAACACCTTCCCTCCCCTTGGTGTGACACTCCCACCACCTGGCTGCAGCCAAAATTAAGAAACTTTTACTTTTGTGTTATTTAATTAAACCTATAATTGCCTATTGTAAGTTGCCAGAATGATCTGTAGTTTGTAACTCTGCTCACAGAATATATGGAAAGAAGACTCCAATAATTATCATTAATTTTTGTTGTTGTTGTTTGAATGCAACTTTCCTACCACTTTCATTGAAAATCCACATATTTACTTTAAAAAGGTTTTTTTTTAATCTATTAATGTTTAAAAAAAACCTTGAAAGTTGAATAATTAAGAAGAAACTAGTTAGATAGATAGGCCACATTCTCTTTTTTCCCCTTCCAAGTGCAATAACTTAAATGAAATAGCAAGTGTAAATGAAAAAAAAAAATTAAGTTAATGAAGAGCCCACAGAATATGTAAGGAAGGCATGACTGAGTAGGTTATATCACACTGACTGATCTTCTAATTCTCTGAATCTACTCACAGCATTCTATGCAAGATGACATGAAATTTTAGCTATTCCCTCATGCTGTAGAATTTATTAGGTTCTAGGCAATGGCACCCCACTCCAGTACTCTTGCCTGGAAAATCCCATGGACGGAGGAGCTTGGTAGGCTGCAGTCCATGGGGTCAGAGAGTCGGACACGACTGAGCGACTTCACTTTCACTTTTCACTTTCATGCACTGGAGAAGGAAATGGCAACCCACTCCAGTGTTCTTACCTGGAGAATCCCAGGGACGGGGGAGCCTAGTGGACTGCTGTCTCTGGGGTCACACAGAGTTGGACACGACTGAAGTGACTTAGCAGCAGCAGCAGGTTTAAACAGGTGGTTTGAGCTACCATGAGAACTTGAGACAGTCATTGCAGGCATGGGTTCAGAGTACAGCAGTTTGGGGTCAAGGAGGAGAGCTTTTTCCTCGGGATAGACATAAGAAAGTTAATTAAACAATGAATGAGCTTCTTAGAACAAATGGTTTAAACTGGGTGGAATTTTTCAGTTGGACAAGTGTCCGTAAATCTTATGAATATACTCTGTACTTCCGTCTATTTCAGAGTCACATGGTTGTTGATTGTCCATATCCTGCAACCTTGTAGTGAAGCACTCTGTGCTTACAGTTTTTCTTTAGGGTATCAGATGAATACAAACTAGAGTGTGAACCTGTAAAGTTATTCCTGAAAATAAAGGAGTATGTATTGTCACATCTGCATTGTGATTTTTCTAAGTCACTCTCTGAAAATTTCCACATAGTTCATTATGTGTTGAGAGTATGTGAGACTGTGGGAGGTTTGGATTTTGTTTTCAGCTGGGGGATGTGAAAGTTCCCTGTTAAATGCTCATCTCACAGGACAGGCGAAATGAAAGCGAACGAATGGCAGGTGATATGGCAACTCTGTGGCCCAGGCGAGGGAAGGCAGCGGGTGGCACATAGCTTACAGAGACACACCTAAGGGGCAAGCTGGCACCCCCACCAGGGAATCTGTAGCAGCCCTACCATGCAGTGGCGGGAGACCTGGAGCCTGACTAGAAAGTAGCAACACCCGAGATGGACCAGAAAATTCTGCTTCCAGGAGACAGTGAAGCTTCAAGTGTTTTTTTTTTTCAAGTCAGTCACTTATGGCTACTATAAAGCTGCTACAGTTTAATTTAAATATGAGATTCGGAGACAGTTACTTTATATCCTGAAAGATATACTACTGCAGAATTTATTTTTTTAATCGGATAATAGATTAAAAGATTTTTTTGAATACAAAATGTGCCAAATGTGATCAGATGTAATATACACTTGAAATAAATATATTCTTATATATATTTACTTTTGGTCACTTTGAGTAAGAAAATTACTACTTTATCATAGTTTGGTTTTATGTAACTAACGTACATGTTAAATCAGAAATGGGGCTTGAACAAAGTGAGTAGATTTCATGTTACAACAGAAACTTCTCAGACTGGTCTCTGAATGGTTAAAATCATCATTTTATGTACCAAAAATTACTTTAATCACTGTATTTAGTCTGGGTGTGGTTCTTCCCAGTTAGAACATTTTAAACTCTTCAGTGATTATTCAACAGTCAGGCCCAACTATTAGGGCCATTTCCTTTCTTTCTTGTCCATTTATAAACTGTTTACATGCGTTTCTCCTCTGCACTGATTCTGGATCCTGATTTCCCTTCATTTGGAATCCATCACAAAAAATAAATAAATCACACATTCATCATGAGAACTTAACTTTCCAAAAGGTTTCGCTGTCATTTAAGAAATGACTTGTCATGAAGTGATTTCTCGTCTTAGCCACGAGTTCCTTGGGAAAAACAAAACAGCCTGACCTTGAATTACAGTCTGCCCTCGGTCTCCGGTATCTGCAGGTGCTCCAGGCACGGATTCCAATCCGCTGGGGCAACCTGTACTTCCGAGGGCAGACTGTACTTCACCGTTTCCTATAAGCGACTCGAGCATGTGCAGATTTCAGTACTTGAGGGAGTCCTGGAAAAACTTCCTCGTGGATATCTGGGAACCATAATATTTGGAAGTTTCAAAACAAAGTTTCAGGGACTGATAAATCTGCCACCTGGCAATCTAAAACCTGAATAATTATCTCTAAAGTGTTAACAGATTGTCAGGTGGCAGATGGCATCAGGCATTCAAGCATTGCTTCACTCACCAAACAGTCACTGGGAACTTCCCTCCTGTCAAACAAACTGGCTAGATGGTTTTGATTTTTTTTTTTAAATGGAGTGAAATGGCATGAAACAGTTGAATCAAGAGACAGACAAATCAATATCAACTATCAATATTTGCAATACAGTGTAAGCGCTGTGGTAGAAGTACATGCAGAATGCCCTGATGGTCAGAGAGGAACGGACCTTCACCTCAGGTTGGGGCAGCCAGCACGCATTAGGGGTGGTGGTGACCCGCGGGGGCCACAGAGCGGGTGGGCCTATGCCAGCTGGAGGGTCAGTCTAGTGCAGAACCAGCAGAATAAAGCAAGGCCTACATGGGTTAGTCCTTCACAAGATCGCCACCCCTTCAGTATTGACAATTAAACCCACCTTCCACATGGCATCATGGCCTTCCAGCGCAGATCCATGGATCCGCAAGCTGGAATTCTCCCAGCTCCTTCCTGCACGCTTTGCTTCATATTCCCCCTCGCCCCCAGGAAACGCCTTGCACCCCCTACCCCCAGCCGGGACGCCCCCATTCCCTCAGCCAGCCTCTCACTGAGCACTGCTGTTTCCATCTTTCCTGGTTCTCAGGTTCGTTTGCTAGATGCCCAGAGTTAGGGCCCCACACACCCCTCCACCCGCTTGCAGGAATCTTTTACCTAACCTCCCTTCCCTGCAGCCTGGCAGCTGCAGTCAACTCGCAAGCGCAGGCCTGGCCGCCTCCTCCTTTGGAGAGGATGCCCCAATGTCTTGGCCCGGCGTGTGGGACCCAGGTCATCCCCCTCTGTCCCGCCCGCCCCTCACCTGCCTTCACCCACATTCTTCAACTCTCTGGGATTCTCAAAGGTCCCCGCGGTGTGACTGTTCTTCAGACACTCGCAGCTGCATCATCTCCTCCCCTGCCCACCTCTCCCGACCCCCGCGGGCAGCATCACCCCTCGGTTACTTTCATTCCTCCTGTAAGACGCAGCCCAGGCGTCTGCTGACTGAGAAGCATGTCCTGACCCAGCACGGCGCCTGTCACACTCGGACAACGATTCACGTGTCTGCGCTGAAGATTAGGCTGTGTCTTCCCTGAGGGTAGGGATGATCCCCTTCATCTCTCATCACTCAGAGTTTAGAACGTCGGTGATCTATGGTAGGCACCCACACGTGTTTGTCGAATGAACGAATCCATGCGCGCTGTCCGGTGAGTCTGAAATCTGCTGCCGCTTTGGTTTACCTGTGTGGGGTTCTTCTATCACAGAGGGTTGTCCTGTGATAAACAGTACTGACTTTGTCACACAGCATCCTGTGCACCATAGATCAATTTAGCAAATTAAGTCCAAGAACCTTTGGAACAAATGTGTCTTAAAAAAGAACTTCAGGTGTCAACTAACTCCACTCATGGATACGCCTCTAATTGCAGGCTTGCTTGCTTCCAAATATTGCATTTTTTAAAAAAAATTTCAGCATTATGTGAGCAATTTGCAGTATGCCATTTTTATACACATAACTTATGTCTTATCATAATTACTTTTGCTTGTTTGATTGAATTTGTGGCTACAAAGCCCATAATTAAAGTGACTAACTTTCAGTAATTAAACTGACAGGTGGCCTTCTGTCTGCAGGCCCATTGCTCAGTTACAGGCTAGAGTGAGTTGAGGCAAAGTTGTAGTGCTCAGAGTGTGAGCAGCTGGGTTCTACACCCGGAAAGGAAAGGTACGCTGTTTCAGGGGTGAGTGAGTCTTTTGAGACCATTTTGGAAAATCATAGAATATTGAAGACCCCAAGTTAACGAGAATCCATGAGTGTACAAAGAACAAAGCTGTAGACCCCAGGAGAGTCCTAATGTATACAAGGTAGGAAGAAAACACCAGTCCTAAGAGAACCGTAATTTAGTTCCATGAATGGTTTCTGGTCTTCTCCCGTGACACTTTATGGTCTCTTGAAACAATGCTGGGTTTCCCGAGGCTTGAGCTGCTGCCCGCCAGCCCCGCCCCAGAGAGCACTGAGGGACAGATACTGTAAACACCCTACACTCTCAGCTGTGCACAGTGAGAAAGCTGGGAGAAGGCTGTTTACTCTCTCTGCCTTGGAAATCAACTAGAGAAGCAGGCTGGGAGTGTTTTTCCATGTGTCTCGTAAGTGGGCCTAGCCAGTATTTATTTATGAGGTCAATGCTAAAAGGAAAGAAGTAAATTGAGTCATTCTAACAAACATAAAATAATTTGTGAAATTTATCTTTGACCTGTCTAACATCATTTGGAGGAAAGGAAAAAAAAAATTTTACCATAAACCCAGGAGATGAAGATTTTGGTAACTTACTTATGCAGCTGAGTCTACATTTTGTAGGTGACTGTAGCCTGCTCTGTAAAAGCAACAAAGGGTAAAGCACCTTAAGGCCGATGATCTCCATTAACCTGCATAGCATTTCTACACTGAGTTTAGCTTTTATTGAAGCAAAAGTTCTGGAGTCCTGAGACTTGCTATTTTGTCAAGGAGGTTGCAGGTTGGAGCTCCAGTTTGGCTTGAAGTGTGGTAATAATGAAGACTATTAATAGGACCTGCTATTTAAAACCAGAATATTTTATAGTTACACATTTTGAGCAAAGACTGGATTGTGGAGGAGGCAGATGGAATGCAAAAGGAAAATTTTAAGAAAACTCCAGAACTCCTGGACTGAGCCTTCCTAGAAAACCCATAACTTATACATTTCTTGTTCTCTGCAAACAGTTTAAATCAAAGATTTGTTTAGTAGCTTAGTCTAGAATTAGACTTAACCCAACATTTATGTCTCTCGTTATTTTTTCTAATCAATATAGATAAGTTTTATTTGCAAGGAGCATATTTAAATTGTAAGGTATATTCTAATATAGCAAGCCCTTAGAAGTGTAAAATAATTAGTGCCTGCTTTGCTGTGAAACAAATGTAGACACAGTTGCTTGCATATGTTGTCTTGATACATCGACAATGCCGGCCGTTTAAGCTATTAATAAAAGACACTCTACTGCTTTAAAGGTTTTAGAGGAATTTTTAATTCCATCTTTTTGCTGAGTGCAAAATATAAGACAATAGGAACAATTGTCTCATGTAAGTGTAACCAAAAAAAAAAAAAAACCTGGTGTGTGAATATAACTGCTTCAGCATGTGATTTCAAGGAAGTGTTTGAAAAGCTGGGCTTGTGCAGTGGTCTGAGTGCACAGCCGAAGCGCTGGCTGAGCAACTCTGGCTCGGGCAAGTCACCAGCCTTTCCAGGCCTTGCCTCCAGGCCCCAGGAAGCCCTCTGAGACAAGGCTCTCCAGTCTCCTCAAATAAATAGTTATTGTGAACGTTTGAAACTGCACTTTCTGCCAGGAGACACAGATTATATGAGTAAATACAAAAACAGCTCCAAGTAGGAAGAGAATGACCCATGTGCTTTTCCATAGCTTTTTAGTTATTCTGCATAAATATCCAGATGTCGTTTGATTTTGACTTTTAGTCATGAGTGCAGCTGTTCCAAAGCTTCTTGAAATATATACTGACCTTCCTTCCATCAGCCAGGAAATACTTATTGAGCACCTATCATCTGCCAGCTCCAGACACTGTGGATACATCAGTGAACAGAAACAAAAGCCTTACTCGTGTGAACCCACAAGTGGATACTTACACTGTGTCAGAATATAAACATCTTGTTTATTCTGTATGTCTAAAGTATCTAATTTTATTCAGTGGTATCATTGCCTTTTCTGGTCTTGCAAACCTAAATGAATGAAATGAAATGAATGGAAAGTTTATCTCAGTATTAAAACATTCAGACAGATCTACATGATATTGTTCACTTTTGCACTATTCTTTCAAGTATATTCTCATTGCTCCTGGCCTGTTATGTGTAATGTGTAAGTAGTATTAATGAACACGCTTGAGAGGCCATGTTATGTGTATATACATATATACTGAAAAGATATTGTTAAGCAGTTGTATAACTAAAAGGCTAAATAAATGTGTTTACATGCATGTATATATCTGTATTTATTAAGTACACTATATATTCCAATTATCATTGTATTCAGTACAAGCAAATTATTAACATGCACCTTACTCTTTTCAAGCTTATAGTTCTTCAGATACTGATGAAGATGATTTGTCTTTATACTGTACTACATTTGGGTATTTGTCATTTGATAAGCAAATGCTGGAAATACTTTTTTTAAAACTATTTTAAACATAAACATCCATTTATATTTTAAAGAGCTGACCATTCTTTGCCAGCTAATTGTGTCATAAAAGCTCAACAGAAATAAAAGTCTAATATATTCATTATTTGTTTATGAATTCATGGTCTTCTTGTCCCTATTTGTTTAAATTAGTAAGTTTTTATAATATAAATGTGTTTATGCCTAGAGGTAATTTATCTCTATAAAACTGGGGCTTAGATTTCTCTGGATTTAAATATAGTTCTCCTTTCCTCTCATTTTAAAAGTGCAGAGAACAGATTATCAACCCATGACAATCATTCTTGGGTATTATACTGGTTAACTCTGTCACTGAAAAACTATGTGAATAATATACAAAAATTAGTTGTATTGCTGTGTATCAGCAGCAAACTAAAATGAAATTTAAAATACTATTTAAAATAGCAACAAAACATTCAAATATCCAAAAGATAAATCTGATAAAAAGTTCTATAAGCCCTATTCCCTGCAAATTAAATATTGCTGAGAGAAATTAAAGATTTGAATAAGAAGGAGAGATAGGCCATGTCCATGGAGGACAGGACTCAGGATGGTTACGTGGCTCATTCTCCCCAAGTGGACCAAGTAGGTGCAATGCAGGCCCCAGCAGAATCTGAGCAGGAGAGAGAGAGTAAGCTGACAAGCAAATTCTAGAAGTTATTATTCAAATGACAAAGGCGGCCTTGATGAAAAGACAGATAAAGTACCCTCCCAAAGGTCAAGATCTATTATAAAGTTATAGTGTGGTATGGCATTTGTGCAACAATAAACAGACAATAGATATATGTCTGTTTGGAATAAAGACATCTTTGTGACAAAGGTGATAGTGAGTGCATTGGAGAAAGGATGGTCTTTTCAGTAAGCAGTGCTGGATTAACTTAATACCCTTATTGAAAACAATGACTTATTGGTCTCCACCTCATGCCATATAAAGGCAAATTCCAGCTGGATTGTAGATCTCAGTATGAAAGATAAAACTATAAAGTTTTATAGAAAAACTATAAAGCTCTTTTTTATTAAAAAAAAAAAAATAGAACATCTTTATGAGCTTTGAGTGGGTAAAATTTCCTTAGTAAGGTTACAAGACAACACTAGCCAGAAAGGGAAAACATGACAATTTGGAAAATAATAATATCAAGAATGTCTGTTCATCAAAAGACATCATTAAGAAAATGAAAAGACAACATATAGAGTAAAAGACATTTGCAACAAATACAACAAACAACTTGTACCCAGAATGTATAAAGAATTCCTACAAATTAATAAGTTAGACAAGCCAGCAGAACAGTGGGCTAAGACTTGAATAACAAATAAAATGCTTATGCAAATGATCCATTAACATAAAGAGTTGCTTTGCCTCATTAGTTATCAAGTAAATGCAAGGTGAAATCACAGCTCAATGCCAAGGCACACCTATTAGACTCAGTAAATTTAAAAGGAAAAAAATATCTAATGTTGGAAAGGATGTGGAAAAACTACAAATGGAAGCCTTAGTTGGGACACCCACTTTAGAAAGCTGTCTGGAGCATCTACTTGAACATCATGCATCCATCCTAGGTTCCAGCTCCTGTCTCCCACACAGAAATGTGTAGACTGGCCTTCAGAAGAAATGAGAAAGAATGTGCATAGCAGCACAATCCATACCAGCCCCAAAGTCGGGAACTACCCACAGTTTCCATTAATGGTGGGACTTATGAATTGTGTATACTCACAGGGCTTCCCTGGTGGCTCAGCTGGTAAAGAATCCGCCTGTAGTGCGGGAGACCCCAGTTCAATTCATGGGTCGGGAAGATCCGCTGGAGAAGGGATATGCTACCCACACCAGTATTCTTGGGCTTCCCTTGTGGCTCAGCTGGTAAAGAATCCGCCTGCCATGCGCGAGACCTGGGTTTGATCCCTGGGTTGGGAAGATCCCCTGGAGAAGGGAAAGGCTACCCACTCCAGTATTCTGGCCTGGAGAATTCCATGGGCTACAGTCCATGGGGTCACAAAGAGTTGGAACAGAATACTGCATGGCAGTAAGAATAAATGATTTAGTGTCACCTGAGGTTATCAGTAAATCTCCCAGACATAATGAAACAAGCAGGACACAGAAGATAGCTTGCTATCTGGGTCTCTGTTTATACCAATATTTAGCACAAGCAACTCTCTTATTTATGGTGATAGGAGTCAGCATGTGGTAGCCTGGGGGACCAGTGCCTGCAAGTGGGCGTGAGGGACTGTACTTCTGAGGTGTTGGTGACATGTTCATTCTTGTCTAAGGACTGGTGACACAGGTGTGACGCTTCATGGAAAATCTTCAAGACAAAATTTATTTTTTCACTTTTCTGATTGTGTGACACACTTTAGTAAAAAGTTTTAAAGAATTAAACATTAAAAAATTAAAGGCATATTACCTGATCATAAACTAGGCAGGCAGAAGTCTCTGTTCAAGCAGTCACAGGAGAAATTCTTTCCCATGTTCTGAAAGATCAGGGTGAGACAGCAGATGGTGAAAGGCTTTTATCTGTGGCCAGGTTGCCACACGTTTCAGCTACGCATGTTTCGGGGAAGCAGGTGAAGGCATTTACTGACTCACCGAGGGTCACACAGGCATCAGTGGCCACACAAGACCCTGATGCCTCAAAGTATCCCCATGGCCAGGCAACAGGGGACTGGGCAACAAAAGCAAGAACCCTCTACCACTCACAGTCAAAAATACAAACAGACTGTACATTTGGCATTTTTTTTCATCTTTAGAATGGTTATTGTGATTGGATTTTTGTCGTTTCTTTGAATGAAGAAATGTTTTGTGGTTTTTAAAACTATCTTCTAAGATTTATTTTTTAGGAAAAAAAATAAATGGTTGCAATTTCAAACACCAGCTTGAGGGAGCTTTTCTGTTCAGTCCAAACTAGAAAATCTTGACTCCTTTATGTACCGAGTCACATGTGCTAACATGCTCCGTGTGGTGTTCTCATCTGGTAACAGTACAGCCTACCAGGGGGCTGGAAGTGTGTGCCTGCGTTTCTGGTTGTCACAACAGCTGGGAAATGCTGTTCTTACGGGGCTTAGGAGAGTCCCCCACACACACAAAGGATGAGGGAGGGGATGGGATTGACATGTGCACACTGCTATATATGAAACAGATAACTAATAAGGAACCCTACTCAACACTCTGTAATGACCTATATGGGGAAAGAATCTAAGAAAGAGTAGATATATGTATGTCTGTGAATGACTTGCTGTACTTGGCTATACAATGAAACTAACTCAACATGGTAAATCAGCTCTACCCAATAAAGATTTTAAGAAACATCGCATGGTCAAAAGTAACATACATTTAGACTTCTAGGGATAAAATATTTTCCCATTGGAAAGTAAAAGGATAATTGGACCAGAATAATTGTAGTTTTCCCCCTACTCAAGGTAAATTGACACAGTCTTAATGACAATTTACTTTTAGGAAAATTTGAGTCTAAGACACCTTAGAGTCCAGGTTAACACACCCCTGCAGTGCACACCCTGGGAGCCTGCCCGGCTAAAACAGACCAATATGATGATCTGGATGATCATTAAAGTTATCATAACTAAAGAAGAAAAATTGCCTCCAGACTGACTAGAAAAATACCCTGTGACCCTGGAGTGAATGCTAAACATTCTGTAATGTTGAGTTCATCACATGTTTTGTCATCAAAAACCAAGTAGTGACCATGAAATGCTTCCTTTTTGGCTCAGAGATAAAAAAATATATGTCCTATTTTAACCTCCATGTTTCATAGGGTAAAAGTTATTTCTGCAGTTTGGTGACATCAGTCACTCGAGGATCAGACAACACCCAGGACTTCACGGTGTAGTTCAGTCACTGGAAAGCTGTGAATTTGTAAATGTATGGGAAAACTTTCAACACCCAGGCTAAGACAGTCCTAAGACAATGTCTTTAAAGCCATCTTTGCCTTTGAAGATAGTCTGCTTTTGAGCTGTCGCTGGCCCAGTCATGTGAGGATGCTGGAGGGGCCTGGGCCTTCTTCCTGGGAGCACCGATTAGACAGTGCCGGTTACAGGCAGTCCCGCAGTGACGCTAGGCCCCCCACCTTCTCCCACCCCCTCCCACTCCACAACCCCCCTGCCCCACATCTGCAGGACACACCAGCACAGTGATGACCCTGGTCAGCAGGGCAAACACAAAGATGTCACCCCCGTCAGGAAGCTTCTGGTCTGGGGGGCACTGTTCCTGCTGCGCCTTCTGCTAAATGGGCACTTCTGTGTGTGCATGCTATCTCTTCAGTCGTGTCCGACTCTGCAGCGCTATGGACTGTAGCCTGCCAGGTTCCTCTGTCCTTGGAATTCTCCAAGCAAGAATACTGGAGTGGGTTGCCATTCCCTTCTCCAGGGGATCCTCGGGGGATTGAACTCATGTCTCTTATATCTCCAGCATTGGTAGGCCAGTTCTTTTACAATTATCACCATGAACCTTTTAAAATTCCACATAATCCACTCAATTACCAGGTGGAATCTGATCAGATTTTACTGACTTTTTCTCCACAAGCATTCGTGATGTCAGCACTGGACACCAGTCAACATGGTTCCATTCTAGTATCATCGTCATCAGGAGAACCACGAACCGTCACTAACATTCTCAGCCCCAGAAGCCACGATAGGGGCCAAAAGCAAATAGTCAGTATCCTTGCTGTGTACCAGGGACTATTCTAAGCATTTTGCTTAGATAACTGAATCCTCACACTTACAGACATTGGGAATTCCCTGGCAGTCCAGTGGTTAGGACTCTATGTTTTCACTGCCAGGGGCCCAGATTCAATCCCTGGCTGGGGAACTAAGATCCTGCAAGCTGTGAAGCCCAGCCAAATAATAGTAATAATAGGCACTAGTATTATTCTTTGGATAAGGAATCTGGGACAAGAGACTGATGAAGAGAATCACCCAGGTGACACGAGCAAGCCTGGAGCAGGGATTCCAGCCCAGGCAGTGTGGTGCAAGAGATTGCTCTGAACCACTCATTCATGCCCACTCATTCCTCTCAGTTGGGAATTACCATCCCAAATTTTCGAGGAGAGAAAACTGAAATGGAAAGAGTTAAGGCGATTGTCACTGAATGGTTTTCAAGTAGTCCTGACCCCCTTCCCTTCTGTGCACAAGAAAGTAGCATTTCTCCACATCCTCGCAGGCGAGGTGTGGCCCCGGGACCCATGTCAGCCCGTGAAATGTGGGCAGACGTGCCATCGAGGGCCACATTTCTGTGCCCTGTGCTGGCGAATCACTCTTCAAAGTGGAGCCTTTGTCACACCAGATCCTTGAGCAGCTCTATTGGACAGCATCACTCTGCGGGACCAGCATGGACACACAGACAATGGAAAATTTTATTCTAGTAAACTTCTGAGATTTTGGTTGATGATGGAGAAAGAGTATCTGCAACCATAATAAGGCAATGAGTCCCTTATCAATAGAGATATTCAAGCAGAAGTGTCAGTACCCAGCAACCATAATAAGGCAATGAGTCCCTTATCAATAGAGATATTCAAGCAGAAGTGTCAGTACCCAGTGTGGGTCTGTATGAGAGCAGTGATCCATGAAATGGAAATGTTCCCATCACTTCAGTCTTCAGGCTTTGCTAAATGTGTTTCAGCAATTCCTGGTGTCCGCTTACAAACTTCTTTGTATCTCTTAACTTCTCTGGGCCTTAGTTTCCTCCTATTCAAAGGACTGAGGGTTGGTGGTAATTTATAAAGCTGTTAGAGACATTAAATGAGGTTGAAGAACAATAGCGGCAGCCTGATTCCAAATCTCCCCATCACAGTCCCAGAATAGTCACAAGACCAACAAGGGAAACAGTTAAACTATGCAGGACCCATGATTTAAGCATTGTTAGGAGATAGAAACCACTGCAACCTTCAAGTCACTTGTGAGGGGGAAAAGAAACAAATTCTAACAAAGCTTCCAATGTCTGCAACTATCCCAGCAAACCTGTGGGTAGGGGGAGACAGGACCAGGGGGCCAGTAGGGAGGAAGTGAAACACAAAAATACCAAATACAGGTTGGGATTTGGCAGTTCACAGTCCTGGCTATAAGGAAGGGGCTTAAAAGTGTGGGGAGCCTGAAGTGGCTGCCTCAGAGGTGGTGCTTCTTGGAGAGGATTAAAGAGAAGAAGAGGCTGTACTCCTTAGGCATGAGGTGGAGGGATGAAAGAAAGAAGAGAAAAATTGAAGATCGTGCTGAATAAGACTGGTTGATTTTATCAA
This sequence comes from Cervus canadensis, assembly GCF_019320065.1. Classification (NCBI taxonomy): domain Eukaryota; kingdom Metazoa; phylum Chordata; class Mammalia; order Artiodactyla; family Cervidae; genus Cervus; species Cervus canadensis. The sequence continues at coordinate 25,174,657 of NC_057405.1, forward strand.
TGTTAACATTATGATTGTGATATTTATATTATGGGTTTGCAAGATAAACCTTTAAGAGAAACTGCAAAAGAGTACAGGGGATCTCTCTGTATTGTTCAGTTGCTCCAAAAGTTCATTTGGATTCTTCAGTAACATCCAACAGAAAAAAAAAAAAAAATTTTTTTTTTTGGCCAACACAATATTTCTTATGACTTCATGTGAATTTCCAATTACCTCAAAATAAAATGTTTTATTTTAAAAACCTAAAAACAGTTTAAAGCCAGAAAACAATTCCATTTATACTTGCATCAAAAAGAATAAAATACCTAGAAATAACTTTAACCAAGGAGGTGAAAGACCTGTACACTAAAAACTATATGACATTGAAGAAAGAGAAGACACACATTAAGTGTAAAGATATTATATGTTCATGGATTAGGATTAACATTGTTGAAAAGACCATGTTACCCAAAACATATACAGTTAAATATAATCCCTGTCAAATGGCATCTTTCATAGAATTAGAACAAATAATTCTAAGATTTGTATGGAAACACAAAGACCCAAAACAACCCAGCCATCTTAAGAAATAAGAACAAAGCTATAAGTATCATGCACCCTGATTTCTAACTATACTACAAAGCTATAGTAATCAAAACAGTATTGAACTAGCACCAAAAAAGACACATAGACCAATGGAACAGAAGATAGGGTCCAGAAACAAACCCATACTCATATAGGAAATTAATCTATATGGCAAAGGAGGACAAAATATACAAAGGGGAAAAGACAACCTTTCCAGTAAATGGTATTGGGAAAACTGGACAGCTACAGGCAAAAGAATCATACTGGACTACTTTCTCAAACACCGTATATAAAAACAAGTTCAAAATCTATTAATGGCTTAAATGACTCCATATAATACCTAGAAAAAAACATAGGCGGTACACACTTTGACATCAGTCTTAGCATAAATATTTTGGATATGTCTCTTCAGGCAAGGAAAACAAAAGCAAAAACAAACAGCTATGTCAAAAAGTTTTTACAAAGCAAGCTATCATCCAAATAAAAAGTCTGCCTACTGAGTGGGAGAAAATATTTGGAAATGATACACCTGACAAAATATTAATATACAAAATATTCAGAAAACATATACCACTCAATAGAAAATAGCTAAAAACTCAATTTAAAAAATGAGCAGAGGACTTGAATAAACATTTTTCCAAATAAGACATAAATGGCCAATAAGCACATGAAAAATTCTCAACATCACTAAATCATTAATCATCATGGAAATGCAAGTCAAAACCACAATACATATCATATCACATCTGTCAGAATGGTTATTATCCAAAAGAGAACAGATAACAAGTGTTGATAAGGATGTGGAGAAAAAGAAACACTTATGCATCATTGGTGGGAGTGTAAATTGGTGCAACTGTTGTGGAAAATGGTATGGAGATTCCACAAAAAATTAAAAATAAACTATTAATATATAATCCAGCAATTCCACTCTTAGGTATTTATCTGAAAGAAGCAAAAACACTAATTCAAATAGGTATATGTACTCCTATTTCATTGTAGCATTCTTTACAGCCAAGTTATGGAAATTATACTATAAAAGCAAATAAACTCAGAAAAAGAGATCAGATGAGTGGTTATAAGGGGTAGGGAGTAGGTGCAGGGGGAATTGAATGAAGGTGGTAAAAAAAAATCCAAGATTAATAAGTACTATTATATAATATACAGCATCATTAATATATGATACAGCAAGATAGCTATATGTTATATATGAAAATTATTGAGACTAAATTCTAAGAATTCTCATAACAAGGAAAAGTTTTTTTCTTCTTTCTATGTGAGATGATGGATGTTCACTAAAGTTACTGTGGTCATTATTTCATGGTCATGTAAGTCAGATCATTATGCTGTATGCTTTACACTTATACAATGTCGTATGTCAGTTATATCTCAAGAAAAACTGGAAGAAAAAACTAAATAATAAAAAGAGAAAAGAAATTAATCAAGTAAAGAATGGAAAAAGTGCATCATATTAAAGTGTTTGTTCCTCAGAGAAATAAACAAGACACTGGAAATGAGGTGAAATCACAAATATACAAAATAAGAAATTACAAGTTAGGAATAATTATGACACACACAAAAATTTTTTAAGATATTAACATCTACCTTTGCATATTCTTATGCAAATAAGTTTGAAAACCTAGAGGGAATGGATAATTTCTTAAGCAAATATAGTGTACTGAAACTGACCTTAATAGAGATAGAAAATGTGGACCAAACTTTATGGAAATGTTCTAGCTGCTGCACATGATAGCACAAGGCCCAGATGAGCACACAAGAGAATTCTACTAAACCGTAAGAGATCAGACATTCCCAATGCTACATAAATTATCTCAGATTACAAGAAATCAAGAATAATTTTTAAAATTTTCATGAAATAATTATGACTTTGGTATCTAAACCTAACAAAGATAGCACAAAAATTACAGAGCAATATCACATGTGGAGATTGGTATCAAACACTTAATTAAAAATAATAATGAACTGACTTAGATGGTACAATGAAAATTAGGGCACCATAACTAAATAAGGCTTATAATAGGAATACAAAGATGGTTAATATTAGAAAACAAATTAGCATAATTTACTACTTAGTAATTCTATGGAGAAAATTATATGAATTTCTTTATAAGTGTTAAAAATTGACTTTAGCAAAATTCAATTCTCATTCCTAGTTACAAATTCTAAGAAAATAATAATGGCTGGCTATTTCCTTAATGGAGAAACACTAGAGGCGTTCCAACTAATGTCAGTAACAAGTTTAAAAAGTCTACTGTAAAAAAAAAAAAAAAAAGTCTACTGTCTCCAATGGTAGCCAACATTTTTAGTGGTAAAAGTCAATGAAATTAGAAAAGAACCAGAAGCACTGGAGTAATGAGAAATAAATTTCACTAACAACTAATGATCAGAAAGAGAAATTAAGGAAATAATCACATTTACTATATGGCATCCAAAAGAGTAAAATCAAGAATAATAAACCTACCTAAGGAGGCAAAAGATCTGTACTCTGAAAACTATAAGATACTGATGAAGGAAATTGAAGTTAACACATGCAATATGGAAAGATATACCATGTTCTTGGACTGGAAGAGTCAATATTGTTGAAATGACCATTTTACCCAAGGCATTCTATAGATTCAATGAAATCTCTATCAAATTGTAAATGGCAATTTTCACAGAACTAGAATAAAAAGTTTTTAATTTGTTTGGGAAAACAAAATAACCCAAATAGCCAAAGTAAACTGAAGAAAGAAAAATGGAAGAATCAAGCTCCCTAACTTCAGACTATACTACAAAGCTACAGTCATCAAGGCAATGCGGTAATGGCCCAAAAGATAGAAATATAAATCAATGGAACAGGATAGAAAGCTCAGAGATAAACCCACATATATATACGGCTAATTAATCTATGACAAAGGAGGCAAGAATATACAGTGAAGACAGTCTTTTCAATAAATGGTACTGTGAAAACTGGACAGCTACATTTAGAATAATGAAATTAGAACATTCCCTAATACCATACACAAAAATAAGCATAAAATGAGTCAAAGACTTAAATGTAAGACCAGATACTATAAAAACTCCTAGAGGAAAACATAAGCAGAACATTCTTTGACGTAAATCACAGTAATGTTTTTTTGGATCCGTCTCCTAGAGTAATGGAAATAAAAATAAATGGGACCTAATTAAACTGAAAAGCTTTTGCATAGCAAAGGAAGCCATAAACAAAACAAAAAGACAAACTACAGAATAGGAATATTTGCAAATTATGCAGCCAACAAGAGATTAATTTCCAATATATACAAACAGTTCATACAGCTCAATAGCTATAAAAGCAAACAACTCAATCAAAATTTGGGCAGAAGATCTAAATAGACATTTCTCTGAAGAAGACACACAGATGGCCAATAGGTAAATGAAAAGATGCTCAATATCACTAATTATTACAGAAATGCAAACCAAAGCAATAATGAGGTATGACCTCACACTGGTCAAAACGGCCATCATCAAAAAATCTACAAATTACAAATGCTGGAGAGGATGTGGAGAAAAGGGAACCCTATTACACTGCTCGTGGGAATGTAAACTGATTCAGCCATCATGGAGAATAGTATGGAGGTTCCTTTATAAACTAAAAATAAAACTACTATATGACCTAGCAATCCTACTCCTGGGCATATACCCAGAGAAAACCATACTTCAAAAAGATATGAACCCCAATATTCATAACAGCACTATTTATAATAGCCAAGACATGGAAGCAACCTCAGTGTCCGTTGACAAATGAATGGATAAAGAATATATGGTACCTACATACAATGGAAAATTATTCAGCCATAAAAAAGAATGAAAAATGCTATCCTCAGCAACATGGATGGACCTAGAGATTATCATACCAAGCGAAGTAAGACAGACAGAGAAATACAAATATCATATGCTATCACTTATATGTGGAGTCTAAAAAGATAGTACAGATGAACTTGTTGACAAAACAGAAATAGACTCACAGACATAGAAAACAAGCTTATGGTCACCAAAGGGGAAAGGTGGGGAGGAATAAATTAGAAGTTTGAGATTAAAATATACACACCAGTATAGATAAAATAGATAACCAAAAGAACCTACTATTACATAGCATAGGGGATGATACTCAATATCTTGTAATAACCTATAATAAAAAGAATCTAAAAAAGAACATATATATATATGTATATATATAATATAACTGAATTACTTTGTTTTATACCTGAAACTTATATAGTACATTGTGCAAAATGCAGGCCTGGATGAATCACAAGCTGAACTCAAGATTGCCAGGAGAAATATCAACAAGCTCAGACATGCAGATGATACCACCCTAATGGCAGAAAGTGAAGAAGCACTAAAGAAGCTCTTGATGAAAGTGAAAGAGGAGAATGAAAAGGCTGGATTAAAACACAACATTCAAATAACTAAGATCATGGCATCCAGTCCCATCATCTCATGGCAAATAGATGTGGAAAAGATGGAAACAGTGACAGACTTCATTTTCTTGGGCTCCAAAATCACTGTGGATGGTGACTGCAGCCATGAAATTAAAAGATCCTTGATCCTTGGAAGGAAAGCTATGACAAACCTGACAGTGTATTAAAAAGTAGAGACATCACTTTGTTAACAAAGGTCCATGTGGTCAAAGCTTCGGTTTTTCCATAGTCTTGTATGGATCTGAGAGTTGGACCTTAAAGAATGCTGAGCACCAAAGAATTAATGCTTTTGTTTTGTAGTACTGGAGAAGACTCTTGAGAGTCCCTTGGACTGCAAGGAGATCAAACCAGTCAATCTTAAAGGATATCAACACTAAGTATTCATTGGAAGGGTTGATGCTGAAGCTGAAGCTCCAATATTTTACTCACCTGATGTGAAGAGTTGATTCATTGAAAAAGACCCTGAAGCCAGGAAAGACTAAGGACAAGAGAGGATAAGATGATGGCATCACTGACTCATGCACATGAGTTTGAACAAACTCCAGGAAACAGCAGAAGACAGGGAAGTCCAGCATGCTGCAGTCCACAGGGTCGAAAATAGTCAGACACGACTGAGAGACTGAACAACAGAAACAAAATACCTGAAACTAATACAACATGATAAATTAACTATATTGCAATAAATAAATTTTTTAATAAAATAAAATTTTACTGGGAAAAAAATGAAATCTATCTCTATTTGCAGATGACATGATAGTATGCATGGAAAATCCTATAGAATCAATGATAAAATGAACTCAAACAATAAAAGAATTAGTAAGGTAATAGGATATAAAATTAATATATAAAATCAGCAGCATTGACATACACAAATAATAGCCAGCTAGAAAATAAAATGAATGCACAAAAGCATTCACAAGGTAATAAGAAAGATAAAATTTTAGGATCAAATTTCATAAGAAATGCTCAGATCTTATATAAAGAAAACTATAAAACACTTTAAAAGACTTCTGTAAGACACAAAAATGAGCTTTAAAAGATGGAAAGACATTTCTTATTTTTATTAGCACATCTCAGCATCATCAAGATGTCAGTTCTCCCTAATTTAATTTACAAATATAATCTAATTCCAATAAAAATTCCAACAAGCACTTTTTATAAAGCTAGATCCATTTGTCTTAAATTTCTTATGTAAAATAAACACAGTGGAGTCAGAGAGATGCTGAGGAAGAGGGAGTCGAGGAGAGGAGAGGTGAGAGGGAAGGGCTGAGAGAGTCAAAGCACGACCCTGGCAGAGTTGCCACTGCTGTCTTGAGGATGAATAAAGGGGGTTGCTGGCGAAGGAGTGGAGACAAGCTTGGCGGCTGAGAACAGCCACCAGCCTACAGCCAACAAGGAGGTGAGGAGCACGGTCCTACGACCACCTGCAACTCAGTTCTATAAACAGGATGAGTGGTCTTGGAAGGAAGTCCATCCCTGGAACCCCAACAAAGATGCACACTTGATGTCATCTTCAAGACAGCCTTTAGAAACCAGAGTGGAGAATAAGCCAAGTCAAACAGACACCTGACCTACAGAACCATGCAAGTACTGTATACTGACCAGCATGAAGGAAATGACTGAGTCTGCTGAGGATCATGGAATGCAATGAGCAAATGTGGTTAGTTTGGGACAAAAAAATTATCAAATTACACTAAAGTTCATCTATTTTAAAACATAGGTGAGAACAATCAAATAGATTTTGGAAAAGTTTATTGAGAGAGATTTGCCTTACCCAGATATTGAAAAATTTTAAGCTACAATAATTAAAATGCAAAAAAGTGAAAGTGAAAGTTAAGTCACTCAGTTGTATCCGACTCTTTGCAACCCCGTGGACTGTAGCCCACCAGGCTCCTACGTCCATGGGATTCTCCAAGAAAGAATACTGGAGTGGGTTGCCATTTCCTTCTCCACGGGATCTTCCCTACCAAGGGATCGAACCTAGGTCTCCCTCATTGCAGGCAGACGCTTTAACCTCTGAGCCACCAGGGAAGCCCTTAAAAATGCAATAGTACAATATTAAAAGTAGAGAAATGAAAGAGAAAAGAAAGCCTGAATACAAAATTGTGTATATTATAAAGGTCATTATAAAACAATAGAGAAAGAATAAATTGCCTAATTAATTTTAGAAAAGACCCTGATGCTGGGAGTGAAGCACGAGATGGGGACAACAGAGGACAAGATGATTGGATGGCATCACCGACTTAATGGACACGCGTTTGAGTAAGCTCCAAGAGACAGTGATGGACAGGGAAGCCTGGTGTGCTGCAATCCATGGGGTCGCAAAGAGTCAGACACAACTGAGCGACTGAACAACAATGAAATTGCCTAATAAAGAGTAATAGTGCAATTGGTTAACAGAAAAAAAAAAGGTAGTCTTTACCTCATATTGTACAGCCAAATAAACTGTAGCTGGATTAAAAAATTAAATGTTTCTTTAAAGCCAAATAGGTAAATATTTATATGGTATGAAGATGAGAGAAAACCTTTCAAGAATTAAAGTAATTTTTTAAAGTCCATGAGATAAAGGGCCAATATAAATAAAGATAAGTAAGATCTTACATATAAAATAAACAAAATATTTTGCTAAACAAAATATGAAAAATAATTATTAGGGGAAACAGCTGCAAAATTTATAACGGTGAGAGTATAAATAGCCATAATATGTGAGACACTTTAGTAGAAAAATGGGAAAGCATGTCAAATAATAATTCACAAAAGAAGACATATATTGACTGGTAATATGCTCAAAAGTTTCAATAGTGATAGTAATCATGATGGTGTCTAAAATGAAAATTCTTCAGCACTGAGGACAATCTCGACTGATTGAAAAGTTAAGCCTTGATGAGACGGTACTCTGGCTTATCATTGCCACATAAAATTGAGTGAAGTGATGTGATATATCTCTGAAGATGTATTTTTTAAAGCTTTGAACTCTGTCAGTGGAGTATAAAATTCTACTGATTAACTATTATATGTGACTGGCCTTGAAATTACAAAACTTTTTCAAGAATTAATGGAAAGAATGGCTATCTTTAGGAAATCCTCCTGGATATATAATTTGTAATATTAATTTATGCCAGAAAGAAAAGAAAATGTACTATGATGATAAACAGAAGATTTACAGGATGCAGAATTTTAAGACATAATGTACTGTCAAGGATCACTGGATCAGCAGATATCTTTTGAATCACAGTTTTGAAGCAGGTGAGATTAACCTTATTTTAGTTTATTGTAATTTAACACGGATTACCATGATGAAATTAAAGCTGGCCAATCTCTGGCCTCTGTAGAGGCTCTTCAGTATAGACCCAATCCCAAGGCAGAAACAGTGGACTACAATTGTCTCAAGTTCATTTTAGGACCATAGGTACACAATTGGGAATCCTATTAATCCAAACACTGTTGAGCTAAAATCTTGTTTTCCATGCAAATTCCATGTCTGTGAAGCAGAAACTACCAGAGCACGGTGATGGCATGGCGTTTCTTCCCCTGGATAGGATGAGGGATTGGAGAGAGATGAAGAGTAGGAAGAATGAGGAAATATTAGGAATAAGGCAAAAAAATAAACTTTTCAAGGAGGTATTATACTGAAATAATTTTCTTCTATACTAACCTCTATGGAGATTAAATAGGTGAAGTATTTTTCACCATCAAGAATCAAATGATGACTCTCCTTTGTTCAAAAAGCAGTTCCTGTAATCCAAGATTAGTGTGATTTATTAATGATGACACAGTGAAAGCTACTTTCACATTGATGAAATTTTTAGTTTTATTAAAAGCTAAAAATACAAAATGTAAGAATGGCTAGGAAACTACTAAGTATGAAGACCTGTAAGGGGGTGGGGGGGGCGTGGAGAGGAAGAATTAGTATCAGGTATAAATATATACTGTAAATCTCTTTCATTAAATCATACAGTACAGGCAAAAGAATATGCTATCAGATGACTGGATAGACTAAAACCTCAAGAAATAGATCCAACTACATCTAAATATCTAATTTATGATAAAGGAGCTATCTTCAATCACTAAGGGACAGATATCTCAATCTCACACATAATGTAGGGACAACTAAACAGCCATCTGGAAAACTATCAAGGCAGATAGATCCATTCTTTCTATCACACCTAAGAATAAACTCCAAAGAATCAGAGTTCCAACTATTAAAAAAAAAACAAAAAAAAAACACTATAAAAACATCAGAAGAAAATATGAGTGACTTCCTCTAAAACACACATTCGAGGAAAGAATGCTATTGTCTTTAATGCTACTGTTGGGCAGGTACGTGCCAAACCCTGGGTAGGGCTTCTCCCTCTCTCTCTCTGTCTCGCTCTCTCCATTTATTTATTTCTGACTGTGTCAGGCCTTAGTCGTGGCCTGAGGAATCTTCGCTGTGTCATGTACGATCTTTCACTGTGGCCCACACTTCCCGCTCCAGAGCGCGCAGACTCAGCAGTTACAGTGCGCAGACTCAGCAGTTATGGTGCGCAGACTCAGCAGTTATGGTGCGCAGACTCAGTAGTTACGGTGCGCAGACTCAGCAGTTACGGTGCGCAGACGCAGTAGTTATGGCGCGCAAACTCAGTAGTTATGGCGCGCAGACTCAGCAGTTACGAGGCGCAGACTCAGTTGCTGGGCACGCAGGCTCAGTTCCCCGGGGGCATGTGAGGTCTTAGTTCTCCAATCAGGAGTTGAACCTGCATTACTTGCATTGGAAGGCAGACAGACCCTTAACCCCTGGACCACCAGGGAAGTCCCAGGAAATACTTTTTTTGGCTAAAATCCCAGATGCCATTAAGAGAAGATTAAAAATTTTGACTTAAGTTTTAACAAAGCATTTTTGCAAGGGGAAAAAAAATTCACTAGAGTCAAACTGATAGGCTGGGAGAACACAGTCAGAGCTTACGTCCCAGACAAAGAGTTAAGTTCCCAATTTATTGAGGATTGTTTTTTAACTGATGAAAGAGGCCTGTAGAAGAACAGACAGAGACTTGCACAAGAAATTCAGAAACAAATATAAAATTGGCCCTTAGTAATATAAAAAGATGTGCAACTTCATTCCCACATAAAAAAGAAATGTAACTGAAAGCTACAGTGAAATTCCATTTTTTCCCCATTAAATCATCAAATTCAAAAGCCTAACAGTATGCTCGGATAACGAGGTGGTGTAGGCACAGGCATCCACGGCTGACGGATATGAAAAATGGTACCATTCCTCCGTCATGAGCCCGGGCCTAACACAGAGGGGTAGGGCAGTCATATGTCAGAAACAAACAGACATGCTAACTGTTAGGAAATGACATTAAATTTGTGGTTACGGGAGGCAGGGTGTGGGGAGATGAGGAATGGGATGAAAGTGGTCAAAACATAAAAACTTCCAGTTAGAAGATAAATAAGTACTAAGGTTGAAATGGACAACACGAGAAATATATTAACACTGCTGTATATTATATATGAAAGTTGTTAAAAGAGTAAATCCTAAGAGTTCTCATTATAAGGAAAAAATTTCTTCTTTTTATTTAGCTTTGTATCTATGTGAGATGATGGATGTTCACTTATTCTGATCATTTCATGATGTATGTAAGTCGGATCATTATGCTGAACACCTTAAATTTATACAGTGTTGTATGTCAATGATATCTCAATAAAGCTAGAAGGAGAAGTAAATAACCGTCCTCAGTTTAAAAAATAAAAAGAAGAGCAGTCCAAACTCAATGGAGGAGAATTTTAGAATATCAGATCAAGTATGTGTAATCAAATCTCAACACAGAATTCCCTTTATGAATTCATCCTGAACTCATTGTCTCCAACAACATGAAAACACATGCTGTCCTCACAAAGTTATTCACAGAATATGATTTGTCACTGTCTAAGCGTAGGAAGTTGATTGAATAAACCATGGTACCTGCACACAGTGGGGTGCCTTGCAGGGAGGGAAGGGGCAAGAACAGCCAATCTCAGTCATTTCAGCCTCGGCAAACACAGTATTTGACTGTATACCTTCAGTCTCAGGATGGAGGGGGAGCAAGAACTTCAAAAAAATCCCAAATCCTTCTTAGTATGGCATTTATGGTAATAGCATGTGCAAAGCGATTCAGAAAGTATCTACTGTGCTAAAGCATTGAACAAATGAGGAAATGTGTTGATGTTGTTGGCAGCCAGAGTTTTCACCATGGAAAGAAGACACACAGATATGGGATGCTGGGAGGCAGGAGGGAGCCCTTTGGGAGAGGACTGAAACTGGAGGTATTGGTGTGAACTCAAGACTTCATGTGATTCCCTGATAGCTCAGTTGGTAAAGAATCCGCCTGCAATGCAGGAGAGCCTGGTTTGATTCCTGGGTCTGGAAGATCTGCTGGAGAAGGGATAGGCTACCCACTCCAGTATTCTTGGGCTTGCCTCGTGGCTCAGCTGGTAAAGAATCTGCCCGCAATGCGGGAGACCTGGGTTTGATCCCTGGGTCGGAAGGATCCCGTGGAGAAGGAAAAGGCTACCCACTCCAGTATTCTGACCTAGAGAATTCCATGGACTGTATAGTCCATGTATGGCAAAGAGTCAGACACGACTGAGCAATTTTCAGTTTCAAGACTTCATAGATACATGTGTATACTTATACATGTACTTACATATGTATGTATGTGAGTATATTGGTATGCAGGTATATGTAGATAGATGTCCTGCCTCTTTTTAGGGGAAGAGCCAGAGGGCAAAGACCAGAGTAGCAAACCTAGTGCCAGATCTTTGTCCCTACTCAGATGAACTAAGGCTTCCAGGAGAAATGGGTGGTTCCATCAGGGCTGGCTCATAAGGAGACAGGCTACCTGCGGCACCCACACTTAAGCTCCTTGGTTCTCCAAATCTGACAAAGCCACAGTTTCTTTCACCTATCATTGATAGGATTTTCTGTCCATCTTCCTGTACTGCCATGAAGTTTATAACAATCCTCGGGATCTCAAAGAACTTCTGCCAATTCCAAATAGTCACTGATTTTTTATTCTACATTCCTGCAAACATTTCTTTAGAGGTCATATCAAATCGGATTTTAATTTGCATTGGGATAAGCTTCCCTTGTTTGTCACTGATCCCATTTTTACCCCCACATGCTTTGTCTGATATGATAGGTCTAAAAGTTTTGGCAGAACACAAGAGTCAGAAAGATCAACCACAGCGATTAAGCACATTACATGGCAGAAGGCATTCAGTAGTACATAAGGGAGAAAAAAAGAAACACCTCATTGGCTGAGAGGATTTGCAGCACTCAAAGCAGGTGGACCAAAGCAGTACCCCTAGGCCCACCCCCTGACAATACAGCCGTGCTCAGAGCCTGGGGAAGATGCATCAGAGACAAATCGTGATGTTATAAACCGGCCCTTAATCGTTTCTCAGCTATCCACCAAACCTGTATTACCAGTAGATGGGACTGGTGGCTGCAGCTTGTCTGCAGCCGTGCTCCGTGTCCTAGGACACAGGGCGGCCCATCTGAGGGAGACCCAGGGGGACGGGGTGGCCTCTTACCCACACTGGGACCCCGCCTATCTGGGGATGATCTAAGCTTGGATCTGGATCCCCTGACTTGGGGAAGCAGGTAAGACCATCACCAACAAGACAGGCCCTGCTTCCTTCTTTGGTGAGAGTGGGGAAGGGTAGCTGACAACAGTTCTTCCAGGGCTTTCCAAAAGGCCACAAGGCCTGATGGTCCCAGAAGGACCTGAGTCTTTCTGCAAACTCAGGGTGCTGCCATTTGGTTAAGTGTGAGCTCACCATTCCTGGGCAAGCCCCTCTTGCTTCTGCTCCACTTTTTTGTACGTGTTTTTATGGCTTATTTTGCTGATTGATTCTGGCACACAGGGGAGCTCAAATGGCTGTTCTAAGCTTGAGGCTCATCCAATGCTGATCTCAGTTAAAGGCACCCTGTTGTCCCCAGTTTTGATGTTTGCTTAATTTGATTTTCTCTGGATGAAAAGAAAAGGAACACTCAAAACGTTGTGAAGGAAATGTAGATTTTCTTCTTTTCCCTTTTTATCCCTGAACTGCCTTGTACAGTCCTTTCAAGTGTGTTATGGAAAGGATTAAAAGTGAAGGGTGAAAAAGACAAATAGAAGCTGGTTCTTTCTCAGCCTCTGAAGTTTCATGAACAAACTGAAAGTTCAAATGAGGTCTATGAAAATATTAGCAGATGCCAAAAGGCCAGCAGCCAGGATTTGTGTCTTTGTGCAGGAATTGAATAGCTACCAACAGCTAGAAAAATTTTAAAACCTTGCCAATGATGAAAGACTCCTATGAAAAAGAGAATGAGAAAGAGAAAAATGTTCCTAAATTATTAGATTTATGAAATTGTAAAGGAGTGTTCTCTAAACCTCTCAGCATGCAGATAAACAAAATTCTAAGACTTGGAGATGACATAATTTTTTAATGATGTGATTAGGAATAGTGGTTGAAATGAATTTGACTTGAGTTGAAAATTTCTGTAAGGTGATGTGCATAATTATTAGTCAAAATTTAAGTCTACAACAAGCAAAAATGTAAACTTGTAAGATAATTCTATTTTTAAGTTATTCAGAATATTAATCACATGACATCTCAACAAGATGGAGATTTTCTTCCTCAGTAGCAAGTTTAATTAATTACATTAATATAATCATGACTAGCCCTTCTTAATTATCTTTATGCTTCTGCATATTCAAATTGGAAATGTCTACTGGGTTCCTCTTTTTAAAAAGATCTTAGTCAACCAAGCAAAAACATTTAGGTTACACAAAATGAATTGAAACCAGTATGGAAAGTTGAAAGTGCTCTTTATAAATGGCATTTGCATTTCTCTAAGACAAAATTTAAGTGGCAAAAATATGATGAAGTCAAGTAACTGGGATTTTATTTACTAATCAAGTTATAAAACACATAAATGCTTCAGAAATGCTTAGTCAAGGATAGTTTCTTTTTTATAAGTATAACTCAGATTCAATTTAGCTCTATCAGAAATCAATTTTTTGTTTTTATTTAAAATTTTCTACTAAATCAAGGGTCTTAACAGACTGTAATGACCAAAAAGGAACAGTAGAGGGTACTTTAGTTCTCTAACAAAATAAAACTATTCCTAAAACCTTATATAAATCAGTAAAGCAGACAGTGGAGAGATTTGAACTATCTGGTAAAGGTTAAGCAAAACTTGAAGCAAGCTCCTCTGCTTCACATAGCCTGTGAGAGATAATTCAGATAAATGGCCATCTCTCCCTTTAATTTATCTGTAAATAAACTGCATAACATGAGAAGCAGATCTGCAAATTAATGATTATATCTTTTTACGTTTATTTGGAAATTGCGTGATCTAGTAAATGCACTTGACTGAAATTAGTAAATTCTGGTTATCCAGGAATTTTAAGAGGCCTACTGAGTGTTTTCAATACGTGAGAAGCAGCACTCTGTAACTGTTTTCTGTATCTTGGTCCTGTAGCCACTAACAATTAGCTTTAGCTGTGTCACTTCATCAGTTTCCTCCAAAAGTATCTTCATCATCATCATCCTTTATTATCATCACTGCCATGTCATTTCAAGGAAAGATCCCTGATTTCAAGTTGCTTCCACTCTATTTTAATTTTAAAAAGGTAAAATTAACATAGGAAACAGCAAACAACAGAGAAGAAAGGCGCAGTTAAATCTAAAATGTGTTGTTTAGTGTGTAAGTGACCCCAGGCAGGTCATCATCACCCCCAGAGCCATCATCACCCCCAGATCTGTTTTATGATCTGACTAAAACACTGTCATCCATTCTTATTTTGTGGGGTACTTTACATCCATTGTTGGGTACTAAACACCTATTCTTATTTCTTATCTTATTGTTACATCAAGTTTAATTAACTAATGCCCAAGCTCTCAACAGATTTACCATGGTTCTGAAACTCTTGGGGTGTCAGGAGCCATTTGACAATCTTACATGAGGTGTGGAACTTTACACGTGTGCCTGTTTCAGGAGGTTCAAGGACCTTCAGAAATCAATCCACAGGCTCTCTCATGGATTGTTGGGCATAACGTTCATGACTATGTGGTGAAGCTCTGAATGAGACACAAATCACATAGCTCCCACATATTGGAGAGTTATTTCCGGAAATGTTATGTGTTGGTTGAAGATGGGGATTAGGCTGCAGGTAGGGGTCAGCCACACAGGCCAGGTCTGACTCTACTCCATAGGCAGCAAGACGTACACTGGAGTGTTTGCCACACAGAGGTGGGAGATAGCTTTTCTAACAGCAAAATCAGAATGAAGGATGCAGCATAAACAGCAGAAGGACAGGAAGAATGGAGATCATCAGTGAATCCGTCAGCACAATCTTCTGGGAGGCATAGTGAAAACCTGTTTTAGATTTCGAGATTATCATACTAAGTGAAGTAAACCAGACTGAGAAATACAAATATCACATGATATCATTTATACAAGGAATCTAAAATATGATAAACATTTGTCCTTACAATACAGATTCACAGACAAGACAGAACAAATTTACCATTACCAAGGAGAAAAGGGAAGGAAGGATAAATGAAGAGTTTGGGTTTAGCATATATGCACTATGTATACATATACTATGTATAAAATAGATAAACAGCAACTATATATAGTACAAGGAACTATATTTGATATCTATAACTGAAAAGAACTGAAAAAGAATATATATGTATAACTAAATCACTGTGCTATACACCTGAAAGTTACACATTGTAAATCAACTACACTTCAATTAAAAACCTGGAGAAGGAAATGGCAACCCACCCCAGTACTCTTGCCTGGAGAATTCCAAGGACAGAGGAGCCTGGCAGGCTACAGTCCATGGGTCCACAAAGAGTCAGACACAACTGTGCAACTCACTTTCACTTTCACTTTTTAACTAAAAAATCAAGTGATAAAATTTTCCCCAAACTAAAGATGTTCCCTATTCTAAGATAGGCTTAATTTGTTTCTGTATCATAATGACAGAAGTTTTCAAACACCAAGTGACACTTTGAAGCCAAAGAAAGAGAAAGAGGAATTCTAGTCAAAGGCCTTTATGACAGAGATCCAGTGAAAATCTCAAGTGAGTCTGACTATGGAAGTGGCATTGGTAATGGAAATTGAAAATTATAAATAGATGAGATGAAATGACAAGATGGGTGATTGAATGTAGAGAATGACAGATAAGGACCTAAAGGTGAATTGACCAAGTTTTCTGGTCCAAGAGACTGATAGAACACAAACAAGATATTGCTTGAAAACGGGAAGAGTAGGAAAGGGGTAGAGGTGAATTCTCTTTCAGACACTTGATACCTTAGGGGGCATCCACTGGTCGATGCTTTGAAGACAATTGTGCATTCAAAGCTGACACCTTTGAAAAGTTCAGGGCTTAAAGTGCAGCAGTGAAAATGATGGATGGATTGTATAAAGAGAAAAGGACCAGTGACTGGATTTGGAGGTTTGTCTCTAAGAAAGAGAAAAAGAAGAGAAGGGAATAAAGGAATCTGATGAGAGCCAGATGAAGCCATGCCAGAAAACACAGTATCACAGGAACCAAGGAAGGAGAGAAATTCTAAGAGAGTAGGAGGCCAAGGGGACAGGGTGTGAAGGAAGAGCTGGAGCCACTCTGGAGCTGGAGCCACTCATGGTAGCCCCAGGGACAGCATCCTCACCAGACAGGATGTCAATGGAGCCATAGTCATGGTAACCCGAGGGACAGCGTCCTCACCAGACAGGATGTCTGTGGAGCCAGAGACAGCATCCTCACCAGACAGGATGTCTATGGAGCCAGGGACAGCATCCTCACCAGCCAGGATATCAATGGAGCCATAGTCATGGTAGCCCCAGGGACAGCGTCCTCACCAGACAGGATGTCAATGGAGCCATAGTCATGGTAACCCGAGGGACAGCATCCTCACCAGACAGGATGTCAATGGAGCCATAGTCATGGTAACCCGAGAGACAGCATCCTCACCAGACAGGATGTCAATGCAGCCATAGTCATGGTAACCCCAGAGACAGCATCCTCACCAGACAGGATGTCAATGGAGCCGTAGTCATGGTAACCCCAGAGACAGCATCCTCACCAGACAGGATGTCAATGCAGCCATAGTCATGGTAACCTGAGGGACAGCATCCTCACCAGACAGGATGTCGATGGAGCCAGTGGAGGGAGGAGGTGACAACACAGAGTGTGACCTGCTGGATGTTTCGAGAGAACAGCATCAAAACATATATATTATCTATAGTGAAACAGATCACCAGCCCAGGTTGGATGCATGAGACAAGTGCTCGGGCCTGGTGCACTGGGAAGACTCAGCGGGATTGGGTAGAGAGGGAGGTGGGAGGGGGGATTGGGATGGGGAATACATGTAAATCCATGGCTGATTCATGTCAATGTATGACAAAACCCACTACAATATTGTAAAGTAATTAGCCTCCAACTAATAAAAATAAATGAAAAAAGTGTTAGTCATAACAGGGATGAGGGGTGTTTCCATTCATTCTGTAAATATTTCTAATTGTGACCTCCTTTTTCCTTTAACTGAATATTGACTTAATCAAGTTTCATTAAAGTTTCAACTGCCCACAGCTGCTAAGATATTTTTTGCTTTTTTAATTGAAGAAAGTAAAAATAGAGTCTACGTATAGGCCTTAAGTTAGGGTGAAGAGTAGTGTGATGCTTTATTTATACTCTCTTTTAAACTATATTATGTAGGGACTGCCCTGACAATCCAGAGGTTAAGACTGCCTTCCAGTGCTAGGGATGGAGGTTCAATTCCTGTCCAGGGAGTTAAGATCTCATAGGCCTCATGGCCAAAAAGCCAAAACCTAGAACAGAAGCAATATTGAAACAAATTCAATGAATACTTGAAAAATAAAAATAAGGTATATCATATACACACTGCTATATTTAAAATAGATAACCAATGAAGACCTACTATAAAATAAAATATATCATTTAATTCTAAAAGAAGCTACTGATATTTTAAGGGTTTTTTTTTTTGTTATTAATAAAAAGATGAACCCAGAAGAATATAAAGAATCAAGAAAGAAAGAAGCAAAGAGATAAAGAAAGGAAAGAAGGAGGGGAATGAAGGAAGGAGAGAGAAAGAAAAGGAGGGAGGGCAGGAGGAAGAAAGGAAGGCAGAGAGAGAAAGAAGGAAAAGAGGCTCCCATTCAATCCAGCTGGTGTGTGTCCACTCAGCTGTTCTGGAGCTGGAGCCTGAAGTGGGGTCAGGGTTGAGCTCCGAGTCCTGCACACTTTAAACCATCATTTCTTGCTTGGCTGTCTCCTCCTGTCACTCTGTATTGCTGTCTGTATTATTTAATCTACCACAGGGAGAATCAAAATATCTGCCTTCCTCACAGTTCCAACTTTTTATTGTCTGTACTCCTGGTTATTATAGAGATCACAGGTTTAGATGGATTTTAGGTCATCGTCAGCAAGAGGTGGTTGTCTGTATCCATGGCCATACACATCCCCATAGATATATTCCCATCAATTTGGAACAAAGACCTGGATGTTTTCATTTGTGTGTGTGTGCGCGCGCTCAGTCGTGTCTGACTCTTTGCTACTCCATGAACTGTTGCCCACCAGGCTCCTCTGTCCATGGAATTTTCCAGCCAAGGATACTGGAGTGGACTCCCATTTCCTCCTCCTGGGAATTTGCGCCTACAAAGACCCTCTTATCCCAGGGTGGGGGCCATGGAGAAACCCCACCAGGGGAACACGTTTGACCAACAGCCTCCAATGCAAAGGACTCTGCCCCGGCTCTCGTGGCTGTCTGTATCCAGGAGAAGTGGGGGCAGGCAGGGGGGTGGTGAGGGAGGTCAGCCAGCCTGATCAGCGAGGACCTCCTCTAACACACGGTCTTGGCACCAGGACTCCGGCTGTCTGGCTAAGGCTCTCTATAAAGCACTTCAGTCTAGTCCCCTCCTGCCCAAGCCTTCCTTCCCTCTTTGCTCTCACAGCATCAGATCTGCTTCCAGTTCTGAAGGCTCACCTGCCCCCTCCTCCTTTCTGCTTCACAGATGCTGCTTCCAGTGAATTTGAGCTTCTAACCCTGTCTTGGCATTAGCTTCTTGGAAGACTTGAACTAATATACCTCCAGTAGCCAGTAGATCCTGAGAAGTCACAGGATCCTTGATTATCAAAGATAAAGAACGTAACTGTTGATGAGGATTGCATATTCTAAAAGCTTCATCTGGTATAATGCACCCCAAATGTAGGTGGCAAGTGCCATCTCTGATCATGTAATGGAACCAATGAAGGAAGAGGGAGGCCTTGGCTTGGGCTGTACAGGTGACTTCAGGAGGTCACAGACCCCTTAAGTACGTGTGTATTATTTTCAGTGTGTTCCTACTTCTCCCTGAAGACCTATAGGCTTCATCACATTCATGTACAGAATTATCTACAGTGGAAACTAATTGTCAGTGAACTCAATAGTTAACATGAAATTTATATTATACTATTTTATACAATGACAACTGTGCCTCCACTTTCCACCCCAAGCTAAAGGAACTTTAGTCATTTTTAGATCCCTGAAAATTAAGCCTTACATACAAAGAACATCAGTACTGCATTCTTCATCTGATGCTGAACTTTAAAAAGGCATGCTCTAATTTAGGGGGCTATTCCATAAGAGAATCAAGTCATTGAACAATTGAGAGGTTATTTTTTTTCATATCAGGGGACCAAATTTTATAGTGGATGCTTCAACTCTCATTTCAGATGATGTTTCAAGTCAATCTGCTGGAAGACTGTGGAAAAGTACCTCCAGCAGCTATTCTCAAGGAGAAGGTTTATGTCAGCACCGCTTACATCAACTGTGCTCAGAACTTTTGCATCAGCAGCATAAATGTTGGCATCTCAGCATCTCTATTTCATACCCCCCCAAAATGTGTACAGTTTAATTAGACCAAAGACAGGGAATGGTTTGTTGATAGCTCAACCTGGACATAATGTCTTCCTAAGGGAGACATTCCTTTCCCACCTGGGGGACCATAAAATATGACAGTGAAAAGGCAACATCTCATGGCTTGCCCTTTACAGGAAACTATTCTCAGAAAGTAATAACCACCCCTGAATCCAGTGGAATATTTATGAGCTTCCCAAGTTGCACAGGAGTAAAGAATCCACCTGCCAATGCAGGAGAAACAAGAGATGTGGGTTCAGCCCCTGGGTCAGGAAGAAGGGGTCTTCCTTCCCTGGAGGAGGAAATGGCAACCCACCCCAGTATTCTTGCCTAGAGAATTACAAGGACAGAGGAGCCTGGTGGGCTACAGTCCATGGGGTCACAAAGAGTCAGATACAACTGAGTGCCTGAGCATGCACGCACCAGTGGAATATTTATGGTGAGTTGGGATAATTTATCTAAACACCGCCAGACATCTGTGCTCCGCCATTGCCAGCTCCAGCCTTGCACTCTAAATTCTCCCTTTGGCAGGTGGATCTTGTTTCCAGGGTCAATTTAAACGTGAAAAAGATTTCTGTGATGAGAACTAGCCAACAGATCCACAGACCAGCCCTTCAAGTCCACTTTCAGGCTGGACCACGCAGGCCCTTCAAGGGAAAAACAAGTTCCTCTGGAGGAAAGGTAGACCCTGGAACAGGAAAAGGCTTAAGGACACACATGGAACTCTCTCTCTTTTTCTGCCCAAAAGGTCCTGTGAGTGTATCTGGCTCCAGTTGTTGTTTAATTGCTAAGTCGCATCTGACTCTTGTGACCACATGAACTGTAGCCTGCCAGGGCTCCTTTTGTCCATGGAATTTTCCAGGCAGAAACACTGGAGTGGGTTGCCCTTTCCTTCTCCAGGGGATCTTCCTGACCCAAGGATTGAGCCCACATTTGCTGCACTGCAGGCGGATTCTTTCCCGCTGAGTCAGCGGGGGCGCCCTATCTGGCTCCTACATCGGTGGAAAAATTCATGCTCAGCACTCCCAGCGGCTCAGTCCCTGGTAGTATTAAATGATTGCTTTAGGAAGCATCTCAAGTTCATCTTTGGAAAACTAGGAGAAGAGATTTTGTTGGGGGTTGGGGAAGGCAACAGATGTGTAGGCTGCTGTCTTTTCAGCCACCAAGGGCAGAATTAAATCCAGTAAGTTTTAGAAAATATTAAATCATTTGAAACCCTTTCTTTGGAGAGACGGGCAGTGAGAATAAACAACATAGGAGAGTGAAAAACTGTGCTCAGAGTTTTGAAGCAGAGACCAGATTTCTCTGTGCTGATGACAACAGGAAACGAACCTCTGACTAAACAGTTGTCACCTCCAGCCAAGTTCCTTCCTGACCACTGACTGAGTTCCCAACTCACAGATCTTTCTGCAGCAGAACTTCTTTACCTAAAAAGAGCAGTTAACTGCATTCTGAATGAAGTGTGTTCTGAAATACACACACACACACACACACACATTTAAAGCAATACTCTTCACTGTAGAGATCTAATGGGGTAGACAGTAAGTGTAAGACAGCCATCATAATGATTTGGACCAAGTGAGGGCTCTTGTCTTGATTTTTATCTATTTACTAAGATCTCTATTCACTAAGAAATAAAGACTCGGACAGCAACCCAGAAAGGGTTATAGCATTTGCAGCTTGGAGCTGAGAGTGTTCTCAACCAGTAGCAGTTAATGCTCCCCAAATGCCCAGGGACATAGCCCCACTGACTAATTTTTTTAAAGCATAAATGTCTTTTATTCCAGTTTGACCAATGTCTATTGCACATCTTAAAAATATATTTTTATAAACATAATTCTGGAAAAACCAAAGTGATGGATATGAGGATCAGAGTAAAATCTGTTAGTTGTCATATGTGACTTTCTTAACAGAGTCATAATTTTTAATTGCACTGTATCTTTTTGAAGGATCACAATTTGCTATACTATGATCACTACAGAGCAACCATGCTGGCTTTCTTAAGAATTATAAAGGGCATGCACACACACACACACACACACAAAATCTCTGAAGATGAAAGAAGGGAAGTAGTGTCTCTATCACAGGAAATTAGGGGCTACTGGACGTATATGCACACCACAGCAAATGATCAAACAAGCCATTATAATACTGTATGTGTAACAGTGAACATAACTTTTTGGAGAACATCACGCTAACTATGATTATGTAGGGATTTTTAAAAAATGATATAAATAAAGCAGTTTTAATACCAGTAAGGTTTCTGGATCCATCATGTTGAACAGGCAACATGGAACCATGGTTCTATCATTGTCCCTTGCACAGATTCTCCATGATACTTTAAGAAAGTCACTCACCCTTTTTTTCTCAGTTTCTCCTCCATTAAAATCAGAGAATACTTCCTACTTGTCAATAACCCCGGCAGAGCCCTTGAGAAGCTTTGGGGCTCTAAAACCCCAAAGATATTAGTATTGCTTAAGGATGCTGCCTGGAACATCTGTCAGGCTCACAGGATGCTCTGACTAGCCCCTGAGATGCAGGCAGTTTGTGATGGAAAATGGTCATGTCTGGCCCACAGGAGGCTAGTGCTTATCCATAGCTGATTGGTACAGGCATAGGCACTTCATTCAAGTTCTTCTCCCAGGACATCAGATGGAAAGACAGAAAGTCACACAAAAGTTAGAAACTGTCCATCTAGAGACATTCTTTAATACTGTGAAAGAATAGAATAGATCTTAGGGCAACAATCTCAGCCCTTCCCCACACACATTGGAGGGGCTTCCTCACAGAGCCTATAGTCATCACAGCTTGGGCGGCTGTACACATCAGGGGCCCAGCCCCCCATCCCTTTGGCATGCTCCATCCTACAGTGCTCTACCCCACCTAAGGTCAACCAGATGCCCCCAAGAGTCCCACCTGCAGATCCCCAGGAGCCCTGTGGTTGGACCCTGTTATGGTAGGTGGCCTGCTATGGGAATCACTCTTGTCTGCTGGCACAGCATTTCTTTTGAGGAATTGTAGGTGCCTGGACTGTCAGGGCAATGATGTGGGAGCCCTGCACACACTATCAGTTCCTGTCAGAGTGCATCTCTAATGGTAAGAAAGAAGTTCATTTTATGAGACTTCTGTTTCATATGTATGTTTATATAATTTATATATAATATATAATTTACATAATATAATGCTTACATAATATGCAGAGATGTCATATATATATATTGGGCTTCCCTTGTGGCTCAGCTGGTAAAGAATCTGCCTGCAATGCAGGAGACCTGGGTTTGATCCCTGGGTTGGGAAGATCCCCTGGAGAAGGGAACAGCTACCCACTCCAGTATTCTGGCCTGGAGAATTCCATGGACTATCCATGGGGTCGCAAAGAGTCAGACACAACTGAGAGACTTTCACTTTCACTTTTCACATAATACATTGAGCTTTCCAAGTGGCACAATGGTACAAAATCTGCCTGCCAAAGCAGGAGACACAGGTTAAACCCCTGGGTCAGGAAGTTCCCCTGGAGGAGGAAATGGCAACCCACTCCAGTACTCTTGCCTGGGAAATCCCATGGACAGAGGAGCCTGGTGGTCCATGGGGTTGCAAAGAGTCAGACACAACTAAGCATGCACACACATATAATACATTTTTTTATGTGGGTCAGAGTAAAAGCTAAGGCCCTTGCCTTCATCTAAAAATAGATTAATATTAATAAGACCAGTGTTGGTGACTGTAGCAACCCATGAGACAATGTAAACCTTATCTCCATCAAAAAAATTTAGAAAAGGGAGAAACAAAGGAAAAACATGTATAACAAGACATTTATTTATAATTCCACTGACATCATTTCATTCACAATCCATTCATCAAGAGTCTAATGAAACAGACATATCCTCTCTTATGAAACTGGGCAGAAGTGGACACTCTAAGTTCAAAACTAGTAGTAAATGTAGGCAGGTCACACAGGTTTCAGCTCACAACTGCATCTCTTACCCAAATCCAGTGTCACCTCCGGGCCCGTTCAGACATCCAGGTCCATCACTGATGCAAAGACCTCAAAGTTTGACCTTCACATGTCACTGCCTCTATCGCATCTACCATTTTGCCTGAGTTTTAAAAATTTCTATCATTTTATTGATCAATCATTGACATGAAAAACTGAATCATTTCTATTAGATCTTTTCATTCCTATGGGGGAAAAAATCATCAAGATAAGTAAAAAAAAAAAACATCAAAATTCCAACTAATTTTACATTTGCGTGACTCCTAGAAATGTCAGGTCTATTTTTAAGTCTTCCTTAATCTACTCAGTCAGTCGTGTTGAGAGTCAACATGTTAGAGCTGTCAGTGCCCGGTCAGGCCTGAAAGAAGCAAACCCTGTAACTCGGGGCTAAAAGGAAAGTTTTAATGTATGAAAAGCCGTCAAGTACCTCGAGATTCCTTCCAGTGTACGGCGGCTCATTATAAGAGCGTCCGTCCCTCTTAAAAATCCATCCACGACTTACTGTCAGATACTCTGCCTTCAATTAAAGGTTATTCTCCCTGATGATGTTTCCAAATGGGTGCTGCTCTTTTTCAGAAGGGCGAGCTTATCAACAAGAACAAGGAAAGACTTGATCATCACATTCTTGAACAGGTCGCATCACTCAGCCCTTTATTTTTTCCTTTGAGACACCACAACCTTTTTACACCGGTGCTGTGTGTTTGTGTTTATGACATCTATCACCATGTACCTGTGAGGGTAAAGACACGGCCCTGCAGGGGGAGCATCACCAGCCAGATCCCTGGTAGGTTATGTCAGAGTGAGGAATGTTTGGGGAGGCCTGGAGAACAGTAAAAACTGGGAGACTCTAGGATGCTTTATCAAGGTCAGAATTTGTGCAAATCTCCAGTGCTGAGTGTTTTCTTGAACACTTTTTGTATTCAACCTAAGCCAGAATTTTATCTTTAAGGCCAGATCATTTCACAAACCAAGTGACTCAGTGAAGGGTATTTTTCAGTGTTTTGCTACTGAATCTGGTGCATCCACAATGATTCAGTATTTAATTCTGAACTCACTTGGTATGTTTAGGAGAGGGTCACAATCTTATAAAGAAAATTATATAAAGAATGGAAAGATGCAAGGATTGGCTTGTGACTGCCAAGAGCTTTTTTTAGAGAGGGCAACAATTGGGTTTTCTGCTGACTTTATTTGTTTCAAATTTTTGAGCACAGCCACAAGGTATTTTCGTGGTTTGTCTCTTATCTCCCATTATTGCTTAGTTAAAATATACCCTGGGACTTCCCTTGTACTCCATGGCTAAGAAGCCACCTGCCAAAAGCAGGGGACGCGGGCTTGATTCCTGGTCTGGGAAGATTCCACATGATGTGGGGCGACTAAACCCATGACCACAACTACTGAGCCTGCACCCAAGAGCCTGTTCTCTGGCACAAGAGTTGTCATTGTCAGTCACTCAGTCGTGTCCAACTCTTTGCGACCCCATGGACTGCAGCACGCCAGGCCTCCCTGTCCTTCACCATCTCCCAGAGTTTGCTCAAACTCATGTCCATTGAGTCGGCGATGCCATCCAACCATCTTGTCCTCTGTCATCCCCTTCTCCTCCTGCCTTGTATCTTTCCCAGCATCAGAGGAGCCACTGCAGTAAAAAGTCATGCTCCTCAACTCAGCACCATTAGTCCCCACTCAGCACAATTAGAAAAAGGCAGTGCACAGCAAAAAGACCCAGCACAGCCAATAAATAAATAACATGCTCTGCATCTCATCATCTGTCTGATCATTTTCAGCCTGCAGTCACCTTCAAGTGCCACGCTCCGGGTGTGGGTGAGTAAGGAGGCATGCCTGGGGGAGCCCCATGAACTGTGGTGGAACATCCATCACCGCATCAAAGCTGGGCTTTGGGAATTATCTCCAAACAACACTACACGTAGAGTCACATAAATACACCAACAGGATGCTCATGATTCAGCTCGGTCATGCAATTTTAAACCCGCCCCACTGCTGGCCCATTGTGCCTGGGTGGCTTTTAAAAATCAATCCTGTGATCTCTGGTGAATAGCACTTTCTGTGTAAGTTATTGGTCTTCATGTGTTAAATGTCAACATTCAAAATAGATCAAAATTTTCACAACTTTGTTTTGGTGTTTCTTCAGTTTTCAATAATCCAGGATCTTCAATAGCTGGATGCAGCCACAAGCTCTCCACTCTCCCTTCACTACACCCCTAACCCTAACCCTGCTATGATTCTCGACATTCCCTTCTTCCTTTGCTGTTCTTAAAAAAGCAGGTCCGCTGGCCTCCAGCCGTCGGGCAGAAATAGCGACCCCCTCCTCTTTAGATGCTGTCACACACAGCCTGTGTTCCATGTTCCATATGCTCACATCTGTCCCTCCGTTCACCATGAGGACCCAGAGGCAGTGTGATGTGACCTTTGTTAAGCTCAACGGTCTTTAATCCTGCTGCTCAGACCTGCTGGTACCCAGGGCTCGCTGAGCAAGGCGGTTGGTTGCTATCAGAGTGTTTACGCACTTCTAGCCCCTTTTAAGGTGTGTAGAGCCAGGTTCATTTATTCACACCAGTTTACAGTTCTGGTAAGTATGTAATTTCATTAAATACTGATCAAATATAAAATGAGTGCCACAGAAATGAAAATTTTATTCTTGTGAAATATATCCTGAAAGTTTCGGGAAAAACAGATGAAGGCGAATCTCTCTCTCACACACACACAGATCAGTCAAATAAACAATGAGAAACAGCACTGTCCACAGTTGAGGGGGACTCAAACATCTGGAGGGATTCTGTAGTCAGACTGACTGTAAGTATCTCTAAGTCTTTGTTCCATCTTAAAGAAATCACAGTTGGAAAGGATAATGCATGAAGGTCTGATTGCTTTCAAGAACAGGATGGATATCCAAGCAATATTTCCAGACTGGGGGAAAAAAAGTCTTGGCTTTACATTGAAAGATTGGCAACTTAATTCAAATTAGTATGAAATGTTTAAGGAATATACTCTAAAGTTTTCTGTTCTTTAACCTGTTTTTAAACATGGACTAACAAATTCTTGATAAAAGGTCTTCCACTGAACTTTTCCCTGTTGCTATGAGTTTGGGTAAAATCTGAGGCAGGGTTAAAACTAAGGAGGTGGTCCCTCCCTGACAGTAAACCTGAAACGTGATTCGAGGTGTTGCCTGTGGCCCTGAGTCACTCATGGATCAAGTCGAACAAACCAGGGATGAGAGATGAACACAGAAAGCCTGTTGATTTGGGTCCTTGAGAGTTTATCCTAAGGCCGGGCCCCACCCTCCATCCAGGACAGCATCTTTTCTTTCTGAGTAAGTTCACTTAAGGCAGTGAACTTAATTTTGTTTTGTTTTTCCACATGTAAACAAAGAGTTCGATAGTATAAAAAATGAAAGACACCATCACTTTATATATTGTCATTACTGTAGAAGTTGCTAGCTGACTCAACACATACTACTGGATTCCCCTCTGAGCCAGGCCCTGAGGGTGTGAACAAAGGCCAGGCTCTCGTGGAACTCTTAGACTAGTGCCCAGACAGCTGGTATGCACTGCAACTGTACCTTTTTATTTAACCCATGCTAATGTTTACCTCATAATACAGTTGTGTTCATTACGTTTTAACAACTAGTAGAATCAACATGAACACTATGCAAAGTTAGAACATTTTCAAGGGAACAGCCGTAACCATAGAGTTGAATACCAGCCAGAATAACTACAGGCTCTACATCATATTTCAGGGCCACTGTCAAATTCAGAGTTTGGTGTGGAAGGAACCTCAGAGACTTAATAAGTGTGGTGACTCCCTATGTTGGCCTGATATAAATACACAGAGGCTTCGTTTGGCTTGCTAGACCACCATCACTGACTCAATGGACATGAGTATGAGCAAACTCTGGGAGACAGTGAAGGACAGGGAAGCCTGGAGTGCCACAGTCCTTGGTGTGGCAAAAAGTCGGACACCGCTTAGCAACTGAACAACAACAGGCCACCAGGGGAGCAGATCCCTGCCAGGTGAAGATACCTGGTGGATTCCCATCAGTTGGAGCTGTGTTACCGTCGTGCGTCACCACTAACACAGTAGTGAGGTTTGGTCAGTGGGAGAGAAGGGTGTCAGCCTGTTCCCGGCAGGTGAACCAGGAATGGCCCCGTCCCGGGCACGCCCTGGGGCAGGAGTGTGCACGGCCAGGTCACGTGCCGAGTATTTCTGTTGCTGGGGATGCAAATGTGGAAAACCAGGATTAACACCTGTGTCCTGAGTCTTTTCAGAGAGTTTCATCTTTTAATCAACTATTAGAAAACGATAAGACAGACTCTTCATCTTTGAACACCAATAAAAGAAAATTGAATTCCTAGTTATGAATGGCCCAAAGGCAATACACGCATATCAAACCTAGCTCAGTCTGCGGTATCGCAGACCCCGTTCTGCCTCTGTTCCTCCAAGAGTAATCACTCTGGTCTGGAGGGAATTTTATTTTTCTTCTTCCTAACTTAATTTCTGCTGTTGCTAAGGAGGTTAGTTGTTGTTCAGTCGCTCAGTCTTGTCCAACTCTTTGCAACCCCATGAACTACAGCACGCCAGACTTTCCTGTCCTTCACTGTCTCCCACAGTTTGCTCAAACTCATGTCCATTGAGTTGATGATGCCATCCAACCATCTCATCCTCTGTTGCCTCCTTCTCCTGCCTTCAATCTTTCCCAGCATCAGGGTCCTTTCCAATGAGTCAGCTCTTCGCATCAAAGAGGCAGCCAAAGTATTGGAGCTTCAGCTTCAGCATCAGTCCTTCCAATGAATATTTAGGGTTGATTCCCTTTTGGATTAACTGGTTTGATCTCCTTGTAGTCCAAGGGACTCTCAAGAGTCTTCTCCAGCACCATAGTTTGAAAGCATCAATTCTTTAGTGCTCAGCTTTCTTTCAGGTTCAACTCTCACATCTGTACATGACTACTGGAAAAACCATAGCTTTGACCAGATGGACCTTTGCTGGCAAAGTAATGTCTCTGCTTTTTAATACACTGTCTAGGTATGTTATAGCTTTTCTTCCAAGGAGTGAATGCCTTTTAATTTCATGGCTGCAGTCACTGTCCACAGTGATTTTGGAGCCCATGAAAATAAAATCTGTCACTGTTTCCACTGTTTCCCCACCTATTGCCATGAAGTGATGGGACTGGTTACCATGATCTTAGTTTTTTGAATGTTGTGTTTAGTATCTCAGCTAAACCTGTGCTTTATAATGTGATACTAGAACATGTCTTATTCAAAAACCTCGGATGAAACAAACATCACCAACTTGGGTCTGCTCCTGTAAACTTCAATTTTCAAAAGCTTTCAGCATCAATTGCCTCTCCCAACAAAGCCTCCACTGGCCTCCTGATAATGCTCAGAGCGTCGGATCATCAGTCGTGGGCCTGTTTATGCTTCACAGAAAAATCTAATTTCTTGTAGTTACCGCTGAGAGTTAGGCTGCCATAATCAATTGAATTCCAAAAGAAAATGAGCATCTCAGAAGTAAACATGGACTTATTAAAACAAACTTCCGATCAAAATTCCAGCAGCAAAGGGACTCCCTAATTCAGTTCATGCAAGACATGCTAGTCAGCAGTTTTAAAGAATATAGTTTTCCAGAATATAGTGAGATCTCTCCATTAGAGGGAAAAAATGGAATAGAATACAAAACATACAATATTAATAACTTGCTCTACTTTACAGCTTAGTAATAAAGTTATTTATCCTGCCAGAGGCATTTGGTGACATTAGCAGTGGAAGGAGAGCAGGAGACAGGCCAGCCAGGCATGTGCTGTTTACAAATGACCAATCTGTGGCCGCCCCTGCAAGGTTCAGAAGAGGCCATGCCCAGGTAGAGACCTGGGATGATGCCTGCACCCGGCACATAGGAGAAGAGGCAATCATACACCAATCTCTGTCCTAGCTTCTGGAAAAAATCCATGGCAAAAAATATGCTTTAGTTAATTCATCTGGACATAGATCCAGATTAGTATGTAGTTGCCACACTACAAATTTATCTCTCTCCCAGATCAAATATACTCTTTCAAAATTAGTTTATTTTTTATTGAATTATAGTTAATTTTCCATGTTGTGTTAGCTTCAAGCATACAGCAAAGTGATTTAACTATATATATATATATATATAAAAGCCCAGCCAGGGCTTCCATAGTGGCTCAATGGTAAAGAATACTCAGGTTTGATCCCTGGGTTGGGAAGATCCCTGGAGAAGGAAATGGCAACCCACTCTAGTATTCTTGCCTGGAGAATCCCATGGACAGAGGAGCCTGGCAACCTACAGTCCATGGGGTCGCAAAAGAGTTGGACACAACTTAACAACTAACCAACAACAAATTTTATATATACATACATATATGTATATATATAAATCAGGTTATTTTCCATTACAGGGTATTACAAGATAACAAGTATAGTTCCCTGTAATGTTACAGTTGGACCTTGTTGCCCATCTATTTTAACTATACTTTAATACAGGTGTGTTAAATATATTCTTCAAGACTTACATTACACATTACATCTAGCTCCTCTTACATAATAGAAATTATGCTCTCAATACTGCTACCCCCATACACATATACTTTTATCTTTCATTGTGCACTGTTTTATATATGTATTTTGCATTATGTTTCCCATACCCAGTTCTAAGCTCCTAGAAAGCACTAATCACATCTTACCTTCACATCCCACCACTGGAGTAAATCAAAGATCAACACTGATGAGGTGTTCGTAAATAAAGAAATCCAGTGCCAAAGAGTCATCTGATATAAATGGTCATAACAGAGTCATTTTCCATGACCAGATCTAGGATGTGCAAACAGAAGGAAGAGGTGGCATAAATAATTCAAAATAGCAGATAACTTAAGAGTCATTTACATTTTACCCTGAAACATACTGATGCCGGCCACCACTTTACCCCACCACCCCCTGCAGACCACCCAGCAGACGAGGCGCGTGTGCTGCAGTGAGAGAAAGGGTGAACCGGGCATGGGAAACCCTTGTCATGCGTTGTCTACCTGACTTTCATTCCCTGCTTCCTTTACGGCATCCTGACACACTCTCATCACCTGCAACCCTGCGGGGAGCGCGAATCCAGGAATCACCGGAAGCTCCTTCAGCTAACTTCCTGGCAAAACTTCCGGGCACAGCTGAGGGCTGGTACATCACGGACACTCGGCCAATCAGATCCTCTTCGTGAGAACTTCGAATTTCAGACCATGCCACACAAAGGTGGAAAAGAAAAAGAACATTCCAAAGCGGGCACATACAAGGAGTGTCCTTCAGAACCGCCTTCTGAGACCCTCTAGAGATTCGCAGGTCCCGTAAGTTCCAAACAGCACTGTTGTGATCTACCCATGAAGTGAAGTGCAAGTGTTGGTAGCTCAGTCACGTCTGACTCTTTGCTACCCAAGAAGTGTAGCCTGCCAGGCTCCTCTGGACATGGGGTTCTCTAGCCAAGAGACACTGGAGTGGGTAGCCATTCTCTTCTCCAGGGTATCTTTCTGACCCAAGGGTAGAGCCCGGGTCTCCCATATTGCGGGCAGATTCTTTACCATCTGAGCCACCAGGGAAGTTTCTAAAGAATTCATTTTAAATAGAACTTAACAATCTGTTGCTTACAGCCAACACACTCTAACAACTATGTCAGGCCAGTGCTCCCCCAAGAAACACAGAAATGGAAAACCAAGATGCAGACACAGTATACCCCAAAGGGGTAGTCTGAGAGGAGGCCAGGACTTGGGGTTTGGAGAAGGCTCTGAAGTGAGGGAAGGGTGGCTGTGATGCAGAACTGGAGACAAGGAGGGGCAGAGGAAGATGTGAAAGGACAGGAATCACAGACAGGAGCAGGTGTGCCAGGAACGTCCCTGACTCTGAAACCTCTGAGATGGCCTGGCTCCCCGGGGGTCCAACTCCCAAGAGCAGTTCTTCCCAAGAGTGTCCACTGTCCATTCCCCTGGAATGTCACTGCTTTAACAAGCCCCTCTGTGCTGTTCCAGAGCTTTCAGAAGGGCAGCACAGTGGTGAAGGTGTGAACTCTCAGGTCCGCCTTCCTACGTGAAAATTCCAGTTCCACCACTTACCCTTCACATTTTTCCAGCTATAAGTCAAGTGCAAGTTAGATACCTCAGAGGGTTTCGATGAGGTTTCCATAGGACCATCCGGGCATAGTGCTCGGCCCAGTGCTGTTCAGATATGTCAGTCACAAGTCTTAGGCACCACGTCAGATCCTCCCAACGCCCACCTCCCAACAGCCCACATTGCCAGGTGAGCAGTGCCCGCTCCCCAACTCACCATCCCAGGAGCTGCCCCAAACTTCCCAACCAGTCACTGCAGGTGCCTCCTGACAGCCTACACATGAGAGGGAGTGGAAGCCCCTGGGACAAACTCTTATCATGGGGATAGGATGAGTGGGGGCCAGGCACGCAAACCCCTCTGCCCTGCATCCTGGACCCTCCAAGGTCCAACTTATCCTTTGGACCTGTCTGTGGGTGGGGGAGGTTCCCTAGAAGACCTGCTGTGTCCGTCAGGCTCCCGCAGAGCAGACGCCATGGTGCAGTGTATCACAACCCATCATACATCATTCTCTGCAGAGCTTCCTTCTTCCCAAGACTCTAACACCCAAGAACTTGCTCCTCCCCAGTCAACTTCCAGTGTTAAAATTCCTGCTTTCTTCAGTATCTGAGCCACCAGGGAAGCCCGAGAATACTGGAGTCGGTAGCCTATCCCTTCTCCAGGGGATCTTCCTGACCCAGGAATCAAACCGGGTTTTCCTGCATTGCAGGCAGATTCTTTACCAGGCCGGCTAATCTGCCTGTAATGCAGGAGAACCCAGTTTGATTCCTGGCTTGGGAAGATCCCCTGGAGAAGGGAATGGCTACCCACTCCAGTATTCTGGCCTGGAGAATTCCAAGGACAGAGGAGCCTGGCAGGCTACAATCCATAGCATCACAGAGTCGAACACGACTGAGTGATTTTCACTTTCAGTCTCTGTAGCTAACTCAATCTAAGATAACCACTATCTACTGTTACTTGAACTAGCTTGATTGGGTCTCCACTACTTGGAACCACAGGAGCCAGAATCAAACAATGAGGCAGAGTACATGCTGTAATTTCAAATTAGAAACCAAGAAATAGGCAAATTACTCTGGCTCAGAGTTCAGACCTAAAGATTTATTTTGCAGTTTGAAGGTAATTTTGAAGAATGAAAGTAAATAATTCTTAAATCAGTTTACTAATACATAATGTACAGTTAGATGCTTTATATAATGCAACGATTTTTCAAATGTATGTTTATCTACTGGGTTTCCCAAGTGGTTGAGTGGTAAAAAAAAAAAAAAAAAAGAAAGAAAGAAAGCCGCCTGCCAATACAGGAAGTGCAGGTTCGATCCCTGAGTCGGGAAGATCCCCTGGAGAAGAAAACGGCAACCCAGTCCAATATTCTTGCCTGGGAAATTTCATTGGCAGGGGGGCCTGGTGGGATATAGTCCATGAGGTGGCGAAAGAAGCAGACACAACTTAACAACTAAAACAACATTTCACATCCAGGTGAGAATCTTAGAGAAACATACCTTTAATAAACAACATTTATTTGTTCTTCACTCCCCATCTCCCGCCCTTGAGGAAACTTTCTTAGGCCATTTACCTGTTTCCCCCCAAAACTGTTGCTCAAAGTCTTATTCTCTTGAAAAGAAACATTTGAAAGATGATAGTTTGCATGGAAGATGTTATAAAGTGTTTTAATAATGCTCTAATATTATAATGGTTTATGAGATAGTTCATAAGGTTATATGTCACAGGTCTGTTTTAAAAGACAGAAATCCATGTTAAGGCCAAAAGGAAATAAAGATGATGACAATGGTGGTTGGTGGTTGGTAAGTGAAGAGTAATCTTAGAGTGGAGAAGGGTGTGGACCCTGGATCCAGTCAAAACAGGCTCAAACCCTGGCTCACTGCTTTCTAATCGCAGGTCCTGAGCCAAGTTACCTTCTAGCCGTTGGGTTTAGTCTTCCTGTGTGCTATAATAGCTATAGGAATAATTTAGGAGGGATACAGTTTCAGTGTAAAGGTACACGGAGGTTTAGGGTGGGGTAAGTATACTGGAGTGGGTTGCCATGCCAGTATTCTTGCCTGGAGAATCCCATGGACAGAGGAGCCTGGCTGACTACAGTCCATCGGGTCACAAAGAGTCGGACACAGCTGAGCGATGAACACAAGGATAGGATTAGGAAGCATAATAGAACCCACCTCAGAGGACTGCTGTGAGGAGCACATGTGGCTTTTCTCGTCTCAGGAAACCTTAATGTTATTCACCTAACTGCTCACCCTTAGTTTCCCTCTGTCCACACCTTTCCCTCACCCCACATCCAGTCCATCACAGTTCCCATGAACGTGTCCCCCACCACGTACCTTGCACGCCTCTCTCCTCCGCCTCCAGCACTAACACCCATGCTCCCAACACCAGTCTCCCTGCAGACACCCCATCAGGCACCACACCAAGGGACGGTCCACAGAAACAACACACCCCGTCAGGCACCACACCCAGGGACCGTCCACAGAAACAACATGCCACATCATCCCCTGCTCAGAGGCCGCTAACCTCCATTGTCTCAAGCTCTCATGACCTGGCCTTCCCACCTTTCCCATCTTCTCTGCTCATCCTGACCTCCATCTCAGGTCCTGACACAAGCCTTCCATCTGTCCTTCAAAGCTCTTCCCTGCCTATAATGCTCTGCGCCAGGGTCTTTGCATGGCTCTTGCCTTCTTATTCAGGTCTCTTTAAATGTTGCCTCCTCAGGCTTACCGCCTCTTCTTACTAGACCCCACACCATCACTCTTTATTCCATGTGTGCTAAGTCTCTTCAGTCATGTCCAACTCTTTGGGATCCCGTAGACTCTAGTCCACCAGACTCCTCTGTCCATGGGATTCTGTAGGCAACAACACTGGACTGGGTTGCCATTTTCTCCTCCAGGGATCTTCCAGACAAATGGATCAAGCCCATGGCCCCTGTGTCTCCTGCATTGACAGGCGGGTTCTTTACCACTAACGCCAGCTGGGAAGCCCTTTATTAATTTCCTAATGATGTATAGTTTCGTGAGCTGACTGAACTGTCTACAACCCTCTGTTTCCTTGTTGCCCATTTACTGCATTGGAACACAGGACCCAGGGGAGCAGAGCTGTTGTCCATTTGTTCTCCACGCTCCTCCCAGTGCTGAATGAAAGAATGAGGCAGTGAGGCAGTGACCATGTGCAGTGCTTAGCACGGTTATCTTTCTCCCCAAGCATTTCCTGGAGTCTTCTTCATAGATCTTGAATCGCTTTTATAATGGGAACAAAGGAAGCTGCTTTTTCTCTGATGAAGCCGTGTTGTGCCTTTAAAAATATTCATCCGTCCTAAAACTAAGTCTTTGGAAAATTCCTTTCTCTATTGTTCTCTTATGCAATGTTTGGATTTCAAGATGAGACCTAGTTTCTACAATACAGTAATAAGAGCAGGACACAGTTAAGTGTGCCCAGAGTCTAAGCAGAGTGCGCAGAATGTCAGCGGGCTGGGGTGGACAGCATCAGGGCGGGTGGCCAGACGGGCAAAGTCACAGAGACCAGATGTCCACAGACAAGGAGCTGGCTGCCAGACTGAGAGCCGAGGACAAGGGGAAGAGCCTTATGCAGACACAGGATTTTGTAAATGAGGGCAGCGCTCTTCAAACTCAGAATGAAGCAGGAAGGCACCTGAGTCAGCAAGGTGGGCTGGAGGCCAGCTCTGGGCAGGCAAGTCTTCCCCCACGGGAGGCAAGCAAGTCAGCTCCTCCAGAAGCAAGAGGGAGTGGCCGAGCCCTTCTTCAGAAGGTAGTCTGGCCTTGTCTGGGCTGCGATGTCCCGTATTGAAATTGTTCCTATCAATTCTCCAAGTGAGACTCAACTAAGGATATTAGGCGATGCTACGGCAAGTGAGTCCAGACTTTCTCAGGGTTATTACTCAGATCCTGGTGGGCTCACTGGGGGAACCCAGATGGGCTTCTGGTTTCCCTTCATTAGTGTTGCCTTTGCCAGCCACCAGGGTCCCTTGACCTGGATTCAGGGTCAGGATTTGGAATAAAGGCTAAACTGGAGATTTCCATGAGGCCCAACTTCAGCACTCATGGTCAAGGAACCATGCCTCTTGGATAGGACTCCGCCAGAGAATGAGGCCAGTGGGGACCTGCAGCCATTCTCTCAGTCACTGAAATAACTCCACCCAAGCCTGAGTGATCTATAAAAGCCACAGGAGCCCCAGAAGCAAAGAGAGAGCTGGTTGTCTGCCAGGGAACACTAAGCTTCACTGCCAGGCACCGTGTACACCATCTACTGCCAGCCCCATGGTGGATGAGTGCTGGTCCCAGTCATGCAAACCCCAGCAGGACCCAAATCCTGCCAAAGCAATTAACTTACATCAAAGAAGCAGACTTGAAATGAAAACAAAAGGATTTAAAAAGTTCAACTGTGAGTTAAAAAGTGCACAGCTGCTGGCACAAGTGGCTAAGCTGCTCTGAAACTGGTGTTGGGTTCATAATGGGACTTGATTACTTCCATGTGGTACTTAACAGGCTCATGAAACTCCGCTAATAGGAAAGAAATGCATTTTAAATGTTGCTTGACAGAAAAAATAATACTTTGCTAAGAAATGCAAAAAGAAATGTTTTGGCAACTTAAGTGTATTATCTCAGAATATTGATTTAAAACTGTTCTAATAACATGGAAGAGCTTAAATGACCATTTGCTATTAATATGTATCCAGTTGATTATGTTGGAACCTTTTCTTATTTGTAAGAAACTATTTTAGACTTTTAAATAAACTTCAATTATGTTTGAAACTTCCATGTGTACATGTGTGTGCAGTCGGTCGTGTCTGACTCTTTTGCGACCCTATGGACCGTAGCCCGCCAGGCTCCTCTATCCATGGAATTTTTCCAGCTAGAATACTAGAGTAGGTTGCCATTTCCTTCTCCAGGGGAGGAAACTCTTGACCTGAAACAAATAGACTGCCAGGTATTTCTCCAGTGAACGTGGGTTTAATCATGATCTGCAGAGAATTGCAATTCAAGGTCTGAAACTATGATGAGCAGCAAGAAGGTCCCTCCTCGAATTCCCAGTAAGGGAAGATGAGACCTTTAATAGAGAGGAAAGGAAGGTATGAGAGCTTAAGCAATGAGTCCCCTCTAGGAAAGAGGAGTCTTTCTCCTACCTATTGGGCTATGTGATGATCACAGGGTGTGAGAGCGCCCCCTGCTGGTCTCCCCACTCTATTTAATTGCGATTCCTCTTTATTAATTTGTTACAAAACCTTCCAGCAAAATATTTAAGAGATTTCCAAGACTCCTCGAGCTAGACATCGTCTACTGTCTGGATTAATCTCTTAACATCTGGACCCTTCTGTATTTGAATTGTGGCTGAGCCATTCTGTTCTGTCTGGACTCGGTGACATAAACATGAACCATTACTCAACAGCATGGTTTCATTGCTAACATCTTAGATCCTGGCTAAGCCCCCGATTAGCCTTGTGACAATGGGCAAATTACTTAACCTTTCTCTGAGTTTTCCTCCTCTGTGAAATACAATACTAGCTAAGGTTGGGAACCCAAACAAACAAAGACCCCATCGACAGGGTCATCCAACTTAAAATATGTATCTAAGACTTGCATTGATAACATCCACACACCCTAGGCCACCTTTCCAGACCACTAGCTCCTAGGGATTTGTCCCAGCTTTGCCTCCTTCCAATCAGCTCTGCTCAGACCAACAGCTGGCACAAAACAGTCCAGAAGTGCGGACCAACACTGGGTGCTCATCTAGAGCCCTTAAGAGCAAACTCTTTGCCACAGACCACACTGGGGCCCCAAGACACGCTGAAATGAGAGCCGGGTCCAAGGTGGGCAGCATCAATCAGCCTACCCGGGAGATGTCACTTGATCAATGTGTGCCTGTCTGCTTGGACCACACAGTTAAAGCCCTTAGAAACAGAGACAGCTCTACATTCTCAGTGCTGCTGTATGCAACCCTGGAGGAGGAAATGGCAACCCACTGCAGTATTCTTGCCTGGAGAATCCCATGGACAGAGGAGCCTGGTGGGCTGCAGTCCATGGGGTCACAAAGAGTCAGACAGGACTGAAGCCACTCAGCATGCACACTGCATGGAAGGCCCTGTTTGTCATCTACAACGTGGTCTCGTTTAATTTTCGTCTTTATCTTTGCATTGCTGTTGGAAAAACGTCAGCCAATTTCTGATGCTGACTCTCTTTGAGAATAGATAATTCCACTCCCCAAGTTCCTCCACTAATGATATTTTTCAGTTCGTTGTATCTCCACTGATGCTATTTTTCAGTTCTTTGTATGAGGGGCTGATGATGATTTCATATTCAATTCTATTCCTATTCAATATTTTTATCAGAACTACAGTCTTGATAAAAAAAAAAGTCAGTATCTAAAATGCAGCAAAGTTTAAATTCATTTTTTTGGATTTACCTTTTTATTGAAGTATGAGAAACATAAGGAAAAATATGCACATAATAACTATATGGATTGCTGTATTTTCAGAAACTGCAAACAGCACCCAGATGAAGAAATAGAACATGGGCAACATTTTGCACTTCCTTCCTGTCACCATCCTCTCCACAATAACAGCCACCCCAACTTGCAACCCCAATGACATGGTTTTGCCTGTATTTGTCTCTATAGGATAGAGTCACAGAGGATATAATCTTTCATATCTGACTTATTTCATTTAATATTCTGCTTGTGAGAATCAACTCTATTGCTATGTGTAGTTATAAATGGTTCCTGATCATTACTATATAGAATCCCATTTTATAAACACACTACCGCTTACTTGTGACAGTGTCAGTTTGATGGGCAGTCTGCAGCTGTTATGAACAGTCTGTGTCCTTCACTGCACATATGTGCACTTCTACTGGGCATCCACCTAAGAATTCAAGTGCTGGGCCACCGGGTATACATGTGTTCTCTCTAACAGCTACTGGCAACTGGCTTTCCAAAGTGGTTACTCCAACTTACATCCTATTTTTAATGAAGAGGCATTCCAGTTTCTCCACAACTCAACCAACACTTGGTACTTTCCATTTTTTAATTGCAGCCATTCTCATAAGGGGATCTTAGCTCATCTCTGACTTACTCTCTAACCTAGCCTTTCCTGTGGCTGTGAGGTATAGCACACTGCTTGGCAATAGTACAGAATCACTCTGGAGGACAATCTCAGCACAGTGATATGACCTACAAATAACTACTCTAGCCCCCAAAGCCTGGAAAAGCAACGAGGCCTCTGTTTAGTCTCTTGAGGAGGAGACAGAGAATCAGGACATGCATTGCACAGCAGGACGTCCTGCAGGACACTCAGGGCAGCCTCTCCCAACCCCATCATCAGGCCAGCCTCCCCTTCTTCCTCAGGACTCCCCCTCTGCTCTCCTCGTCACTGGACTCTTCCTGCCTGTCTTCTAGCCTTTATGACTTTGGGGCTCTCTCCCCATCCTTCTTACCCTGGACAGCACCTCAGGTTCAAGACAAATGGTCTGACAAAAACCTGGTTCCTCCTCCTTTAAAGTGAGAGGAAAGGCAGATCATGAAATTATCCCTGGGCATTGCCCCATGATACCTGTGTGGTGGGAATTTGACATGACACCATCTTAATTTACCCCTGTCCCCTATCCCACGCTGGCAGTCAGGCCTGGCAACCCCTTTCCATGAGGGCTTCCATGCTTAGATGGGCAGAGAGCCAAAGTCAGTATCCAAAGGCCTTCTCACTCTTTTGCAAAGTCTTAGATCCTCAAAAAGAGATTATGCTGGGTGTCCCTCAAGAGAATGAGAGGAACAGTGCTCGTGAAAAGTGGCCGCTTAGAGAAGAGACTGCCTTCCTGGGTGGGGGAAGAGGACCTGGCAGAGGGCTATGCAGGGCAGCCCCTGGGTCTGGGCTCCCTGGCCATGTGGGAAGGGGGAAGGGCAGGGAGCAGGAAGTGCATAGGAGGAAGCACTGGACAGGGAGTGCTGGAGAGGAAGTGTGAGGAGGAGGAAGGGCTGAAGGAAGAAGTGCTGGGGGAGGAATTGTGGGGAGCAGGAAGGGCCAAAGGAGAAGTATGGGGAGGAGGAAGTGCTGGAGAGGAAGCATGGGGTGCGGGAAGGGGTGAAGGAAGAAGTGCTGGGGGAGGAATTGTGGGGATGAGGAAGGGTCAAAGGAGGAAGTGTGGGAGAGGAAGTGCTGAAGGAGGAAGTGCTGGAGAGGAATCATGGGAGAGGAAGTGTAGGGAAGAGGAAGTGCTGGAGAGGAAGTAGGCGGGTAGAGGAAGGGCTGAAGGAAGAAGTGCTGGGGGGAGGAATTGTGGGGAGGAGGAAGGGCCAAAGGAGGAAGTGTGGAAGAGGAAGTGCTGGAGAGGAAGCGTGAGAGAGGAAGTGTGGGGAAGAGGAAGTGCTGAAGGAGGAAGTGCTGGAGAGGAAGTGTGGGGAAGAGGAAGTGCTGAAGGAGGAAGTGCTGGAGAGGAAGAGGAAAGGCCAAAATGAAGAAATGCAGGAGAGGAAGTGCAAGAGAAAGAAATGTGGGAAGGAGGAAGCACCAGAGGAGGAAGTTCAGAAGGGAGGACAAGCAGGAAGGAAGAAGTGCAAGGAGGAGGAAGTGCTGGAGAAAGAAGGGCTGCTAGTCCACAGGAGAAGCTTTTGTTCAAGCGGGAAGAGGCATGTCCCCCTCCACCAGATGCAGGCCAAAAGCAACAGGCTTCCGTGTAGATGGGGCTTCTGCCCAGCCTGTGCCAATCAGGGCCATGAGCATGCAGGCCTTCAATCTCTTGTGGTCCATCCAGCCCTCTGTGCAGATGGACATGGGGCACACCATGACCCTGCGACCCTGGAAGACACGGTGAGACTCAGGACGATCTGCAGTCACTGGTCACCAGGAGGTGTCCTAGGTGCTGGCTGCCACCCCCATTTGCTATGGAGCAGGGCCCAGAAAGCTCTCTTTGGGAGAAGAAGCCAAAGGGAATCTGGGGCCTCCACAGTGTTCCTGGAAGTCTGAAAACATTGGAGTCAGTCTTTTCAATTTGATTTAAATGGCATAAGAACTGGGATGTTTCCTGTATGCTTGAGTTCATTTCCACACCTGTCACACCTGAATTATACTTCCTTTTCAAAATAAACCTATTTTTGATTAATGAAACTATAAAATTGAAACTGCAAAATAAAACTGAGATTACTCCCATGTGGGTCTAAACAAGTAAATTTTTATTTAACCCATGTGAACATTAGAATACAATATAAAGTGTGGATATAATCCTGTATAATTTAAATGACATTTTATGTAGGCTATAATGCTCCTCACATAAAACATGGGGAATTCAAGATTATAATGAGTAAATATCTGACATTTCCAAGTATTCATGTGAGCATTTAAGATTACTTGTCATTTTTTCTCTTTGTTACCCTGCTCTTTAGATGCTATTTTTTTCACAAGGTAAGCAGAAATACCTGAAATATTACTACTCTCTTAACACATACCCTGAACTATTTGCAAGTGTCTGCAACTGAAATGTTTATTTTTGAACACACAGCAGTGATGTGTTTTCATGACAATGAAGAGTGGTACTTGAATAATACACAGCTTGATTTTGAGAGAGCCAAATTAATCATGATTAAAATTGAAAATTAACTTTGAATGTTATTGTGAGACACTACAGTCACAGAAACATCCAGAAACAAAAAGAAAAATTGTAATACTATTCTCATTTAACCTAGAATAGGTATGGCTTTCTAATAGATTTTCCTTATGAATAGAAGCCTGGATAATAAAGCAAGTATTTATTAAAAACTTGCAATACCCTTTTATTGCAATTTTTTCATAACAATGACCAGGAGGATTATGTTATATTATTATAGTGAATAAAATCATAATACTAAGAATCATAAAAATCTGATACCTCAACTATGCTGTAGATTTTTAGATGCCTTTCCTTTGAAGTGTTTGAAATACTTGAAAATGGATTATCTTAACACATTCCATTTTCTAGGATGATAAAAAGGCAAATATGACTATCCCCAATGCATAAACAAGCTGGAGCACAAAATTTAATAGATTCCTCAAGACCACAGTTGGCCATTAAATTATTCATTTGCGTGTATACTTTAATGCTTCTATGCTTTTTTCTTTTATCATAGGATTTTTTCCTTATTGTCTCTTCTTCAAAATGGTTTCTAAAATCTAAGGCCAAACTGAAATGTTACCCCTTCCATCAAACCCCAGGTAGAAATATCTGACGTGGCTGTGTGTTATTCACCAATTCCATTTTCTTTAATAATTGACTCTCATCCCTTTTGATTTTGAATAATTTTCTTAAATTATGCTTAAAAACAAACCCAAAGGGCTTCTCTGGTGGCTCAGCGGTAAAGAATCCACCTGCAGTGTAGGAGATACAGTTTCAATCTCTGGGTCAGGAAGATCCTCTGGAGAAGGAAAGGCAACCCACTCCAGTATTCCTGCCTGGGAAATTCCATGGACAGAGGAGCCTGGCAAGCTATAGTCCATAGGGTTGCCAAAGAGTCAGACTCGACTTAGCCACTGAAAACACAGAATAAAACAAACCAAAAACAAATAGAAAATACACCAGAATTGTTAACCATGATTATGTGCGGGAGTTGCACCATGCATAACTTTTCAACTTTCTATTTTCCAGATTTTCCCTAA
This sequence comes from Cervus canadensis, assembly GCF_019320065.1. NCBI lineage: Eukaryota > Metazoa > Chordata > Mammalia > Artiodactyla > Cervidae > Cervus > Cervus canadensis. The sequence continues at coordinate 25,217,353 of NC_057405.1, forward strand.
AGTTCATAGAGTTTATGATTGGAAAAAGCAAAACAAAAACAAATCAAATGGTGAAAATGTTTTATGAGATATCCCTTTAACTTAAACCTGGGAAAAAGCACTGATCCAAGGCTAGAATATAGAAGAGACATCATAGGAGGGGGCAGAGGCCTTTGGATAGAGGAGGGACCAAAAAATTCCACCCCGTTTCCAAGATTTTACCTCCTTCATGTATTACATATAGACACGACTCTGCTCCCCAGGAAGCCAGAGAGACGTCAGAGCAGCCACCGGAACCCATGTCTTAGTTTCAAGAAAGTATAAGACAAAAGTCCAGATGGACAGGTGGCATTTGAGAATGCTAGTCTCTCTTCCTTAAATGAAGTAGAGAGGAAGGAGTCACTTAGAACCTCCTTGGGAGAAGGAAGAATCTCCTTGGGAGAACTTCCTTGGGCTTCTCTTGTGGCTCAGCTGGTTCTGCCTGCAATGCGGGAGACCTGGGTTCAATCCCTGGGCAGGGAAGATCCCCTGGGTTTGATCACCCAGTTGGGAGAAGGGAAAGGCTACCCACTCCACTATTCTGGCCTGGAGAACTCCATGGACTGTATTGTCCATGGGGTCGCAAAGAATCGGACACAACTGAGTGACTTTCACTTTCATTTTGGGAGAAATAAGAGGTGGTGATGAGTCCATCTCCGGAGGCTAGAGTCCAGCTGAAGTGAGTCTGAGAAGAGGTAGCAAGTCTGCTCAGGTGCTGGGTGGGGAAACGGGCCCCAGAGGAGAGGGCTCTGGTCTGTGGGCAGCCCCAGGCCCTCATCCAGGCACCTCTTTCTACCCACAGAGTCTCCACTATAGGGCAAGAGTGGGAAAACTTCAGGCCTGTGAGCCTGATCCAGCTTGCCACCTGCTTTTGTAAAGAGTGTTTTATTTGAACCAGCCATGCCTATCTGTTTACGTATCTTCTTCGGGTGCTTTCACAACATGAGCCAAAGACTGTCTGGTAGCAAAGCTGGAAATATCTACCATTTGACCCTTTCTAGCAAAAGTTTGCCACGTCTGCTCAGAGGTGTGGACCTCACTGTGTGCTGGAAGCAGGGTGGTGGGCCCTTTGAAGTTCCAGCTCAGGAAAGGCAGAGAGCGCAGACCCAAGTGCACAAGGCCGCGTCCCTCGCCTCTCGCCCAGAGGGGCCCAGGCCCTGCTAGACTCATGGGGTGGTAAGGTGTCTGGGACATGAGACGGACTGAACCATGGGTCCAGCTACAGCTTCCTGCCGGGGAACCAGGGGGAGTGCATTCCGGGGGACAGGCAACAGCTTCATCACCCGCAGAGCTTGTCTGGTCCCGTTGTCTTAACCTTAAGCTTTCAAAAGTAGCATCAGTGCTCATGTGTGTCACGTCATAGGCAAATGATCACATTTTTATCCACCCAGGAAATGTATTTTTGCTGCCTCCAAGCCAATACACTTTCTAGTAAAATTTGTCAGATAGAACATTGACAAGGTACAATCTGGTGTGAGGTTGAGGAGCTGCAGAGAAAGTTGTGCCAAAGCTGAGACAGACCGAATTCATATAGGAACACTCAAGGGCGTGAGCAGGCTGATCAAGATGAACACAGTTCTTCCCAAACAGCATCATGGTGTCAGACGGCGATGTCAGGAGTGTGCCAGTGAGTCCACAGGTGGGAAAAGTGCCATCCAAAATTCTGTTTTGGGGGAGGAGCCAAGATGGCGGAGGAGTAGGACGGGGAGACCACTTTCTCTCCTACAAATTCATCCAAAGAATAACTGAACGCAGAGCAAACTTCACAAAACAACTTCTGATCGCTAGCTGAGGTCATCAGGCGCCCAGAAAAGCAGCCCATTGTCTTCGAAAGGAGGTCGGACAAAATATAAAAGATAAAAAGTGAGACAAAAGAGCTAAGGACAGAGATCCGTCCCGGGAAGGGAGTCTTAATAGAGGACGTTTCCAGACACCGGGAAACCCTCGCACTGGCGGGCCTGGGGGAAGTGTTTGAATCTCGGAGGGCAACCTGAATGGGAGGGAAACAATAAATAAAACCCACAGATTACGAGCCTAAAAGCAACTCCCAGCAGAAAAGTACCCCAAACACCCGCATCCGCCACCAGCAAGTGGGGGCAGAACGGAGAGGAGCAGACAGCGTTGCTTGGGGTAGGGTCCAGGCCTGAGTGCCCTGAGGACAATCAGAGGGAGCTTTTGTGAGTTGCCAACTTGAACTGTGGGACAGTAAAATAGAGAGAGAGAAAATTAACCGGCCGGAACACACTGCCGGCCGTTCGCAGAACAAAGGGACCGAGAAAGTCCAGAGAAGAGCTCGCAGGCTGCGGACCGGCCCAGCCCCGCCGGAGGCAGGAGGCAGAGGGGAGGGGAAGGGGGCAGGCTCGGCCCCAAGGACCGCATCCCCTGCCGCACTGCAAACAGGCCTCCAGTTTCTAATCAAAGACCTCCTGAGATTCTGGATAGTCAACATCTGCCGGGAGGGTCGCGGCGAGACACAGGGCGCAGGAACCCGACCGGCGCGGGCAGGGACTGGGGCTGGGGACGCGGAGGGCAGAAGGCGCCCGCGCCCCATCCGACTGGCACCGGCGGAAAATGAGACTGGGACCGCGGAAGGGAGTGGGCGCGCCGCACCAGGGAGAGTGCGCCGGTCAAGCCCCTGACTGCCTGGACCGCTCTGACGGGGAAGGCACAAAGAGCAGGCGCAGCTCTTTGTTCCGCGCTTTTGTGGAACACCCGAGGGCTGGAACCTCGCGCAGCGCGGGGCGCGCTCCATATAGAGCAGCCGGGAGCCTGAGCAGCGCAGACGGAGAAAGCAGCGCCAGCCCATCCCCGCAGCGTCAGCCCCTCCCAGCAGCGCAACGGAACTAGCTACCTGAATAAGAGTCCACCTCCGCCCGCCTGTGTCAGGGTGGAAATGAGGCTCTGAAGAGACCGGCAAACAGAAGCCAAATAAACAAAGGGAATTGCTTCAGAAGGGACCAGTGCAACAGATTAAAATCCCTGTAGAAAACACCGACTACACCGGAAGGGCCCTGTAGATATCAAGAAGTGTAAGCTGGAACGAAGAGCTATCTGAAACTGAGCCGAACCCACACTGACCGCAACAGCTCCAGAGAAATCCCTAGATATATTTTTACTTTTTTTTTTTTAAATAAAAAAAAAATTTTTTTTTTATTTTTTCTCTTTTATTTTCCTTTAAAATTCCCTATTACTCCCCCATTACTCCTTAACTTTCATTTTCATAGATTTTTATGATTTTTTTAATTAGGGAAAATTTTTTTTCTTTCTTTTTTTTTCCTTTTTCTCTTCTATTTTCTATTTTTCTTTTTCTCTTATTTCTTTTAAAGTCCTCTAGTACTCCTCTACTACTCCTTAATTTTCATTTTCAATACACTATAACCTTACAAAAAAAAAAAAAGAAGAAAAGCCCTATTTTTAAACCAAACTTCATATATATTTCTAAAATTTTTTGTGTGTGTTTTGGTTTTTGTTTTTAATATAGTATTTTAAAGAGTCTAACCTCTACTCTAGATTTTTAATTTTTGTTTTTCAGTATATGATATAAATTATGAACATTTAAGAATCCAATATTCAGTTCCCATTTTTATTCAGGAGTGTGTTGATTATTCTCTCCCAATCTTGACTCTCTGTTTTCTACCTCAGAACACCTCTATTTCCTCCCTCCCCCTTCTCTTCCCAATCCAATTCTGTGAATCTTTGTGGGTGTCTGGGCTATGGAGAACACTTTGGGAACAGACAACTGCGTAGATCTGTCTCTCTCCTCTTGAGTCCCCCTTTTTCTCCTCCTGCTCATCTCTATCTCCCTCCTCCCTCTCCTCTTCTTCATGTAACTCTGTGAACCTCTCTGGGTGTCCCTAACAGGGGAGAATCTTTTTGCCATTAACCTAGAAGTTTTATTATCAGTGCTGTATAGTTGGAGAAGTCCTGAGACTACAGGAAGAATAAAACTGAAATCCAGAGGCAGGAGACTTAAGCCCAAAACCTGAGAACACCAGAAAACTCCTGACTACATGGAACTTTAAGTAAAGTGACCGTCCAAAGCCTCCATACCTACACTGAAACCAACCACCACCAAGAGCCATAAGTTTTAGAGCAAGACATACCAAGCAAATTCTCCAGCAACGCAGGAACATAGCCCTGAACGTCAACATACAGGCTGCCCAAGGTCACACCTAACACATAGACCCATCTCAAAACTCATTACTGGGCACTCCATTGCTCTCCAAAGAGAAGAAATCAAGTTCCATGCACCAGAACACCGACGCAAGCTTCCCTAACCAGGAAACCTTGACAAGCCAATCGTCTAACCCCACCCACTGGGTAAAATCTCCACAATAAAAAGGAACCACAGACCTCCAGAATACAGAAAGCCCACTCCAGACACAGCAATCTAAACAAGATGAAAAGGCAAAGAAATACCGAACAGGTAAAGGAACATGAAAAATGCCCACCAAGTCAAACAAAAGAGGAGGAGATAGGGAATCGACCTGAAAAAGAATTTAGAATAATGATAATAAAAATGATCCAAAATCTTGAAAACAAAATTCTGTTTTGTGAAAGCATTCCTCAAACACAAAAGAGTTGGAGACCCATTTAAAAAATACTGATCATATGCAAAATATTCTGTAAGGTTCCAGATGAGCTCCATTTAGAAAGGAAAAATAATTGTATATAAAAAGATCTAGCGAAGAGTCACAGGACCCATAGTGGACTTTATGGTCCATTTGCTCTACCACCTTATGAGGTTAGAAGTAGAAAACGCATCTAAGCTCATCTTTTGCCAGGATGGCGCCCCTAGCAAGTTCCACTACCTTCTTGGACTCAATTCTGAGTGTCTGGGGCCGTGTGGTCTCCTTGTCCTTCTCTTGGAGGCAGTAAAATGTCCTGTGGGAGAATTGCCCAGCACCCAGGTAGAAAAGGTAATGCAGCAAGGAATGGGGAAGAGAAGACTGGTCCTCACTCTGCTATTTCTCAACCATCAGAACCCACATGATTCCAGAGATTCATTCAATTGGTGTATTCTTCCTATAGATGCAAAGCCAGTGCTGTGGGAGAGACAGATGCTGGAGACAGAGCCTGAGCCTCTAGGAGTTTATGGGCAAACAGAGGAGCCACTGCAGGAGGAAGGAACATGCTCTGGGAGGTGAAGTCACAACCCACATGTGCAATGGTGGAGGAGGGACATCCAAGCTGGCGTGGAAGGCCAGGTCAGAGGGGAAGTGTCCCAAGTGTGAAGGGCAGAGGCAGAGAAGGAGATGAAAAGAAATGACTCAGGGTCAGATTCAGCTAGAATATGCCATCACAGGGGGGGCAGTCCATGGTCAGTTAGGCAAGATAGACAGGACCCAGATTGGAAAACGAAATGAGGCTGGTGTTACTCAGTGAGCAAAGTGAAGGCTTCTGAGAAGTGAGGCAGTGGTGATCTGATCAAGGAAAGACTTCAGAAGGATTATTCACATGGTAGTTTCTAGATTGGAGTTGGGATAGGTTTCAATTCAGTTCAGGGCTTCCCTGATAGCTCAGTTGGTAAAGAATCCACCTGCAATGCAGGAGACCCCGGTTGGATTCCTGGGTCGGGAAGATCTGCTGGAGAAGGGAAAGGCTGCCCACTCCAGTATTCTTGGGCTTACCTCGTGGCTCAGCTGGTAAAGAATCCGTCTGCAATGTGGGAGACCTGGGTTCGACCTCTGGATTGGGAAGATCCCCTGGAAAAGGGAAAGGCTACCCACTCCAGTATTCTGGCCTGGAGAATTCCATGGGCTGTAGAGTCTATGGGGTTGCAAAGAGTCAGACACAACTGAGTGACTTTCACTTCAGTTCAGTTCAGTCGCTCAGTCATGTCCGACTCTTTGTGACCCTGTGGACTGCAGCATGATAGGCTTCCCTGTCCATCATCAATTCCCAAAGTTTATACAAATTCATGTCCATCACGTTGGCGATGCCAACCAACCATCTCATCCTCTGTTGTCCCCTTCTCCTCCCATCTTCAATCTTTCCCAGCATCAGGGTCTTCTCTAATGAGTCAGTTCTTCGCATCAGGTGGCCAAAGTACTAGAGCTTCAGCTTCAGCACCAGTCCGTCCAATGACTATTCAGGACTGATTTCCTTTAGGATTGACTGCTTTGATCTTGCAGTTCAAGAGGCTCTCAAGAGTCTTCTCCAACACCACAGTTCAAAAGCATCAATTCTTCAGCACTCAGCTTTCTTTATGGTCCAACTCTCACATCCATACATAAATACTGAAAAAAACCATAGCTTTGAATAGATAGACCTTTATCAGCAAAGTAATGTCTCTGCTTTTTAATATACTGTCTAGGTTGGTCATAGCTTTCCTTCCAAGGAGCAAGCGTCTTTTAATTTCATGGCTGCAGTCACCATCTGCAGTGATTTTGGGGCCCAAGAAAATAAAGTCTGTCACTGTTTCCATTGTTTCCCCATCTGTTTGCCATGAAGTGATGGGACAGGATGCCATGATTTTAGCTTTGAATGCTGAGTTTTAAGCCAGTTTTTTTCAACTCTCTTGTTTCACTTTCATCAAGAGGTTCTTTTGTGCCTCTTCACTTTCTGCCATTAGGATTGTGTCATCTGCATATCTGAGCAATCTTGTGCTTCATCCAGTCCAGGATTTCCCATGATGTACTCTGCATATAAGTTAAATAAACAGGGTTACAATATATAGCCTTGACATACTCCTTTCCCAATTTGGAACCCGTCTTTTGTTGCTTGGCTGGTTCTAATTGTTGCTTCTTGATCTGCATACAGATTTCTCAGGAGGCAGTTAAGGTGGTCTGTTATTCCTATCTCTTGAAGAATTTTCCAAAGTTTGTTGTAATCCACACAGTCAAAGGCTTTAGCATAGTCAATGAAGTAGAAGTTTTTCTGGAATTCTCTTGCATTTTCTATGATCCAACGGCTGTTGGCAATGTGATCTCTAGTTCCTCTACCTTTTCTAAATCTAGCTTGAATATCTGGAGGTTCTCGGTTCACATACTGTTGAAGCCTGGCTTGGAGAATTTTGAGCATTACTTAGCTAGCCTGTGAGATGTGTGCTATTTTTCAGTAGTTTGAACATTATTTGGCATTGCCTTTCTTTGAGACTGAAGTGAAAACTGACTTTTCCAGTCCTGTGGCCACTGCTGAGTTTTCTAAATTTGCTGGCATATTGAGTGCAGCACTTTCACAGCATCTTTTAGGATTTGAAATAGCTCAACTGGAATTCCATCACTTCCACTAGCTTTGTTCATAGTGATGCTTCCTAAGACCCACTTGACTTTGCACGCCAAGATGTCTGGCTCTAGGTGATTGATCACATGATCATGGTTATCTGGGTCATTAAGTTTTTTTGTATAGTTCTCCTGTGTATTCTTGCCACCTCTTATTAATATCTTTTGCTTCTGTTAGGTCCATACCATTTCTGTCCTTTAGTGTGCCTATATTTGCAAGAAATATTCCCTTGGTATCTTTAATTTTCTTGAAGAGATCTCTAGTCTTTCCCATTCTATTGTTTTCCTCCGTTTCTTTGCATTGATCACTGAGGAAGATGTTCTTATCTCTCCTTGCTATTCTTTGGAACTCTGCATTCAGATGGGAATATCTGTCCTTTTCTCCTTTGCCTTTCACGTCTCTTCTTTTCTCAGCTATTTGTAAGCCCTCCTCAAACAACCATTTTGCCTTTTTGCATTTCTTTTTCTTGGGGATGGTTTTAATCACTGCCTACTGTACAATATTTTGAACCTCCATTCACAGTTCATCAGGCACTCTGTCTATCAGATCTAATCCCTTGAATCTATTTCTCAATTCCACTATATAATCATAAGGGATTTGATTCAGGTCATACCTGAATGGTCTAGTGGTTTTCTCTACTTTCTTCAATTGAAGTCTGAATTTTTCAATAAGGAGTTCATGATCTGAGCCACAGCCAGCTCTGGGTCTTGTTTTTGCTGACTGTATAGAGCGTCTCCATCTTTGGCTGCAAATAACATAATCAATCTGATTTCAGTGTTGACCATCTGGTGATGTCCATGTAGAGTATTCTCTTGTCTTGTTGGAAGAGGGTGTTTGCTATGACTAGTGCATTCTCTTGGCAAAACTCTGTTAGACTTTGCCCTGCTTCATTCTGTATTCCAAAGCCAAACTTGCCTGTTACTCCAGGTATCTCTTGACTTCCTTCCTACTTTTGCATTCCAGTCTCCTATGATGGAAAGGGAATCTTTTTTTCGTGTTAGTTCTAGAAGGTGTTGTAGGTCTTCATAGAACCATTCAACTTCAGCTTCTTCAGCATTACTGGTTGGGGCATAGACTTGGATTACTGTGATATTGAATGGTTTGCCTTGGAAATGAACGGAGGTCATTCTGTCATTTTTGAGATTGCACCCAAGTACTGCATTTCAGACTCTTCTGTTGACTGCAAATGGGTTACTCAATTTCTTTTAAGGGATTCTTGCCCACAGTAGTAGATATAATGGTCATCTGAATTAAGTTCACCCATTCCAGTTCATTTTATTTCACTGATTCCTAAAATGTTGATGTTCACTCTTGCCATCTCCTGTTTGACCACTTCCAACTTGCCTTGATTCATGAAGCTAACATTCCAGGTTCCTATGCAATATTGCTCTTTACAGCATTGGCCTTTACTTCCATCACCAGTCACATGCACAACTGGGTATTGTTTTCCCTTTTGCTCCATCTCTTCTTTCTGGAGTTATTTCTCCACTGATCTCCATTAGCATATTGGGCACCTACTGATTTGAACAGTTCATCTTTCAGTGTCATATCTTTTTGCCTTTTCATACTGTTCATGGGGGTCTCAAGGCAAGAATAATGAAGTGGTTTGCCATTCCCTTCTCCAGTGGACCACGTTTTGCCAGAACTCTCCACCATGACCTGTCCATCTTGGGTGGCCCTACACAGCACTGCTCATAGTTTCATTGAGTTAGACAAGGCTGTGATCCATGTGATCAGTTTGATTGGTTTTCTGTGATTGTGGTTTTCATTCTGTTAGCCCTTTGATTGCTAAAGATAAGAGGCTTATGGTAGCTTCCTGATGTGAGACTGGCTGTCTTGTTCTGATGGGCGGGGCCATGCTCAGTTCAGTTCAGTCTCTCAGTCGTGTCCAACTCTTTGCGACCCCATGAATCGCAGCACGCCAGGCCTCCCTGTCCATCACCAACCCCCAGAGCTTACTCAAACTCGTGTCCATCGAGTCAGTGATGCCATCCAGCCATCTCATCCTCTGTTGTCCCCTTCTCCTCCTGCCCCCAATCCCTCCCAGCATCAGGGTCTTTTCCAATGAGTCAGATCTTCACATGAGGTGGCCAAAGTATTGGAGTTTCAGCTTCAGCATCAGTCCTTCCAGTGAACACCCAGGACTGTTCTCCTTTAGGATGGACTGGTTGGATTTCCTTGCTGTCCAGGGGACTCTCAAGAGTCTTCTCCAACACTATAGTTCAAAAGCATCAATTCTTTGGTGCTCAGCTTTCTTCACAGTCCAACTCTCACATCCATACATGACCACTGGAAAAACCATAGCCTTGACTAGATGGACCTTTGTTGGCAAAGTAATGTCTCTGCTTTTTAACATGCTATCTAGGTTGGTCATAACTTTCCTTCCAAGGAGTAAGCATCTTTTCATTCCATGGCTGCAGTCACCATCTGCAGTGATTTTGGAGCCCCCAAAAATAAAGTCTAACACTGTTTCCCACTGTTTCTCCATCTATTTGCCATGAAGTGATGGGACCAGATGCCATGATCTTAGTTTTCTGAATGTTGAGTTTTAAGCCAACTTTTCCACTCTCCTCTTTCACTTTCATCAAGAGGCTTTTTAGTTCCTCTTCACTTTCTGCCATAAGGGTGGTGTCTTCTGCATATCTGAGGTTATTGATACTTCTACTGGCAATGCTCAGGAAGTCTTTAATCCAATTTTCTGTTGATGGGTGGGGCTGTGTTTCCTCCCTGTTATTTGACCTGAGACCAAACTATGGTGGAGATAATGAAGATAATGGGGACCTCCTTCAAAAGGTCCTCTGAAGGCTCTGCAGCACTCAGTGCCCCTGCCTGCACCAGGCCCCTGCAGACCCACGCCTTCACCAGAGACTCCTGGACACTCATGGGCAAGCCTGGCTCAGTCTCTTGTGGGGTCACTGCTCCTTTCTCCTGAGTCCTGGTGTGCACAAAGGTTTGTTTGTGCCCCTCAAGAGTCTGTTTCCCCAGTCCTGTGTAAGTTAGTTCTGTAATTAAATCCCACTGGCCTCCAAAGTCAAATTCCCTGGAGGTTCTCAGTCCCTTTGCCAGATCCCCAGGTTGGGAAATCTGTTGTGGGTCCTGGAACTTTCTTAACAGTGTGAGAATTTCTTTGGTATAATTGTTCTGCAGTTTGTGGGTCGTCTGCTCGGCAGCTCTATGGTGGGCTTAATAGCAACCTCCTCCAAGAGGGCTTATGCCACAGGCTGTGTGACCCAGGTAATTGCACCCAGAGCCCCTGTCCCTGCAGCAGGCCACTGCTGACCCATACCTCGACAGGAGACTCAGCTATGTCTGGCTCAGTCTAGAGGGGTCTCTGGATCCTGGTGCACACAAGTTTTTGTTTGAGCCCTCCAAGCTTCTCTGTCCGGTATGGTGTTTAATTATAAATGTGATTTTGCCCCTCCTACCACCTTGTTGGGGATTCTACTTTGCCCTTGGACATGGGGTATCTTTTTTTGGTGGGCTCCAACATTCTCCTGTTGATAGTTGTTCAGTAGCAAGTTGTAATTTTGGAGTTCTCGCAGGAGACGATTAAATCCCACTGTCCTTCAAAGTCAAATTCCCTGGTGGCTCAGTCCCTTTGCCAGATTCCCAGGTTGGGAAATCTGTTGTGGGCCCTAGAACTTTTGAAAAAGTGCAAGAACTTCTTTGGTATAATTGTTCTCCAGTTTGTGGGGTTAGGAATACTATTTAGAAACTAGTTGGGAAGCTAGGACAAGACAGACATGAAAGAAATGATCAAAGAGCAAATTCAAGAAATTCTTTGCCTTATGTTGAACATGATCCAATCATTTATATTTGAAATGCCATTAATTAAAAAATGATGAAGCCAAAAATATAACACTTCCAAAGACAGAACAAAAAACATTTGAAATTGAAAATAACAAGAAATACATTTGAATTTTAGCCATTTGATTTGATGTTTGTAAAGATGTTTAACTATTTTGTAAGCTACGGCAGGCAGTAAATCTGAAACCCTGGGAAGGGTAGAGGAGTGTCCCGCATATGAAGAGTATACTGGCGGAGAGAAAATTACTATCCCCTCACTTCCCTGATGGATCAGATGGTAAAGAATCTGTCTGCAATGCAGGAGCCATAGGAGACTCGATTCGATCCTTTAGTTGGAAGATCCCCTGGAGGAAGCTATGGCAACTCACTTCAGTATTCTTGCCTGGAGAATAATGTGAAAGAGGAGTCTGGAGGACTGTCCATGGGACAACAAAGAGTTGGACTTGACTGAAGTGACTTAGCACGCACTCACCCACTCCAGTATTCTTTTTTTTTTTAATTGAAGGATAATTGCTTTACAATATTGTGTTGGTTTCTGCCATACATCAGCAAGAACCAGCCATAGATGTACATATGACCCCTCTCTCTCAAACCTCCTTCCCACCTCCCACCCTTTCCCACCCCTCTAGATTGTCACAGAGAACCAGGTTTGACTCCCTGCATCAGATAGCAAATTTCCACTGGCTATCTGTTTTACATATGGTAGTGTATATATTCCCATGCTACTCTATCCATTCATCCTACCCTCTCCTTCCCCCACGGTGTTCACAAGTCTGTTCTCTATGTCAATGTCTCCACTGCTACCCTGCAGATAGGTTCATCAGTACCATCTTTCTAGATTCTATATTTGTACATTAATATATGATATTTGTTTTTCTCTTTCTGACTTACTTCAACCTCTATAATAGGCTCCAGGTTCATCCATCCCACTAGAACTGACTCAAATGGATTCCTTCTTATGGCTGAGTAATATTCCATTGTATATATGTGCCACAGCTTCTTTATGGATTCACCTGTCAGTGGACATCTAGGTTGCATCCGTGTCTTGCGTGTGTGCATGCTAAGTGGTTCCTGTCATGTCTGACTCTTTGCAGCCCTATGAACTGTAGCCCACCATGCTTTTCTGTCCATGAAATTCTCCAGGAAATAATACTGGAGTGAGTTGCCATGTCCTCCTCCAGGGGATCTTCCTGACCCAAGGATCGAACTTGTGTCTCTTGTGACTCTTGCATTGCAGGCAGATTCTTAAACACTGAGACACCAGGGGAGCACCTTCCATGTCCTGGCTATTGTAAACAGTGTTGCAATGAACATTGGGGTACATATGTCTCTTTCAGTTATGGTTTTCTCAGGCACAGTATGTGATTATTGGGTCATATGGTGGTCTTATTCCTAGTTTTTTAAGGAATCTCCATTCCATCTTCCATAGTGGCTGTATCAGTTTACATTCCCACCAACAGTGCAAGAGAATTCCCTTTTCTCCACACCCTCCCCATCATGTATTATTTGTAGATATTTTGATGATGGCCCTTCTGACCACTGTGAGGTGATACCTCCTTGTAGATTTGATTTTCATTTCTCTAATAATGAGGGATGTTGAGCATCTTTTCATGTGTTAGCCATCTGTATGTCTTCTTTGGAGAAATTTCTATTTGGGTCTTCAGCCAACTTTTTGATGGGTTGTTTGTTTTTCTGGTATTGAGTGCATGAGCTGCTTGTATATTTTGGAGACTAACCCTAGGATTCTTGCCTGGAGAATTCCAAAGGAGCCTGACAGGCTAAAGTTCCATGGGGTCACAAAGAATTGGACACTACTGAGTGACTAACACTTCCACTTTTGACTTTTTTTTTCATTCCTTCAAACTTGAAATAGGTTAGAGGGGCTTCTAGGCTCACTTTTCCTGATTTTAACTGGGAAGGTAGTCTATTTCATTTATTTATTTTACCTTATCAAACTACATTCTGCATATAATAAGATGCACCAATTTTAAGTTTGGTAAATTTGTCAAATTATACATCTGTACAGTCATCACCAAAATTAAGATAGACTATTCCTGTCACCATCCTGCCCCCAAAGTCCCTCCTAATCCTGCAGTCAACTCCAATCCCTTCTCAAGCAGCTGCTGACTGGACCCCTGACACTATGGATTTAGTTTCATCTGTTGTAAAACTTCATGGAAATGCAATCATACACATATATCCTTTTCTGCCTCACTTGTTTTGCTCAGAATGTTTTTGAGATTCATCAACGTTGTTGCATATATAGTTTCTTCTTTTTAAATTACTGAATATGATCTCTGAATATTCCACACATTGTTTATCCATTCATCTTTATGTAAGTGGATGCTTGGTTTTTTCCATCTTGGTGCTATTACAAATAAAGTTGTTATGAACATAGTTTACAGACTCTTTGTGGGCATAAATTTTCACTTCTCTTGAGTAAACACCTAAGCCTGACTTATATGGAAATTTATGTTTCAGTTTACAGGAAACTGAAAAACTGTTTTCCAAAGTTGTTATAGTGTTTAACGTTCCAACAGCAGTGTGGGAGAGTTCTAGTTGCTCCGCACCCTTTCCAACACTTGATATTGTCAATCTTTTCCAATCTTAACATTCTGGTAGACCTGGATTCACTTCCTGGGTCAGGAAGATCCCCTGGAGAAAGGAACGGCAACCCACTCCAATATTCTTGCCTGGAGAATTCCACGGACAGAGAAGCCTAGCACCCTCCAATCTATAGGGTCTCAAAGAGTCGGACATGACTGACTAACACACACACAGGTGTGTAGTAGTATTTCATTGCAGCTTTAATTTCCATTTTACTGATAATTAATGATGTGTTCATGTCTTTATCTTCCTGTCCTCACTATATGTGTGTGTGTGTGTGTGTGTGTGTGTGTGTATACATATATAGTGTATATTCAAAAAATTATATATAGTGTACATTCAAAAAACTGAGATCATGGCATCTGGTCCCATCACTCCATGGCAAATAGATGGGGAAAAAATGGCCACGGTCATAGACTTTATTTTCTTGGGCTCCAGAATCACTGTGGACAGTGACTGCAGCCATGACATTAAAAGACACTTGCTCCTTGGAAGAAAAATTATGACAAACCTAGGTAGCATATTAAAAAGCAGAGACATTACTTTGCCATCAAAGATACATATAATCAAAGTCAAAAACCAAAAGACTATGGTTTTCCCAGTAGTCATGTATGGATCTGAGAGTTGGACCATAAAGAAGGCTGAGCACTGAAGAACTGGTGCTTTCAAACCATGATTCTGGAGACTCTTGAGAGTCCCTTGTACTGCAAGGAGATGAAACCAGTCAATCCTAAAGGAAATCAACCCTGAATATTCATTGGAAGGAATGATGCTGAAGCTGAAGCTCCAATACTTTGGCCACCTGATCTGAAGAGTCAGCTCATTGGAAAAGACCCTCATGCTAGGAAAGACTGAGGGTCGGAGGAGAAGGGGACAACAGAGGATGAGATGCTTGGATGGCATCATTGACTCAATGGACATGAGTTTGAACAAACTCCAGAGGATGGTGAAGGACAGGGAAGCCTGGAGTGCTGCGGTCCATAGGCTCGCAAAGATTTGGACACAACTGAGTGACTGAACAACAAGAACATCGTGTGTGTGTGTGAAGTGTATATTCAAATCTTGCCCACTTTTTGTTGCCATTTGTTTTATTTTTAAGTTGTGAGAGTCCTTCAGCTCTCTGCGAATTCTGGATACGTCCTTTTTTGGGTATATGTGTTGGAGATATTTTCTCCTGATCTGTGTCTTGTGTTTTCATTTTCTTAGTGGTTCCTTTGTAAGTTCAGAAAGTTTTGATTTTAACAAATTCCAACTTATAAGTTTTTATGGATGGTGTTATGGTCCCTCTACAAAATTTTGGCCTGCCCTCAAATCTCAAAAAATCCCTACATTTTCTTCTAGAAGTTTTATAAGTTTAGATTTTACTCTAGGCCTCTGACCCACTTTGAGTTTCTTTTTGTGTACAGTCTGAGTAGTGTCCAAGGTTCTTTTTTTTTCTCTCTCTCTATTTCAATATCCAGGTGTCCCAGCACTACCTAATGACAGTTCTGTTATTCCCTCATCAAATTACCTTGACACTTTTGTCAAAGATCAATGGATTCTGTAAATCTTGGCCTATTTCCTAACTCCCTTTTTCATTCCACCAACCTATTTGTTTATCCTTATACCAAGGTCACAATCTTGATTATTTAGCTCTGATGTAAGGCTTTAAAATCAGGAAATGGAAGTCCTCCAAATTTATTTTTCTTTTTAAGCATTATTTTGTCAATTCTAGGTCAAATGTATTTCCATATATCCATTAGAATCAGTTTCTACAAAGAACTTCTGGGGCTCCCATTGTATCTAGAGATCAGTTTGGGGAGAAATGACATCTTAACAATATGAGTTTTCCAGTCCCAGAATATCCTTTATTTTTATTGTCTTTTTTTTAATTCTCTAAATCTTTTACAGTTTTCAATGTATGTATTTTACACATATTTTGTTAAATTTATCCCTCAGTATTTCAAATAGCCTGCCTTAGAAGTTGTCTACTGGAAAAGGCAATCTTCCATTACTTATTAATTTTATTAGCGTAATTCCCAGAATAACAATTTCTTCAAATTGATGGTAGTGGAGGAGGGGTGGTACTGGGAGAAAGGTCATTCCCAGTGGGAAGCATTTTTCTGTTACAAGATAATTCCCTGCCATATGAGAAAAAGAGATCTCTGGATGAAAGCTCATTCCACCCTGCTTATCAGAAGGTCAATACACACACATCAAGGGAGACTGCAGATGTGAGCAAGTGTCAATGCCAATAACGAAGCTACTTACTAAGGTAATTAGGCCTTTAAAGCTGAAAGCAGCTCTTCTATGGATTACCCAGTCTACAGATCTAATGGGAGTTACCACTAAAACATTATCTGATTTGGACACTTTGAACTTTTTTTCCTAGGGCTAGATATTTCTTTTTGCAGAATTTCCATATTTCAGTTTGAATTGGTGATAGCATTTGTGCAGTTAAAGAGCACTTGTAGAAGACCAAAGATTAAGAAAAATGTTTATCAGCAGAACTTTACCTAAATGCACAAGATTCTCTTGAAAACACTTTCAGGAAATGTAACCACCTCACTCATCTTTTTGCTTTCCACAGAAAAATATTGATGATAAAGAGGAAACTATTATAAAGAGGAACCATCAGATATTATATTATTCCTCTCACCAAATTCCCTGATGGGCAATTTATAGATTTTCCTTCATTTAAAAAGTAGATTATTTGAGATTCTTGAAAGAATTATATTACAAATATAATAATACCACATTAACTTCCACAGTGCTTATTCTGTAATATCAATGTTTTCCTCTTAACCATCAAATTAGATAAAGAAGGATTAGGTGTTAGTATCAAATCATGAAACCAACCCTAGAGACAATGCAGAGAGCAATGTTATATGGAGACCTGGTTATGTGTTTGTTTTTTTCCTTCCCTTTCTTCTTTCCTTCCCTCTTTCTCTCTTTTAAATTTTGGGCTTTCAAAGAAAAACCCAGAAGCCACAAATATTTAAGAAGTACCAACAACAATTATATTAACTGCTCTGTTTCAGGAATAAACATTGCAATTCTATAACCTCAGACTCCTTCAAGGTCAATATTACTGTCCCCATCTTACAAAGAAACTGGAGCTCATGGAGTCTAATGGCATGCCCAAGGTCACATGGCCAACTGTGGAAACGGGACTCAAATCACAGAACCAGCTCTCTCACACATAGCTGCCTCTAAAAGCAAAATATTTAACTAATTCAACCAAGTGAAAAAGTTGGTTGAAAACTCAACATTCAAAAAACGAAGATCATGGCATCCAGTCCCATCACTTCATGGCAAATAGATGGGGAAACAGTGGAAACAGTGGCTGGCTTTATTTTTCTGGGCTCCAAAATCACTGCAGATGGTGACTGCAGCCAAGAAATTAAAAGACACTTGCTCCTTGGAAGGAACGTTATGACCAACTTAGATAGCATATTAAAAAGCAGAGACACTACTTTGCTGACAAAGGTTTGTCCAGTCAAACCTATGGCTTTTCCAGCAGTCATGTATGGATGCGAGAGTTGGACTATAAAGAAAGCTGAGCATTGAAAAATTGATGCTTTTGAACTGTGGTGTTGGAGAAGACTCTTGAGAGTCCCTTGGGCTGCAAAAGGCTTAAACTAGTCCATCCTGAAGGAAATCAGTCCTGAATATTCATTGGAAGGACTGATGCTGAAGCTGAAACTCCAATACTTTGGCCACCTGATGGGAGCAACTGACTCATTGGAAAAGACCCTGATGCTGGGAAAGATTGAAGGCAGGAGGAGAAGGGGATGACAGAGGATGAGATGGTTGGATGGCATCACCAGCTCGATGGACATGAGTTTGAGCAAGCTCTCAGAGTTGGTGATGGACAGGGAGGTCTGGCATGCTGCAGTTCGTGGGGTAGCAAAGAGTCGGACACAACTGAGCGACTGAACTGAATTCAATCATAGGTTGAATAAAAAGGGAGACTCTAGCATGTAGTTTCACAAGTCTTCCAACCTGCATCTATTTAGGAAGCCACACATACAGAAAAGACTGCCCAGCTTCACAAATGTGCACAGAGCTGGGGCAGGGAGTTACCAGATCAGATTGTTACAAAATGAAAGGAAAATCTTTAAACCTGTTCCTTTCTTTCTTTCTTTCTTTTTTTTTTTTTCAAATAAACCTGCTTCTTTATAAGTAAATGCAGATGTTGGGCTTCATGCTTCTAAAATCTATTCCAACTCTAGATTTTACCCCCCAAAAAATGTGCCTATTATTACAGGGGTAATATTCTTTCTTCTTTTGAGTCTTACATGAGTAATCTTTTCAACTCAGATCAGAGTCTTTGGAAACATCAGAGACGTATAAAGAAGCTGGAGTCCAGGCAGGTTCCCCTCTTTCCTGGGTGACCTTTGTGGGCTGAGCCTCCAGGAGACACTCCCAGCAGCTGCTTCCACCGAGGCTGAAATGACCACAGAAGGTGGGCAGGAAAGCGGCCCCCTATCAGTAATTCTGGTTTCCTGTTGACCAGGAGAGCCCAGGGGAGACAACATGGCCACAGCCCGAGGAGGTTTGGAACCTAAATGGTGTGGCTGCTGCTCCACACTGAAGTCTGTTACCTCCATCAGCAGCACCCCTGGCCTATGTTCAAATCCCCAGCTGAGACCATGAGCGTCAGTGGTTACCAACTCAGTGGCAGCCTAGCCTCGCCACTCCACAGGGGCACCCAGAGGATACCCCAGGCATTTTTCCACCTGTTCTCTGCTGTCAAAAATGTCCAGTGAGACCACCTCAACACCACCCAAAGCCTTCTTGAGCAAGAAAAGAGAGTGGGGTATAAAAAATGAATGACCAGTGCTTTACCAAAATAAATAAGGTCATTCCAAAGAGGCTATCACTCCATCCATGATCCAGATTTTGAAGAGTTGGAATATTTAAACCAAAAGTACAACCCATAGGGTTGCAAAGTGAAGTGACTTGGCAGCACACACAGAATGTGAACAAGAGTGGCAAAGACAGCTCCAGTTGGCAAGCCTACAACATCCCCATCAATCAGTGAGGTGGGACTCATGAAGAAGTTCAGATAAGCTAGGAAGAAATAGATGCTCCATCTTCTCTACACATCTGATTGTACTGCAAATGCTTTTGTGACTTCATAACAATTTCAGAATTCGAGTTTCATTATAAAAAGCTAAAAAAGGACAAACGAAACAAGGAACCACCCTCTTCGCAAAGTCAGGTTCAGCTCAGATGCTTTTCTGAATATATAACATACTCAAGCCATCTTAGGCTTGTAAACACATGTTCTGAAGGTTAAAGGAATTTGGGTGACAACTTATTCCACCCCTGAAGAGTTCCCATAGCATTTCCATTTAATGAAATCTTTAGATAAGTGAGTTCTTAGTTTCAATTTGGCTGTTAACATGGAGGAAAAAGAAAAACTCACATCACAGAAGCAATACAATCAGAAAATTAAACATTAAGGGGAAAAGCCATTTCTTAAAGCGTAGCCTTTAATGTTAATCAGAATTTTGGTCTGAGATGTAAAACAGAGAGAAAAAGTGAGCTCTGCTGTGAACTGCCAAGGAATTGCCTTTATTCTGCCAAACGCTCCAGATGCTTTTCTTACAGGACTACTTCATGTCTCACTTGCACTTATTTCCTCGCATCCAGCCCAGCCAGGCACGGAAACAGGTAGTCTGCTAATCCACCAAATGTGATTTTTTAATGGCTCCATCTTATCTCAAAGTTCAGACCAAGCAGGACAAGTAGGACCACGTACTTCCCTTTCTTTTTTTAAACCTCAGATTCGAAACTTCTGTTAAATCAGTTTAAAACCAGGTAATCACGTTTGTTACTAAGTGACCCAAGAAACCAGGAAGAAAAAATTATGATCTAGGCTTGTCAAGCAAAGCATTAAATACTTAGGAAATGTTTCAATATTAATCTTTGTACTGTCATACAAGTGATTTATTTTGAAAGCTGTTTGTCTTGTGGAAGATATTTTATTTCAGAAATGGATCCAGTAATAGCTATACCATAGTTTATGCATCTTGTTCCAAGATGTCACTGCTAAATGTCTTTTTATTCAGTGGCCATTCATTGAGTGTTTATACACTGTGGCATCTTGTGAAGGCTGCATTCTCTCAGGATAAAAGCCTATAGAAGCAACAAGGGTGCAAACGAAGGGGTGGGTGGGAGAGGAATTCCAGAGGAGAATCAACAGAATTTTCTGTCAAGCCAGTGTGTGTGTGCTGGCACTCAGCTGCTTCCGACTATTTGCAGCCCATATAGACTGTAGCCCACCAAGCTCCTCTGTCTATGGGATCTCCCAGCAAGAATACTGGAGAGAGTTGCCATTTCCTCCTCCAGGGGATCTCTCTGACCCAGGGATCGAACCCACATCTCCTATGTCTCCTGTACTGCAGACAGATTCTGCACCGCTGAGCTGCCACGGAAGCCCACTGTTGCACCAGATAACATGATGAGAGAATATTCTGACACAGCTCCTGGTTTCATCTGTTGAGGGGATCAGGTGATGCCATTCAATGGGATTAGGAAGATCAGGGTGCATAAAGGCTACCCAGCTCCGCGTCACCCCAGCCTGAGTTGGAGGAGCAGCTTGTGTAGAAAGGCACATGTGGGAGGCAACCACAGAACCACAGTGGTTCTTCCCAAACGGAAACCTCTGACCCAGCTCAGGGCCCCTCAGTGGGAACACTGGCTGGCAGCAAGTGCCCGGGTGGTGAGAAAGCCTCCTTCTGGACAGGACCCTAGCCTTGGATCACAGCACTGCACACTGGCCGTGCTGTCCAGGCTGATGCTTTTGCGGCCCTCTGACTCTCAAAGGGCACTCACAGGTTCAAGGGCAAACACGCTGCACTGGGAGTCTGGGGCTGGGATGTCCCCTGAGCTCCTGAACCTGCAGCGTCTGAAGGAAGACACTTGTCCCTTCTGCGTTGTCTACGACATTAGCAGCCACCCTCACTGTCGATTACAAGAGTCTGAAATACCCCTTCTCATTTCTGGACCTGGAAACATAACATGAGGGGGAATCGGTTGAAATGAATGCTAGAGGATAAAAGGAAATGTCCAACTTCTACTGATGTCAGTGAGAACTCATTTCCTATCTTATTTATAGTGTGTGTCTGTGGGGTGCATTCTGAAAGGATTAATGGTTGAACAAGGCTGCAGCCCTGTAACTCCAGTGACCCCATTTTAACATTACAGTGTAAAGGTACCTACAGGTTAGATTTTGAAAGATGAGTATTTATTTAGCAGAAGATTCATCCTCCTGCTTCTGGTTGTCAGAAAACAATGGCAAGAAGGCCACCAAGTTCATAGAATTGATTACAGACACATTTTTAAATAGTGTTAACTGTTAAATGGCCTTCTACTGAGATATGAAGCAAATGTCTATTTGGAGGATTTTAAATTAAAATTTCCTGCCTTCAGTAACAATCAATGCTGATAATGTCCTAAAATAAGTTCAGATCATCTCCTAATCCTGACCAAAAGGCTTCAGCTCTGCCCCAAATGCCAGCTCTTTCTTGGCAAAGAAGGGAAACCAGTTGAAAGTTATTCAGTAAGTAATAAAGGGCTATTTTCTACATTTGTTATATTCACAATAAGGGAATTTTTCTACCAGTTGTCAATATCAGTGTGTCTAATATAAAATCATCCATTCCATACTTGGTAGCTCTTATAGTAAGAATTACATTAAAATAATGAGCAAAGCTTACGATGTTTATTTTGATCTATGAACTTGGGAAACGTAGATTAGGTCAGACGCTCTCCATTGAGATAAATGCTGCACAATGTCTGCGGTGACCACGCATTTAGATTTTTTCTAGAATGCTAGCAGTTGCTATACAGAGGTGTCTTGAATACGTCCCTGGCATTTCAGCTACACGCTAATCCTCCCAAGAAACTCACAAAGTAGACATTGTCACCAACGCAGGCCAGAGACCCCGAGGATTCATGTGACCCATGCAAAGCCACATGGCCAGCTTTGACAATGTCGCCATAGGGCAACCATAGTCGCCAGAGGACCCAAGTCCCTCTGGTCTCCAAGCCAGCTCTCCCCAGTGAGCAAAATGCCTCTTGCCTTTGCATTTTCCTCCTTTGGGGCTTTTCCTTGAACCTCCCTTCCCGACAAGAGTGAAATCATCCACTCAGGGATCTCAGACACCCTCAGGGTCCTAAGGTGAGCTGTCAGGCCTTATTTGGCTCACGTTATCCACCACTTCACTGTTTATTCCTTCTCCCTCTAACCTCTTCCTTTTCTCAAACTGAGAGCAGAACATGCAAGCTATTTGAATCCCAATAAAATATGTTTTACACCATTTGAGAAGAACATATTTGTATATTCCTTGGTCGTGATGAATATACACTGTTGCTGCTGCTAAGACGTTTCAGTCGTGTCCGACTCTGTGCGACCCCATAGACGGCAGCCCACCAGGCTCCCCCGTCCCTGGGATTCTCCAGGCAAGAACACTGGAGTGGGTTGCCGTTTCCTTCTCCAATGCATGAAAGTGAAAAGTGAAAGTGAAGTCGCTCAGTCATGTCCGACTCTTCGCGACCCCATGGACTACAGCCTAATAAAAATACTGGGACGCTAACTATTACAGCAAAATTAATAAACGCAGCCTTCCTCTGTGAAGTCAGGTCCACACTGGCTCTCTAATCTCTCCCGTGGGTAACCTATTTTAAAAATGCTCTTCCGATTAATCCCACATATTCATGGGGATAATCCCAAGGAGAGGATCATCCTTCTGTGCTCCGTGTAATCAGCCTGACTCTTCAGTGAATCATAATTCGGGGGCCTAAACTCAACCGTGAGAGGCCACCCTGCCTCTCATCACTTTTCCCCTGGCTGAGATTTCCTTCTGTCCCTGGGCACCAAGTTCGCCTGCGCTGTGTGCATGTGAGGCTTAGAATAAGGAATGTGTTTTATTATAAATCTCTTCTGCGAACTCTCTCCCACACTAGATCTTACATCTTGAAGAAATGCAGACTCCATCCATCCTGATGCTTTCACTCTACAGAGAATCTCTGTCCTCGGAAGCCTGCTTTCTGACTTTGACCTCTGGGGAAAAGCAAACCTCTCTCTTTTCTGTCACCAGAACACGTCCTTCCTCCCTTAGGATGGTAATTGCTTGTGTGCCTTGCTGTCTCCCTAAACAATTCATCCCAAGGTCAGGCAGTTACAACCCTGCTTGTTCACCACCACGGCTGTGATTGGTTCCTTTTCTCTCACTGAGCTTCTCATTTATGCACAATGTAATTTCATCTCAATTTCATTCTTGAAAGTGAAAGTGTTAGTCGCTCAGTCGTGTCTGACTCTGAGACCCCATGGACTGTAGCCCACCAGTCTCCTCTGTCCACGGAGTCCTCCAGGCAAGAATACTGGAGTGGGCTGCCATGCCCTTCTCCAGGGGATCTTCCTGACCCAGGGATTGAACCTGGGTCTCCTGCATTGCAGGCAGATTCTTTACCATCTAAGCCACCCCGGAAGCCCTAATTTCATTCTTAACCACAGTTTATTCTTTGTTCTGTCACCCACTCTTCGCCTGCCTCTGCAGATCCACACAGCCACACTCCAAGGTAACGCTTTCCCTCACCTTCAACCCCACTGTCCTGTGGTGTCTTGAGCAGCCTCCTCACTTGTACCTCACAGCTGCATTTTTCTTAATAAAAAAAAAAAAAAATTGTTGTTAAAAGATTGCCCTGCTAAAGTGAAAAACATATGTTCCATCCATTATTCATGTTGCACTCATATATATTAATACTTTTAAACCTTTACATTAGAGAAAAGTGAAAGAGAGCCATAAACAGCCAGCTCACATATAACACATGTGATCTGCCCTCCAATCATCCCTGCAAAAATAACTGCCTGTGTAAATAAGATTTCACCCTGCAAAACACAACATTTATTTTAGAGGATAAAAAGGGAATAATGTTGATCTCATACAATAACCATAAGAAAGTCTAATCATAGAAAAACAGCAAAGTCATTTGTTCCAGCTCTTTAAAAATAGTTTAATCATGCAAAGTCAACATAATGTACTCTAACATAAGGCTAGAATGTTAACCAAGACGAAGTGGCTTTTAGTCATTTTACAGGATGTATATTCGGCACTAGTTATTAAAAATAATTGAAGGGACTCTAAACATACAGTTTCAGAAACGATCTTTTTAAACACAGCAGTAAACAAGAGAAACTATTGCTCTTTATACATTTTTGGCATAACACTGCCATACAGTTACAGGATTATAAAATAAGTGTTTCATAGTACCAGACATATCCAGAAACTGGTTACAGCTCCTACCACATACATATGGTATTGATGCGCACAGACATGCGCCAGCATTCTCTAATTCATCCTGCAGAGGACGGCGCTGGGCGGAAGGCCCCCAGCAGCGGAAGAGACCGCGCTCACAGAGGCAGGAAGCACCCATCTTTCTGAGAATCACACCCATCCTCCTGAAATACTCGAAATACAAAGGGCACTGAAGTTTCCCGATTGAAATGGTGACTGGACCCGGTTGGCCATCTGTCTGATCAGTTTGCACAAAAGACGAGTGGACAGCTCACTGAGGAACAAGCAAACCAACTTTTTACCAGGAGGAAAACAAAAGGCTTGTAAATGGACCTAACGCTTGGTCCAGTTTGTTGCTCTTCATTGTGATGCTTCGGGAGACACGGTTACTTTGCCATAAGCCACCCATCGCTGCCTCTCCTCCTTGGGTCTACAGTCAGCCCCTCCACTTAACTCAGTAAAAGCACCGGCAGAAGAATTAAACCTGGTTCCGGATCCTGTGATTATTTCTCTCAGGCTGTACAAGGTCTCAGTCTGCTGTGGAGTAAGCGGAATTCAGGCTTCAAAGGGGAGCGGGAACGGGACTGTTTCCAGACAGGTACAGATCCCCTGGGCACCTGTAACCCAGGGCACGTCCCCGCTGGAAAGCTCTGCAGACCCTCATCCAGTCCTCACTGCACTCACTCCGCCACTACACAAAACTACAATCGCTTACATCTTCGCTTCAGTAGGGAGTCTCTAGCTTCTAGTTTTGTGTTTCGATCGTGATTTCCTCTCCTCCACATGATACTGAACCCAGCAGCAGTGACAAAAGTGTTCATCTGACCAGTGAGTGCAGAACTTGGATGTTTCTTAGGACCAGAGCTTATTACACAACTAATCTCTCTAGTTAATGTAACTGTTCCACAAACTCCATTATAATTTAAAAATGAAAATAGGATAAACTGTATAACTTCCATATATTTTACATATTAAAATATATAAGGTTTCTGATTTTTTTTAATATATATAAAAAGGTCTTTCAGCATAACAACACAGCACTGGTGCCTTTTTCCTTTCATCTTTACATTGAACCATTTTATGAAGACTTTTATACAGAGGCCTCTGAAAGAACAACCCAAGCAATTTTTGATTGGAGATCAGGAGTTTTGAACTAGGGGGGGAGGGGTAGGCAGAACTGGTATGTCAGTTTCCTGAGATACATTTAGCTGTAATCTACACAGCAGGTGTCCAATTGCTCACAATTTGCTAAACAACTACAAAATGGTGGCGAATGAACCTACAACAGGTATTTTTATGAAAACTGATACCCACTGAACCAGTGTATGGAGTCCAAGGTGGTCCCCAGTCCTCAGAAGTCAGCAATCACAGACCAAGATCCTGGTCACTCAGAGGATGCTCCAGGGACCCTTCCTCCACTGGCGGGGCTGCATCCAGGGTCAGCTCCCCTTCACCCAGATGCCTTCTCTGGTTCTCAGCCACCTCCCCTCCTCTGAACTTAACCCCCAGGCAGAATTTGGACCATAAAACAGAGCAGTTAATTGTATCCTCCACACAAGCATGTTAATTCAAGGAAACAAACATATTAAGAAGCCATTTCCCACAAATAATTAAAACAATAAACTTCTCAACAAAAGAAGAAAAAAAGCAGATGACAAAAAATATTTTCTCCAACCGAAGGTAAAAAGCAAGAACAGTACTGTTTGTTTCTAATAAAACTACAGTATCAAAGTCCAAATGAATTTCAGATTCCTCCAAACATCTATTGGAATTAAACTTTTAAATCATTTCTCTAATCCTATTTTCTACATCCATCTGCATCTAAAAACAAAAGACAAATAAATATTACTTGTAGAAACTGACAGATGTTTACAGTGACAATTACAGCATGTAGAAAAATTAGGGAGAAGCATAAATAAATGTAACAATGTAGCTAATCTTTCTTACTGTAAAGGCCTTTTGTCAAATATAACACGTTTGAACACTGTGGCTAATATACTCACTTTTGAACTGATGTTACTGATACAAATGAAAATGTCTCCAAAATGAAAAAGCACCAACCAAAGTAAATTTCACTAAAATAACTGATCTTCATGGCTTGGAATGTCCCTTATGGCAAGATTTTATAATGGAGTAAAAATTTAAACTTCTGAATGAAAGCCTGATCACATTAGTTAAGGCACATCTGGACACCCCCAGGCATTCATTTATTTATAACTATATTATTAACAACTTCAGTAATTAGGAATTTCTAAAATACAGTCTGTCCCCCAGCATAGTCTGCTGGGTGGGCTGGAACATGGGAGGAGGCAGGGTGTACTCACTGTTACCCTAGAGATACCCACACAGATCTGCTCGTGGAACAAACAGAATCAGATGTAAAAGACATCAACACCTGTACACCCCTAACTTTCTATGTTCTACTAACCCATGCCATCTGTCTATACAACTACACCTACATTTGAAATGATTTCCAGTGTCTAACTCCAGCTTACCTTACATTTAACAGAAATACCCCCAAAAGAAAACAAAATGGGTATTTTTAAAGTGGGAAACAAAATAGAAATCTTTAAAACTATCCTATAACAAAGAATCCCTGCTCACCCCAAATAAACTTGGGAGCCCACAGATGCAATTAGAACCAAGCAAGATCAAGACTGTCCTTTCCTCAGGTTAGAAAATAAAGCTTTTATAAGAGCCTCAATTATAGAAAGACAAAATAAAAGGGTTGATTTAGTTGCTCAGTAGATTATAAATCAAACATAACTCTACTATAAACTAGGGAAATTTAACTTTAAACAATTAACCAAATAGTCTCTATCGGGTCAATCAATTTTTGACCACTTTGATATGGATGTTCACTTACTAAAATGATTTTTTAAAGAGTGACTCAGATGTAACACTGTATTGTTTTCCTTTTTCACCAGATAATTCCTTCTGTCAGATTAAAGTATAAAAACTAGAAACAAAGTAGATAATTATGTAAACATAACATTTATATTTTTAAGACTTGGCAAAAAAAAAATCTTGTAACTTCTGCTAACTCCTGAGTTATAAATTCTGTTTTCTCCTTGATGCTGAAAAAAAGCTTTTCATCACAACTAAAATTCAAAATAAAGCTATGTCATATAATTTTGAACTTAGAACTGGACCTGACTTAGAGAAAGCAGACATATTTTCAGTTGTCATTATTCTTTTCCGTTTCTTATAAGATTGAGCATGAGAATGTATAATGGTATCATATTCTTAATGTTATAAACTTTTTCTCTACTGTACAGAAATATATCTTATCATTATATATCACTTTATAGTATTTCAAAATATTTTCACATATATTATCTCCTTTGGGATATGAATGCACAAAATATTAGAAATATACTAGACTAACCAAGCAGTATAACACCTATTTGCCATGAAATGCAAATTAGTATTTTATCAATAGCCAATACTGAATATCCTCACAGTCCATGGTACAATGATAAAGTCTATAGAATTGCAAAAATTCAATAGTTTCTAGCTATTTGGCCATGCTCCACCGCATTTTTATAATAGCTTCTCAGTAAGTTTCTGCAAGCACATAGTAGTTTTTTAAAATACAACACGTCAGAGTCAAACCCAGAGGGCTGTTTCATGTCTAACACACACATAAAGACACACCTATAATCTTATTTTAAAACTACTGAATGTACAAAATATTCTTAATAGAAAAAAAATTTAGGTGTTTGTAATTTTTATATGCAAAAGGAATGGCACTCTCTCACTTCTTTCCACTGAAGAATTCTCTCATAAGTTATTTACAGATTAAATGTAGAACTGATACTGTTACAAGTGAATATAACTTTCAAAACCAGCATGGTAGAAAAAGGCCACTGTTTTAAACAGAAGCCAGGCAGTTTTCCCCTTGAGACTAAATAGTCTCAAATTAAATGGTACAACTAATCAAATCCCTAATTAGGAATATTCTAGAAATTAAATTATTGAATGAAACATTTTTACTTCTAAGGGCTCTGATATACTACTAGCTTCCAAGTAATTCAGATTATACCCATTTTAGTATCAGTCTGCTGCTTATTAATATTTTAATATCTGGTCACAAAATTTTAACATTATGTACTTAGAAAGTGGTGTGAACACTTTATCATGTATGCAAAATTGGTAAGATACTTCCAATGTATTATATTTCTACAATTCAGCCCAATGTGACAAACTACTCTCTTGCCCTAACCCTGCAAAATTGCTTATTGAGCTCGATGAGGCCATTAAAGAAAGAATGGGGCCATGAAAGAAATCCTTTTTTACATTAAAGTAAAAAAAGGAACTGAAATCCAAAAGCAGAATTGTTTCCCAAATCCTAATGCTCACTTCAAAAAAACAGAAGAAACATAAAACTGGTGAAATATGAGAAATTAGTAATGAGAAAATATTCTATATTTATTGGAATACATATATAATATGTGTTACTAACATTCATAAAAAATTAGTCAGATTTAAGAACAGTGATATTTCATGTAAATTTCAAGGCAATAAAATCCTTCTAAAAGCATACTATTGGTGTGTTTATTTTCTAGAAATCCTCTGCTAAAAATCCTCTGATCAATAAAGGTAACAGAAGATGATATGATGTGATTAAAAAACAGGACAGAGTAAACATAGTAAAAATTCTTTGGGGGTTAAAGTGAATAGATTTTCCCTTAAAGGCCTAAGAAACACACAAAGGCAATTTCTTTCTAAATGAAATGAAGTTTAAAAAAAAGGTCTATTAATTACTTTCACTGTATTTGTAGGTATGCTGAAGTTTTCACCAGTGTTTGTTTTCTAATGTGTTATAATAATTAGTAACAATATTATAGGAAATAAAGCTATTTGCTCTTACCCAATTTTGACACATTCTGTGCTTACTAAAACTGAATACATGGGATGTCAGATCTACTCTCAATTTCAAGGCCTGACAACTGAGATGCAGCAAATTGTATTTTTTTTTACAGATACCCTGTGGGCTAAGCGATATGAACTTCATAGTCCACATAACACTGAGATATTCATGGTTTCAGGGACCACTGCCTTGTTGCCAGTACAAAATGCATGCATTTTAAAAATGAATAATTTCCTCTCTTATTTTTTAATTCTTTAGTCATTTGCATTCAGACACAAGCACCAAATTTATGTGGAACAGCCATAAAAGGCATGATTTTCTTCTTGGACTTTTGCATCAAAATTTGTTTTTAAGTACGTTAATACAGAAACACATGTTTATTATTTGAAACAAAGCAAATTCTTGAAATTGTACAGTTGACAGTCCCTTCCGGCCCTGCAAATGTCACTGTAGGAGACCATCTGAATGTCTAGATGTCAACAGTAGAAACGCACGTGCTGGCCGACACGGGTGGCTGATGAGAATGGGGCCAAGGGTGGAGACAGAGGACAGGAAAGACGGCGGCACTGACACGCAGGGGAAGGTGATTCCAAGTCCCCAAGGACATCCACCTCTTTACCAGAACCAGAAGCAAACACGCTGCGGTGCTGGAAAAAAAAAAAAAAAATCCAAATTCCTTCCTGATTATCTCAAAGAAGACCAAATTCTTTCTTGCAGCTTAAACACAGGAACTTTTAAATGCGGCAAAGGTGTGGCCACATAATGAAATTATCCTCTTAATTTCCTCCAGGTATAGTACGGTCCACTCCAAGAACTGATTCCTATCTCAGTTATATCAAAGACTCCATGATTACTTCCAGATACACTGAAAATAATTTAAAAGGAATTGTGTACGGGATGCGAAAACTCACATCCCCAAAGTGTTACAGGACACACTCATTCATTGGGTCTCGTCTTCAGACTTCCTTTTAAATATTAAATTCACAGCCATCCAGACTAAAATCCAGCTGACAGCTACACGCTGACCACAGAAATCAGCGACAGCCGGCTGCGCCGGGAAAGGCGGCCTTGCTTCTCGGGACCGGCCACAGCCTCGCCTCCCGCGGGCGCACAGGCGCGGGGGCCTTCGGACAATTCACGGCAACGGGGCGGCGTCATGGGCACCCGCATCGCCCGGACTCCCACCGTCCTGGCTCCGGCTGTCAGCCGCCTCATCCTTCTCAGGGGGAGACGCGTTCTCCTTTTGCTCCTCGGGGTGAGTAACCGTCTGTTCTGCCCGAGGACTGGAATCGTCCGCAGCCCCGTCCTGCTCTGACTCTCCGGGCTGGGCGGCCTCGCTGCCTGGCTCCGCCCTGGGCTTGTCCGTCTCTTCGGCTGCCTCCTTAGAGGCCACTTTTTTGTCTTCGGCTGCTTTGCTGACTCCCTGCGCGGCTGAGGAGGCGTTTTTGGACTCTTTGGGTTTTTTGTGCATAGACGTCTGGCCTTGCTGCCCAGCGGTGGGCGGGCTGGGGGGCTTCTGGGCTTTGCTGCCCTCGGGCTGTGCCTTCCTCGGGGGTCCCCAGATAAAATTCTCCGAGGGCGTGTAATGTTTCTGGGCAAACCGTAGGAGCTTTCTCCTCTCCCTTCTGTCTCTAATTGTGTACACGAAATACTCCAGTGCGCTCTGTTTAATATTGGGAATAGTATTTTCCACCAGAGCCTCATGAAGGATAAATTTCACAAGAGGAGATTTAAAACTTTCATATCCCAGCTCGCCAAGGCTTTTCAGAATACGAGTGATCCTCAAATAGTTGTGCTGAGACCTGGAAGCAGGTTGAATAAAATGAAGGAAGAAAATTAGGTGGGGAAAGAAGCCTGGGAATGAAAACCACTGGGAAAATACTTTTGATGCAACTGTAAATCATGAAAACATGCCTTGTAATGACTTTGCTAAAAGGAGCATTAGACTCCACGAAGAAGCGTAAAACAGAAGGTATTAAACCTCTGTACCTCAGTGTAATGCCAATCGATATAAAACTCAAATATATAAAACAAATTCTCCCTGGTTGGTTAGTTCTTCACATTTGAAAAACACTTAGATTTAAAATGTATCCCCACAGATGTTGAATTATTATTTATAAAACACAGTGCGGTTGAATATCGACTACACAAAGGTATCATTCCTGTCACAGGTAACCAGTGCTGGGCATTAGCTACCAGCCGAATGTATGACTTCCAGGGTCAGCTGGTCAGCAGAATCCACCATAAGAACCAACTCTCAAGGAAAGCAGCAAAAGCCATTCTACCTGGCTAGAACAATTCTGACAAAGGATGCAAAACGGACTTATTTAGCACAGCAGAGAGTGTGGGTTTTGGAGTCAGAACTGAACTCACATCCTGCCTCTGCACCAGCAGCTGTGTAAAATGATGGCATCTCGAAGGCTCAGCATCCCAGTTTATAGATGGGGAAAGGGGCCACACCTCCCTGAGCTTGTAAGAATCAAACGAGTTGACCCATAAGCTAAAAATGTGAAACTTAAATAATAGACACTATTTAACCATATAAATATTGGTGCTGGTATACTAAGGACCACCACACTTATACTTATCATAACATAATCACCCCAACTCTTTTCCATCTGTGACCTCTCTCACCTCATTTTTCCCTATCACAGAATTGACAATTTTGCTTTTAATGCCACTGATTCCAAAGATGCTTCTTTCCCCAGATTGCACTAATATCTCCTTTGTCTGAAAACTAAGGCCATTATCAGATGAAAGCCTTCCAAGCCTATTCTGTCACAATTCATAATCTCACCTCCCCGACCTCACTCAGCCCAAGAGTTGCTTTATTACAAATACCTGGCTGTGTCCAAAAGGAATCCTCAGGTTCAGGTGTTAATCACATGTGTCATCAACAGCCCAGGTGAGTTATTCACCCAAAACTGCCCCACAACCACGACTTATTCCTAACTTCCCTAAACCTCTTTACACCTCAGACACTGAACTTTCTACAAGCATCACATATACCTGCCTTGGCTTCCACAAATGCTTGGTATTCACTTAGGAATCACTAGCAACTTATCTGGGTAAAGTGAAGAAGGATGCTGAATTATTTGAGGAGTGGAAGGGCATGGTTCCATGACCTTATAGTTTGAGAGTTAGTTTGGACAAAACTAAACAAACCCTGAACGATTCGGGCTCACCAAATGTTGGAAAAGACAAGTACAACAGTTTTCAATGTTTCCATCTTTCTGGGTATTTATCAAAGTAGTGTTCTCCCAATAGTCAACTCTTTGAAGGCCAAAGGATAAAACTTAGCACAGATAATGCTTCAGTTTTATGAATCAAGTACCAGTCTTTTGAGACAATACCAATTTGAGTGAAGTTAAGACAAGGTGCCATTATCAGTAGGACAACCTAGTAGTTAGGTTAGGGTAGCATCTACATAGTCGGGCATCCCCAGTGGCTCAGACGGTGAAGAATCTGCCTGCAATGAGGGAGACCCAGGTTCAATCCCTGGGTCTGGAAGATCCCTTGTAGACAGGCGTGGCTACACACTCCAGTATTCTTGCCTGGAGAATTCGATGGACAGAAGAGCCTGGCAGGCTACAGTCCATGGGGTCACAAAAAGTCAGACACAGCTAAGTGACTAACATTTTCACTTTCGCTACATAGTCTAATAACTTGGTAGTGAAATCCCAACATCTGCTTCCTAAGTTTATGACAAAGAGAGGCATGGTAAACTGGAACAATATTTTCCTTTAAAAATCCCAAAGAGGAGTTCTATGACACAATAAAATTTACTGTATTTGCAAGAAACTCAATTTCACACATCCAATCCAAGATGAATGACCATGATAAAATTTTCTCTATCAACACATTCTCCAATTTAAAAGTTTACATAACAGTAGAAAAGGACAAACACTTGGGTTAAAGTGAATAAAGATCAGGATTATGGAACAGAATTATACAAGAAAGAAACTGGGTGTTTCAGTATGATTTGAAACAAATGTCACCAAGAAATACAGAACACCTCCACTCTCCTAATGATGTGGGTAGACTCTGGGGTGGCATAACAGATAAAAGAGACAAGTTGGGCTTGCAGACAGAGGTGAGGGCAGTGAGAAAGGCTGAAATATTTCACCTCTTTTAGTCATGGTAACTTGTTCACTAAACTTTATTTCACTTGACTTTCTTTTAATATTTTTCTCTGCTGGACTATTATCAGTTCAGTCGCTCAGTCGTGTCCAACTCTTTGCAACCCCATGAACCGCAGCACGCCAGGCCTCCCTGTCCATCACAAACTTCCAGAGTTTACTCAAACTCATGTCCATTGAGTAGTGATGCCATCCAGCCATCTCATCCTCTGTCATCCCTTTCTCCTCCTGCCCCCAATCCCTCCCACCATCAGGGTCTTTTCCAGTGAGTCAACTCTTCGCATGAGGTGGCCAAAGTACTGGAATTCCAGCTTCAGCATCAGTCCTTCCAATGAACACCCAGGACTGAGCTCCTTTAGGATGGACTGGGTGGATCTCCTTGCAGTCCAAGGGACTCTCAAGAGTCTTCTCCAACACCACAGTTCAAAAGGATCAATTCTTTGGCGCTTAGCTTTCTTCACAGTCCAACTCTCACATCCATATATAACCACTGGAAAATCCATAGCCTTGACTAGATGGACCTTTGTTGGCAAATGAATGGCTCTGCTTTTTAATATGCTGTCTAGGTTGGTCATAACTTTCCTTCCAAGCAGTAAGCGTCTTTTGTTTTCATGGCTGCAATCACCATCTGCAGTGGTTTTGGAGCCCAAAACAATAAAGTCTGACACTGTTTCCACTGTTTCCCCATCTATTTGCCATGAACTGATGGAACCAGATGCCATGATCTTAAGTTTTCTTAATGCTGAGCTTTCAGCCAACTTTTTCACTCTCCTCTTTCACTTTCATCAAGAGGCTTTTTAGTTCCTCTTCACTTTCTGCCATAAGGGTGGTGTCATCTACATATCTGAGGTTATTGATATTTCTCCTGGCAATCTTGATTCCAGCTTGTGCTTCTTCCAGCCCAGTGTTTCTCATGATGTACTCACTGAAAAAGACCTGATGCTGGGAGGGATTGGGGGCAGGAGGAGAAGGGGACGACAGAGGATGAGATGGCTGGATGGCATCACCGACTTGATAGGCATGGGTTTGGGTAGACTCTGGGAGTTGGTGATGGACAGGGAGGCCTGTCGTGCTGCAATTCATGGGGTTGCAAAGAGTTGGACACGACTGAGCAACTGAACTAACCCTGCATATAAGTTAAATAAGCAGGGTGACAATATACAGCCTTGACGTACTCCTTTTCCTATTTGGAACCAGCCTGTTGTTCCCTGTCCAGTTCTAACTGTTGCTTCCTGACCTGCATATAGGTTTCTCAAGAGGCAGGTCAGGTGGTCTGGTATGCCCATCTCTTTCAGAATTTTCCACAGTTTATTGTGATCCACACAGTCAAAGGCTTTGGTATAGTCAATAAAGCAGAAACAGATGTTTTTCTGGAACTCTCTTGCTTTTCTGATGATCCAGCGGATGTTGGCAATTTGATCTCTGGTTCCTCTGCCTTTTCTAAAACCAGCTTGAACATCTGGAAGTTCACGGTTCACGTATTGCTGAAGCCTGCTTTGGAGAACTTTGAGCATTACTTTACTAGCATGTGAGATGAGTGCAATTGTGTGGTAGTTTGGGCATTCATTGGGATTGCCTTTCTTTGGGATTGGAATGAAAACTGACCTTTTCCAATCCTGTGGCCACTGCTGAGTTTTCCAAATTTGCTGGCATATTGAGTGCAGCACTTTCACAGCATCATCTCTTAGGATTTGAAATAGCTCAACTGGAATTCCATCACCTCCACTAGCTTTGTTCATAGTGATGCTTTCTAAGGCCCACCTGACTTCACATTCCAGGATGTCTGGCTCTAGGTGAGTGATCACACCATCATGATTATCTGGGTCGTGAAGATCTTTTTTGCACAGTTCTTCTGTGTATTCTTGCCACCTCTTCTTAATATCTTCTGCTTCTGTTAGGTCCATACTATTTCTATCCTTTATCGAACCCATCTTTCCATGAAATGTTCCCTTGGTATCTCTAATTTTCTTGAAGAGATCTCTAGTCTTTCCCATTCTGTTGTTTTCCTCTATTTCTTTGCATTGATCACTGAGGAAGGCTTTCTTACCTCTCCTTGCTATTCTTTGGAACTCTGCATTCAAATGGGTATATCTTTCTTTTCTCCTTTGCTTTTCGCTTCTCTTCTTTTCACAGCTATTTGTAAAGCCTCCTCAGATAACCATTTTGCCTTTTTGCATTTCTTTTCCATGGGAATGGTGTTGATCCCTGTCTCCTGTGCAATGTCATGAACCTCCATCCATAGTTCATCAGGCTCTCTGTCTATCAGATCTGGTCCCTTAAATCTATTCCTCACTTCCACTGTATAGTCATATGGGATTTGATTTAGGTCATACCTGAATGGTCTAGTGGTTTTCCCTACTTTCTTCAATTTAAGTCTGAATTTGGCAATAAGGAGTTCATGATCTGAGCCACAGTCAGCTCCCACTCTTGTTTTTGCTGACTCTATAGAGCTTCTCCATCTTTGGCTGCAAAGAATATAATCAATCTGATTTCGGTGTTGACTATCTGGTGATGTCCATGTGTAGAGTCTTCTCTTGTGTTGTTGGAAGAGGGTGTTTGCTATGACCAGTGCGTTCTCTTGGCAAAACTCTATTAGCCTTTGCCCTGCTTCATTCCGTACTCCAAGGCCAAATTTGCCTGTTACTCCAGGTGTTTCTTGACTTCCTACTTTTGCATTCCAGTCCCCTATAATGAAAAAGACATCTTTTTGGGGTGTTAGTTCTAAAAGGTCTTGTAGGTCTTCATAGAACTGTTCAACTTCAGCTTCTTCAGCGTTACTGGTTGGGGCATAGGCTTGGATTACTGTGATATTGAATGGTTTGCCTTGGAAATGAACAGAGATCATTCTGTCATGTTTGAGATTGCATCCAAACACTGCATTTCGGACCCTTTTGTTGACCATGATGGCTACTCCATTTCTTCTAAGGGATTCCTGCCCACAGTAGTAGATATAACGGTCATCTGAGCTAAACTCACCCATTCCAGTCCATTTTAGTTTGCTGATTCCTAGAATGTCAACATTCACTCTTGCCATGTCCTGTTTGACCACTTCCTATTTGCTTTGATTCATGGACCTAACATTCCAGGTTCCTATGCAATATTGCTCTTTACAGCATCGGACCTTGCTTCTATCACCAGTCACATCCACAACTGGGTATTGTTTTTGCTTTGGCTCCATCCCTTCATTCTTTCTGGAGTTATTTCTCCACTGATCTCCAGTAGCATATTGGGCACCAACCAACCTGGGGAGTTCCTCTTTCGGCATCCTATCATTTTGCCTTTTCATACTGTTCATGAGGTTCTCAAGGCAAGAATACTGAAGTGGTTTGCCATTCCCTTCTCCAGTGGACCATATTCTGTCAGACGGCGGATGCGTGGGTGCAGGAGGGCCAAGAGGAGCTACTCCAGGTCCAAGATCAGGAGGGGTGGCCGTGAGGAGATACCCCTCGTCCAAGGCAAGGAGCAACGGCTGTGCTTTGCTGGAGCAGCCGTGAAGAGATACCCCAGGTCCAAGGTAAGAGAAACCCAAGTAAGACGGTAGGTGTTGCGAGAGGGCATCAGAGGGCAGGCACACTGAAACCATAATCACAGAAAACTAGCCAATCTGATCACATGGACCACAGTCTTGTCTAACTCAATGACACTAAGCCATGCCGTGTGGGGCCACCCAAGACGGACGGGTCATGGTGGACTACTATAAACACACTGAATTCCCTGCTTACTCTAAAAGACTCAAGATGCTCTGCAGATTAAAACACACAAAAAAGCTGTCTGCAGTACCCATGGAAAGGAAAACTGGTGGTGGGAAGAAGGAAAGAGGACAGGGAGGGAAGGGTCAGGTAACAGTCAGGCTCCCCTCTGAGTCTCAAGTCAGAAACTCATTTAAGGAAAGCCTTCTGCTTCCAACCACCAATTAAGAGTGGTGGAGACAATTAAACCCCAGGGAGGATTTAGGCAGACCAAATAAAAAAATCAAGTTGGAAATGGAGGCTCTCTCAAATGACATTCATGAGCACACAGAAGATGAAACGTCATCAGATCCTCTTCTAAGGTTGGCTCTCGCCATCCTTCACGTCAACAGACTCCCTGCACACAGCTGTCTTTGAGGGTCCGACATCAGTGCTTAGAAACTGTCCAGGGAGAGCTCTCTGCATGGCCTCAGTGTAAGTGCCCTGTTGTCACCTAGTCGTTAAACTGTGCCCGACTCTTTGGGACTCCATGGACTATAGCCCACCAGGCTCCTGCATCCATGGAATTCTCCAGGCAAGAATACTGGAGTGGGTTGCCATGTCCTTCTCCAAAGTGCTCTGTATAAATCAAATTTAACTTGAGTTATGAGTTAACAGGTCTTTTAGTCAAGATCATAAAATTTTATGCCCACATCTTTAAGTGTTTTACTACAAGTCACCATTTTAATAGTGTTGATTATAAATAATAAAGTAAATAGAAGGAGCAAACATTAATGCTTCTACTCATTTTACCAAAGCAAGATCAAAGTTGTAGAAAAATACAAACAAAAAATTAGTTAATCCATGTACAAAATACTGTTTGGGGCAAAGACATATTTTTGAGGTTAGTTTTAATGTTTTTCTCTTGGTATTTACCCCATTCAGCTAATTATAATGTGCTAAAAATGTTTTAAAGTTGTTGGTTTTATAGTCCAGTACTCATAAGCCACCCTATAATTAAGAAGGAAAAAAAAGGCCAGTTTGCATGCAAAGAAAATAATATTTTTAATTGGGATATAAGTATTAATGAAAGTTATAAATATCCAAACAAAAGAGTACAGAAAATCAGTTCCAGATAAACTGCTAAAATTTTCTTCACAGGTGTTTGGATTTATTAACCAAAAATGGGCTTCTGATTTTGACCTATAAGGTGATAATTCTAATTTTCTCTCTTTCTAAAATGTATGAATACCTCTCAGTCTTATAAAGTGCTTTTTACAGTAAGTCCCCTACATACAAATGAGTTCACTCCAAGAGCATGTTCTAAGTCCATTTTGTTTGGAAGTCCAACAAAGATAGCCTAGATATCCAACTAACATAATTGGATATATAGTACTGTACTGTAATAGGTTTATAAAACTTTTCACACAAGTAGTACATAAAAAACACAAAAAATAAAGAAAACATTTGTAATCTTACAGTACAGTACCTTGAAGAATACCACCCACACCACTGCTGCTTTTACACTTGCTTCCAGATATCCTGGGCTTGAAATAAAGATACTGCACGGCTCTGCTCTCCACAGTATTGTTCAGTAACGCACACAAAAGCGCCGCCGCTTGGAGAAGATGCACACACGTGATAATGTACACCAGGCCCATGGACGAACTTGCAACACGGGACATGTGAACGCACATTTGCACCTCTGAAAGTTCACAGCTGGAAGGTTCCTATGTAGGGGACTTACAGCATATGTCATGGGCTCAATTATGGATTTGATCTAAGAAGGCACAGTGCCTGGGAAGCAGCCCGAGCTACCAGAAGCATACAACCTAGGAGCGGGGTCTAGAAAAGCCCATACAGACAACAACCACAAATGCAGAGAAACATGTGTAAACACGGAGTGAGGCTACTCTTGGTTGTGGGCAGCAGAGTGGCTGTAGGAGGAAACAGTTCCGAAACCAAGCAGCCATATTTCTACTGGAATAGCGTTCTTTTTTTTTTTTTTTTTTTGCTGTTGTTGTTATTATTTCGTTTTGCTTTAGAATATAGAACAGGGAATAAAATGCATTTCAGATGAGCTTTTGAATTCAAATCCATGGGTCCATCTGCTTGTGGCTCTATGTGCCATAGAGAATTCCAACCCAGAGAAAAGCCCGTGCCTCGGGGACTCACTGCAGGGCCTCTACTTACTCATTCAGATGCTGAAACCTCTCCTGCCAGTTAACAGCCCGGGCAACATTTCCAGTTTTATCTATCAGCTTTATTCCAAAAAACTCTAACATCATTTTATAAGCCAGGAGGAATCTTCTGATTGCTTCCTTTGTTTTCTTGAATTCCTAATGAAAAGAGGAAAATTCGGCAGAGTGACTCAGAGTTACCACGGCCATCAAACAGCAACATTAATTTGGCTAACTCGCATGAGATGAAATCAGCTTGCCTCACCTCAATTTCATAGGTAGTTAGTTCTTTAGCATAAAAGTTCAAGCCTTGTTCTCTCAGGGGGAAAAGCCTATGTTTTAGAGAAATAATATTTGTATATTAGTGATCTCTGGGAAGCACATGTGATTAAACAGGTCACGGTTCGAGAGAGAGCAGGCGACTGACCATTGGATATAGGTGTGGTTGTGTTCCAGTTTCTCGTAGTCCCCTTTCCACTTATTGAGAACTTCTTCAATGTAAACACCTGAAGAGGAAAGATTCAGAACATGAACCAGGTGTTAGAACATTGTCGAAGGCATTTTAAGACAGAATCACTTAAGCTTTGCGTTAAAACTTTTTAAAACGTAATAACAGCACACAAGAGCAATGCCTTTATAAGGTGAAAACCCTATGCCACAGACTCAGTGATGAAATAAGCC
The DNA here is from genome assembly GCF_019320065.1 of Cervus canadensis. Lineage (NCBI taxonomy): Eukaryota > Metazoa > Chordata > Mammalia > Artiodactyla > Cervidae > Cervus > Cervus canadensis. The sequence continues at coordinate 25,256,839 of NC_057405.1, forward strand.
TAATTGAAGTGAAAAATCATGGCACCTCAAATCACAGAAAACTCTATTGGACAGTTACTCCAAAGCAGAAGCTGGCAAACTATGGCCTGCCACCTGTTTTATAAATAAAGTTTTATTGGAACACAGCCATGCATATCCATTCAGGTATTATGTATTTAAACAGTGGAGCTCAGTAGTTGCAACAGATCTGGTATGCCCCACAGAGCAGAGTGGAGGATATTTACTCTCTGGCCCTGTACAAAGAAAGTTGGCCAGCCCCTGCCCTTGAGGGCCACTGAGTTCTTTAAATACAAGACCAAATAAAAATGAAATGTACCCTGGGCAAAAGGAAAGAAGGGGACCAAGGTAGGAGGGAGAGAATGCAAAGAGAAGTTGGAAAAGGAGACAGAAAAGGAGGAAAGAAAAAGCAAAGGCAAAAGTGGTGAGCGCTTCCTAGCGGCAGGACCCGGGTCTGCAGTGCAGCCAGCCCGCTGAATCTGCCCAGCACCGTCTCAACCCAGCATTTCTGGAGCATTGCTCCTCCTCCTTTACTACTGAGGAAACAGTGAGATCTGCTCAGTCACACACCAGCAAAACCAGGAGCGGAACACAGGTCTTTATGGTCCTGAAACGTAAGCCCTCTTCTTCACCACGTCCTGTCCTTCTCCTAGAAGAACTTATTCAGGCAAAATTCTGCTTCCCAGGTCTGTCTAGGTCCTCACAATTGACTGCAGCCCCTTAGTCAATTTTACAGACAAAGACACAACAACATAATACCATTCTAAACATAGCTCATCTCACTACTGTTTCCTCCAGAGGTCACCGGTTTGTGTCAGAGACCCTCACGCTCAAGGCTTTTGGTAAAATGTTGCCACTTAATCCTCAGCCTATTGAAAAGATTTACCCCTATAATTTCCCATTTGTCTCCCTTTCCATCTACCCTTCCTCCTACTTAATAAGTAAAATATTGGGCTGGCCAAAAAGTTCATTCAGTTAGTGAATATGTTTTTCAATATGTTCTTCGTGAAAATGAAAAATAGTCCTTTTATTTGTACTTAAAACCTAACAAACTTTTGGTCAACCCAATACACGTCATTGCAGGCTTATGCTTTCTAACAAGTGTGGTGTGTGTGTGTGTTCACACATACTGGGGAGAAAAGTGTGAATTGATGTAATTTATATAATAAACCATAATAACATTTTATGTGACCATACCTAAAACTTCTGACCCCCACTAGTCTTATAAGATTTCCAAATAAATTTTGTGATAAAGATTACCAAAAAAAAATTCATTGTTTTAAGTTATTGCTCTAAATTACTACCTCAAAAATAAATTCACTGTTAGAAATACAAAAAAAATTAAGTTAAACATTGTCATTATCTCTGTCTTCAATGTGTTCAGTATTTGAAGGCATCCCTTTGGGTAAATTTTATCAAAGTCACATCAGAGTCAAATTAACAATCTACCACTGCATTTCTTCAAAAGTTTTTCTTACCCCAGGTCCTAAAAAACCAATTAATTAATCTTATTTCAATTAGTATATAAAGCAGTTTCTACCATTAGTAAACACAACAGAGCATTGTTACCTAGAGGGTCCCTTCGAAATCAGGGCAGACTTCTGGGACACCAGAAATTAACTAAAATCAAGTGGATCGGGCCATGTCAGCAACACACCTTACTTCCCAACTGGTTTGTCTACCAGTGCACAATGTAGGGAACTCCTTAGGCATTTCTTCAGGCAGTTAGTGCATCAAGAACTAACTTAGTTCTGCTTTGCAGCCCATGACCCTCATTCCCTGATTCACTCTGCTGTGAGTTTGGCTCAGTTTCCACTGAGAGCCAAGAGCCGCAGCCAGGGCCATCTGATCACCTCACAGAGGCAAGGGCTCTGTGGAGAGCAGCCATCTTTCTGGCTCGACCTGGATAAAGTGAGGATGCCCACCATGAACCACAGTCTGGTGCCTGGGGAAATCAGGCATAGGTACCACGGGGACTGCACCCTCTCACTGTAGGTTTGGAAAAGACCCTGGGAAGGCACCTGCAGAACTGTGGAGGGCGGGCTTATCTGACAGAGTTGTTTGGAGACCTGCAGTGCGTGAAGTTCCCTCCCTAGGATAGAAGTGGGGCTCCTCTAGCTCCCTGGCCTTGAATCTGAAAACCAACAGGGAAGATGATCCCAATAGGAACATCATGTTCAATCATGTTCTATAGACTTTTGGGGTATGGCACAGTGAAAGGAACACTAAATTCTGGAACCGAGACCCAAGTCTATGATGGAGTGAACCAACCAACCAGTCATTCCAGCATCAAGATCCAGCAACTTCATCTTTAAACTGAGGAAACTGAATTTGTTCTCCCCTACTGTTTCTTAATAATCTGATACCCTAGGGTTCTAGAAATCTCCTTTTTTCCCTCTCACAAAAATGGCCCCCACTACCTTCCAGATAGGAGTCACCACTGTAAACAGGTGGTGGGAAGGAACTGGTAATCCTCGGGTCACTCCCCCAGAATCTGCCGAGTGGATGCTCACAGCTCAAGGGTCTAGATTCTGGGGACACAACAGACTGCAGGGCAGAGTCAAGCCAGACAACGAACCAACACGCTGAAAATGGACCGAGCAGGGAGTAAACAAAGATAGCTAGGGCTACTACTACTATTTAAAGTTTGCTTTTTACCAAGGTAGCGGATTACTCACCATCAGGCTTAAATGGAATTTTATTCTTATAAAAACGAAGATTGCTCAAGTCATTTTGATATCGGATATCTTTGAAGTTCTGCTAAAGGAAAAAATAAATCAATCTCCAGCACATGGACATATAAAAAAGGCACAAGGACCTTCCTTGTACATTTGCTCATTGGCATCATAAAATAACAGAAACGGAAGGGAAATATTTTGCAGTTTAGAAAAAAAATCATTCTGTGGTCTTACTGGGTACTGGTGTCGGTATTTGTACAAATCCCTCGCAGCATAAAAACTTCTCTTTGGCTTGGCAGGTGCTTCAGTGGAATCAGTCCCCTAAAATAAAAGGGGAAATTCCGTTTACATTTTGAAGCAAGATATTTTCACCGAAGAATTTTCAGAACAAACTTGAAATAACAAGCACATGTAAAGAAAGGCTGAACAGTGTCCAGCTATCCACTGAGTGAAGATATTTTAAATGTCCTTTTAATAATGCTTACTAGCAACATTTGTTGGCTCTCTTGTTTCCTGACTTGAAGCCAGCAACATTTGTTCTGAGGTGTTTTACTAAATAAGAAACTATTATTTACCAAAAGCCTATAGAGGCCAAATATTATGGATCAGTATCTATTAGAAACAGAACTTACAATGAATTCAAGACCAGAGGTTAGACAAGTGATTTTATGACAAAACTTATTTTAAAGTATTTTATATAACATGAAAAGTGTTAAGATAATAAATCAATCCTACAAAGAAGATTGTCATCAATCTTGCAATGTTTCGCTGTACTTGGAAGTCAAGTAATATTTGTGAAGGGAAAGCGGGCTTTTATTTATTTACTTATTTATTTGGAAAGCGGGCTTTTAAAACAAACTAAATAGCTTTCTAAACTCCATCCTTCACAGTATATAACAGGTACACAAAGGCATGAATAACCTTTGGTTAATTCAGTGATAATACAATGTGATATAAGGGGCGTGTGTGTGTGTGTGTGTGTTAGTCACTCAGTCGTGTCCAACTCTGCGATCCCTCAGACTGTAGCCCATTCGACTCCTCTGTCCATGGAATTTTCCAGGCAAGAATACTGGGGTGGGTAGCTATTCTCTTTTCGAAGGTAGCAGATTTCAAACATATACACACAGAGCGGTATAATTCTCAGTTGGAATGAACTTCACATTGCAGTAACCTGTATGTGGTAGTTTACTTACGCTTTTAAAATTCTAAACAAAATTCCCAGCCCCATGGCAATTTTTAAAGGATAAAATACAAGTCAATATAATCAGTTCTCATGCTCTTAACTCCACGTGCTATCATAATGTACAAGAACGTGCTTTGGGTCCAGAGTCACGCAGAAGGGCAAAGAGACTGCTGAGGAAGATGAAACAGATGACAAAGCTGAAGTCTGAATATTCATTAAGAGGTTCGCCCACCTTTCCTCATCGGCCCCCGCCCCCGTCGGTGCTGACAGACCGGCATCCTCCAAGCAGTTTCTGAAGAGCAATGATTCTCACTATTACAACAAGTACAGAGTGGCTCACTTCAACTCCAAACTAGCTGATGTTTAACAATAGCTGCTCCTTACATAAGCAAGGAAAAGCTTATATTCTGGTCTTCACCACATGTTTTAAAATAGCTCTGCCTAGCAGGTTTCTGGATCTCTTTAGCCTCTGCTACAACCCCATGACTCATCATCCCAGAAGTATAGAGATAGCACTTTTCCACTTACCAGGCACATATATTATTTCATTTGATTCTTATAACCCACCTGGCAGGCCGTCAGGAGTGCTTCCATCTTAGAGACAAGGGAACCCAGGCTTGGAGTAAAGTTCAATAACTATCGCCCAGAGCCCAGCGATTGGGCCAGACCGAGAACCCCGGGCTGGAGGCTCCAAGTCTGACTAATTGGATCTGAATCAATTTCAGCTCCACCCAACGCGAAGGACTGTCGTAGAAACCATGGTGGAATATCAACAGTTCAAAACTAGGAGTCAGGACACTCGGGCTGAGTCTTTAACTCTGCTGCTGTGTGAGGCTTTTAACTGCATCTTCATTTGATCATCTGAGAAATGAGGAGAATGACTCACGCCCTACCTATATTTCCCAGCGTTATGCTGAGAATGCCTGCCTCCTCCAGGCTGTAAATGCGCCAGCCTGCCAGCATCATCCGTGCTCCCTCCCCTTCCTGCTCCTCCAGGCTCTCCTCCCCGCTGCCTTTCACCTGCTCAGCCACAGATTTTGTTCCTTAATGTTTTATCACTAATTCCCATGTCCCCAAAATTTCCCTGTCTTCTGGGTCACTGCCTTCAGCAAACATGCTGTAGCATCTCTAATCTTAAACATGCATCAACTGGGACTGACCCAAACTCCCCTCAATGACAGATCCATAGCTCTGCTCCCATTTATAGCAAAACATCCCTAGAGAGGTGCCCATAGTCCCTGCCTGTCTCCCTTCTCTCACAGCCCACCCCAATCAGGCTATCATCCTCTGCATGCCATCAAATGGCTTTTATGAGCATCACCTGACACTTTCCCGTCTCACTGAGTGTCTTTCCCAGTGCTCCCCGCAGGTGACTTCCCAGCAGCTCTGGGCCAGCTGACACCTCTCCTTCTGAAACACCATCACACACCACACCTGCCCCGGTTTCCTTCTGCTCCATCTCACTGGTCGCCCCTGGGCAGCCTCAACTTTGACTTCTCTTCCTCACATGGTCTCCATGGAGCAGTGCACAGGGCCTGTCCACATTTCTCATGCTCCTTGATGACCCCAGATCTTCCCATGACTTTAAATACCTCCATTCTTACATTCCAGTAAGAATGGAATCATGACGATTCCAGTCCTGGACTGAGGCTCCACTCATAATGAACTACTCATCAACTCCCCTTGGATGTCTTATAGGATATTAAACTCAAGGGGATTCTTTTTTTTTTTTTTTAAGGGGATTCTTGATTCAACCTCTGATGCTGCTTGCTACCTTAAACTTCCTCATCTTGGTTAATGGCACGGTCATTTGTCAAATATTCACTTGGACTAGGAATATGGCAACAGAGCTGGTGAAAAGTAGTTTTTCTACTTTTTAGCAGTCTAAAAAGTAGACTGGGTTAGACTTTAAAGGTAGCTCCATTAGTTCTTGCAAATGACCATGGGGAGTAGGGAGCAGGTAAGGTGGACATTCAAAAGCAGCATTAAAGAGTAGACATTACATGGTGATCCTGACAAGAAATATTAATCATTAAAGGGGAAAAGAAAAGATTGAAGGCATCTACCATTTACTGGGGTTGTGATTAACTGATTGAAACATGAATTATAAAACTGCTTCATATAGATGGACCAGGTTAGTTGGACTGAATCTAAACAGGTGGTTTTTTTTTTTGTTTTTTTGTGTTTTTTTTTTTTGACATCACAAACTTCTTCATTGAGATACAAGTGGAAGGGAAAAACAATGAATTCACAAGGCAAGACGACCAGCAGCAGGAGCAGAGAGACAATCAGGTCTCGGGTTCTGCCGCAGGTGATAGGCAGACTTGGGTCTGCATCTCTCTCCCTGGATGATCCTGGGCAAACTTCTTTCTCGGCCTCAGTTTTCTCCAAAACGGGAGTTCAAAAGAGCAGCTGCTACCACACTCCACTCCCAAAATTGCAGTTGGGAAAGAACATGTGTATAGCACAGAGCCTGCACAGTTTGCTGCTGACCCAAACAGATGACTGTCAAGACGGATGAGGCAGCCTTCCTGTAAAATATACCTGCTGATTCCTCTGCTAGAGCCGAGAGACCTTGGGCTCCATTTCCCATCCTCTTCCCCTCAGGGCTGATCGGGAGGAGGGCCTGACTCAGGACCCCCTGGCCTGTTAGAGCTGAGCTGGGCGCCCTTCAGAGGCTTGGCCATGCAGGTCCTCCCTTCTAAAGTTTCCTGATTCAGTCCATCAGAGGTTAGAAGGGTGACTAACCTCTCCTCCGAACTGAAGTAGGCAGATGACTTCAGCACATCTGGATCAACAAGTCTTCTGGGTGAAAAAAAGATGTTTGGAGCATGCCCTGAACTCCTGGGTTAGAAGGCCTGGCTTGGACTAGGAACTCTGGCATTTTCCCGTCGGATGGGGGCCTTCCAGAGATTCCTAAAGGCTGGAGACCCCGCTGCAGAGAGAGGGCTCGCTGCCCCCACCTCATTCTGGGTGATTTTTTTTTTTTTTTAATCAATAACACGCACTAGATGGGTTTTCACCATCCTCTAGTCTCAGGCAGGTTGCCCCCACCCCGCCTTCCATCACCCAGCAGCGCTGCGGAGGCTGGGAAGACACCCCGCCAAGTTGGGTTCTGCCCGGGGGCCCGCCAGCCGGTGCCCGCGCTCAGGCCCCAAGCCGTCCGGGGCGGCCCCAGCGCTCAGGGCCTGGGTCCCGGGGCGGCCGCAGGAGGACGAGCCGCCGCGCCCGCGCCTGGGCTCTGCGCTCAGGGGTCGCCCGCGGCCGCCCCCCGCCCTACCCCGGCCCGAGGCCCCGGCGGCCGCCTACCTGCTCTGCGCCCGCCGCTTCGGCGTCCGGTTCCGGCGCGGGGTCGGCGCGGGGCCGGCCGCCGGCTCGGTCCGGCGGCTCCTGGGGCTCCGCGGGCTCTGGGGGCTGCGCGGGCTCCCGCCCCGGGCCCTCGCCGCCGCCCGGCCCCGGCTCCTCGAGCTCGGGCTCCGAGTCCGTCTGCCAGGTGGAGTCGCAGTCCTCCACGGTGGTGGGCTCGCGCACGCTGACCCCGCCGAGCAGGTTGCCCATCGGAGAGGCGGGCGCGGGGCGCGGCGGGGCTGCGGGGCGCCGGCTCCAGGCTCCGGCTGGCGGCGGCGCTAGGGCCCGGGCAGGGCCGCGGCCGGGGCGCTGGGCGGCACCTCGGCGCCCGGCCCGCTCTGCCTGCGCGCGGCGAGCGGCGGGCGCAGGGCGGGGAGGAGCCCGCGGCCCCGGGGCCGCCGCCCGCGCCCGAGCCCGCCCATCGCTCCCGCCTCCCGGCCCGGCGCGCGCTGCTCCCTCCGCGCTGCCCCTCGGAAGGCCCTCTGCCCTCGGCCTCCGACCCGCCCCGGGCCTGGACCGGGGTCGGGGGAGGTGTTGCCTTCTGCAGGCGATTCCCGTCCGCACCCCGCCTCCTCTCCCGGCGGGTCCTGGAGGGAAAGACGGATTGGCCGCGGCAAGAATTCGCAGCTGCTGGGGACCGGGCAGCACATCCACAGAAAACCCGAGCTACGGGGACTGCGTCTGGGCAGCCACTCGCAGCGTCGCGGACATAGAAAGTCAAAGCTGTAGCCACCTCATCCAGGCAGCAAAAGTAGCGAGAACCACCAGCCGCTCACACGCATCCGTGCATGGTTTCGCTAATACCCACTCTGCATCGGTGCTCGGGATAGAATAAAAACTCGGGAACCTTGACCCCTTGTCTGTTCTGAAATGGAAGGGACAGCCAGGGAAAGGGTGTCATAGAAGTAATTAAAGCGGGCTTCCCAGGTTCAATCCCTGGCTTGGGAAGATCCCGTGGGTTCCATCCCTGGGTTGGGAGAAGGGAAAGGCTACCCACTCCAGTATTCTGGCCTGGAGAATCCCATGTATAGTCCATGGGGTCACAAAGAGTCGGACACGACCGAGCCGCTTTCACTTTCACTTTCAAAGGTAAAACAGCACGGTCTGATAGAACAAGTGGCTCCTGTTAACTTTGTATCATGACCTGCGGACTAGAGGCGGCTATGCCTGCACCTGCGGAACCTGTCTGCTGACTGCTGACTTGTATACATTATACAAGTCCAATGTATGAGACTAAGTTGCGGTGCTTGAAATAAACAGTTTCTTTCTAAATGTTTAGTGATGTAATAGGAGACTTTATCAAGAATGATGGGCGGCTTCTAGGGCGAGAAGACGCGAACAGGATGCCCATTCCACGGTAAGTCAGGATGCCTTCTCTTCAAGCATTGCAACTGTGGCTCCGCCCATAATCAGTTTCTGACCTTGGCCAGGTCACAAGCTACTTTAAACCTAAATTTCCTCCTCTGTAAAACAGGACTCGATTGTCTCTTCCGCATCCCTTGTAGCCCTGACTTACTATGATCCACGAGTGACCTGAAACTAGTAAGTAACAGACACACAAACAGACGGACACATAAAAAGTCTTGTTGGCCATAGGGCTTAGTGAAGGGAAATGGGCAGCACTGGGACAGGGGAGTCCAGATGGTCAGATCTGGGAGTTTGGCGTCGTCTTCCATTGGCCGAGGACCAGAACACGGCGCAGAAGGAAACGGTGTCCGTCTAGCCGTGGGCATCCTAGAAAAGAAAGTTTAGTGCCGGCTGCTGTGTTCAGGTGCTCCAGCAAATGGTCTAGATGTGTGTAAGTTAGAATTGGCCTCATGTTCTTTGCTCTCCTCCCATTGAGAGGGACAGTCTAACTCTCCACCTTTTGAATCAAGGCTGACCCCAGTGGCTTGCTTTGGAAAACAGAATATGGAGGGTTTTCCAGGATATCCGGAATTTACAAGGTTAATAAGGTATAAGGAACCTTGCATCTTCCCCTGAGGCCTTGGGAACCTACTCTTGTGTAGCCCTGAACTATCATTTAAGAAGTTCTACTCCCTTGAGACCACCGCGCCGGAAAGGCCACCCTGTCTGTCTTCTGGTCACCAGTGCCAGCTGGGGGTCCTACCTTCCAGGGTCCCTTGCTGCATCCTTCTGGGTTTTATTGGATCCTTCAGACTCGTCCATCTGCCTGCTGACCTCTCAGTGACCTCCACTGATGCCCTGAGGAACAAAGGAACCACCCAGCAGAGTCTTGCTCAAATTGCTGACCCTCAAAATAGTAAAAACAGTAAAAGGGATACTATTTAAAGTCACTGAATTTTGCAGTAGCTTGTTACACAAATGATGGCACAATGAAAAAACATCTGTGAGAGCCTGTATATATTTGTATATATAACTGCTGCAATTAAGTCTTTACCTTTTCCACCACCTTTTGGAAAATGTATCCGTTTTTACGGGGCTATAGATTTTGTGCCATTGTGCGGTATATTTTCTAAAGAATGTAATTTACATGAACTATTGCCAGAAACCTTAAGTAGTGATTTTTAAAAGTAAGTTTGGAAGCAATGATTGATCATACTGTGTCCAATATATGTGTTTAAGAAAGTTAATTCTGGAGGTCTTTCATCTTTTAGGTTCTGTACACAGGAATTACCTTACCTGAAAACCTAAACTTTTTCATTATTCCTCCCTTTGAAAGTATTTAACATTCCTTCATTGACACCAAAGAAGCATGTCTTTGTTTCATAGGAAAAATTTCAACACTCATTGCCATGCACATATTAATTTTTAATCAATACATATTAACTCTAATCAGTATTCACTCAGTGAATCTTCAAAGAATATTGAGTTCAGTAATTAAATAAATATACATGTAATGAGGAGAAACTACTATCCTAATGGCCTATAACTTCTGACTCCCTGCACCCAGAAGCTATCCTAAGCTCTGCAGATGCTATAGCCATGTTCCAGTGTAGCTGTTTCCCACCTCGTTATGGTTTCAGCCATGTCCTTGAAGGGTGAGGCAATAGGTACTTCAGGATCTAAACTTTTTTGACTAGAATCCAAGACATATGTGCCATAATTTTTTTTTTTTTAATAGTGAGTTGTGTCTTAGGGACTTTAATAGAGTTATACATTTCCTTTAAGAGCTTTTCAAATAAAAGGAAAAGGCAGACCAAAGGCCATTTTATCTAACCTCACGAGTTAGAGGTCATGTCTAGAGGTAATGTCTCAGTAGCTCTTGGGAACTGAAGAAAAAATAAATATGTTATTAAAAAATCACTTTCTTTTAACAAAAGCAACTCCATTGCCATAATTTCCAAGGGGACACTTTTTGGTTTATTGTTTTAAGAGGAAAAATCTTCCCTGGTGGCTCAGACGGTAAAGGATCTGCCTGCAATGCAGGAGACCCGGGTTCAGTCCCTGGGCGAGGAACAGTGCAGGGAGAAGCAACTGACATCCTTGGCGGACCTGGGGAGTCAGCTGCCCTGTCTGTGTCCATCACGCGTCCTCTGCAGCCATTTGCAGGCCACAGGAGTGTTTGGCTAAAATCCCAAAGTATGAACACAACATATCCAAGGAGTCTAAGAAGCAACGGATTCTGTGTGCATCTTATTCCAGAGATATTTAGGTGTGAAGAACTGTACATTCTACAATTCATGCAATATGGTGGTTTGCTAAAAGAGAAGTTTAACATTTTTAAAGGACTCATTTATTTCTAAGAAACAGTTTACAATTCAAAGGCCATATCCAGTACAATTCAAAAGCCATATCCAGTACTGAGTATTTTCATAGCTTAAAGTCCTCTATTCAATCACATGAAAATTATTAATAAAGCAAAAGTAAATGTTCATAGAATTTATGAGTGTTTAATTAGTGTATAATAAGATAACAGTGGAGGCAGGTTGAAATTAACCTGATAAGAATTTGGTAGTAAATCATCATTTGCATGAATATACAAATAAATTCAGCCTGTAGACTAAAAATAGAGTCATGTTTAAATTTAAAAAGTAATAACATTTGTTCAGTAACAGTGATTAGAGTCTTGAACAAGTCAACAGCTTTTAGACCTATACTTTGGGTTTTCATTTCAGACACTGTACTGAAAATAGAAATGAAAAGATCTTTTCTAGCTACACTTTAAGAAAACAAAACATTTAAAATTTTTAAAGAAAATTGGCATAAAAGCTATTAAATATAGGAATTTTTTTTACCTCAATCAAAAAAGGAAAAGAAACTTTGCCTATCACCTCCAAAGTTATTTTTTATTTTCCGTGAATAAAAATAGATATGTAGCCCCACATTTCCTTTTTCCAATGATTATCATTAAGTATTTGTTATTATTTTATATAATTCTTGTTTATAGCCCTTTAAATTTATCTGATCACCTAAAAGCACTACAGTGACAGTAAGAAATGGGTATGTAAACACATTCTGGACTGTTGGCCAGCTCAAAAGGATGCTTGTTATTAAATGCACAGCCAGGGAATGTGTGATTCTTGTGGGTTCCTCAGGGTTTCTGCCCTTCTCTTTTACAGTTACTGTTCATCTTGTGGAAAGACTCCCCGAGGCATGCTGTAGGAGTGGGTCTCCTCCAGGCTTCTCAAAGCACAGATGCCCCTGGAGGACACAGCAGAACCAGCAGAGGTGCTGTCTCTGAGCCCAGGGACACGCCAGAGAGGCTGCAGGGAGACCCAGAGGCAAGTATCCATTCTAGCAGGCCGTGATGGCAGCCTCAGTACAGCAGAGGAGCCAAGTCTCGCTTCTGCCCAAAGACGAGTGTATGCTGCTCAAGTCTTCACCGACCCCAGACTGCAGACTGGTGTCCCAGGAGATGGCTGTGCTGTTTGCGAAGTTAAAGAGTCACTTCTCCTAGACTGTCTGCAACTCCATTGGAAGAGAACTTGGGCCTGGATGTTGCATGGCATCCATGCTGATGGCCGCCTCTTCACAGAGGGCCACAACAGTTTCTTCCAGGCTTCAGAGCTCACAACCGCCTTTAGATGAATGCCTAGGTAGTAGCTTTGCCTCAGTTTGAAACTTTGTTTTCCAATGGCTAATCCTGTACCCTGCCCAGTTTCCAAGATGGTTCTAATGATCCTCACTTCTTGATATGTAGGCCCTTGCAAAGTCTCCTTCCACGCTGGATGAGGACTGGCTGAGTGCGGTCAGTGAAATACGGGGACAGGATAGCATGGGACTCCTGAGGCTGGGTCACAAGAGGCGCTGGGGTTTGCACCCTGACCTGTAGCACTTGCCTGGGGGGAGATGGCCTGTCACGTCCTAATGATGCTTAAGCAGCCCTATGGAAAGGCCTGCAAGGAGGGGAACACGGGACCCCAGCCAAGAGGCAGCGCAGACTTGTCAGCCATGTGAGCGAGCCTTCCTGAATTCTTGGCAAAGCAGAAACCATGAGGAAAAATAATAAGTGATTATTGTTTTAAGTCACTACATCCTGGGGTGATTTATTACAAATCATTGGAGTAACTGGAACACCATTTCTGAGTCACACCAGTCCCCAGCTTCATTTATACTGCAGACTTTTCCTGAGCATCTATTATATGCCAAGCCCTGTGCTAGGCAGGGAGCCAATGGATGCTCTACACCCCTTGGGAACACAAATGAGGAATAATAAATGACCACAGAAGATCTTAAGCAAAATACTATGGGAGTCCAGAGAAGAGATGATGCTTGTCTTTCCTTCATCAATAACAATTATTCATTCTTTCAATAAAATGTATTGCATGCTTTCTGGGAATCAGTCACTGTGCTCTGTGATAGACACTGGTAGAAGCATTCATTCCTGTTCTCAAGACCAACATCACAGGCAGAGGAAACATCACAAGAAAGTGGAAATGGGGTTGAATTTGGCAGATTGTGACTTCAGTGAGAGCAGTTTCTGTGGAATGGTGAAAACAGACAATAGAATAAAAAAAGGAAGTTGAGGTTGCTGGCGTAGAATTTTTTTTTCCCCAAAACTATTAGTGGCAGAGGAACAGAATGAGGTCAACAGCTTGGTTCTCCTTTCTGCCTGTACCCTGGGTTCCACCTGCTCTGCGGGTTTCATCCCCAGGCTGGCCTCTGTCTCTTGTTTGCAGTCAGCAGGCTGAGATGATCAGAAAGGTTGACTGGCTCTTACTGTGAGAACTTCCCGGGAATGGGGGAGGGGAAGCAGGCAGAATCTGCAAGTCTGAGATGCCATCCTCAGCCCAGGCCCAGAATCTCTTAACTTGTCAGCATCGCCCAGTTGACCTAGCTTGAGGGCATTTGCTCATTACCAGGGCTCTCAAGAGATTAGTCCATAAACCCAGGAGGCCTGTTCTTCATTCTCACAACTGTATTGACAGTTCCTAGCATATACCGGTATCTGCCCACCAGGCTTGGTGATTGCTTCTCAGAATGCATAGGTTGGCATTCATCCCCTAATGTGATGATACTGGCGGGGGGAGGGTATTGGGGGTTGATTAGGGCATGAGGGTGGAGCTCTTAGGAAGGGGGTTAGTGCCCTTCTAAAGGAGACCCCGGAGGGCTTTCTGGCACCTTCTGTCACATGAGGACACAGTAAAAGATGGAAGTCTATGAATCAGGAAGTAGACCCTCACCAGGTTTCAAATCACACCTTGATCTCAGACTTATTAGCCTCTAGAACTGTAAGAAATAAATGTCTATTGTTGAGGCCACTCCGTCTATGTAGTTTTGTCATAGCAGCCAGCACTTATGAAGGGAGTAAGCATGAATCAGGAGAGGGACACTGTGTATTGGATTCAAAGTCTGAAGCCTCTTCTTGTGCGTGATGGGGGCACGGCGGGGCACCTTCTAATCCAGGCACTGTTCTGTTAGGCCCCCTGTGCCTCTGGGACTCTGGTTCTATCTGAAGATCCATCAGTGATCAAATGATCCACAGTTCGTAGGTTGGATTATTCAGGGAGACTACTCCAACTCTCTAAAGTGCACATCTGCTAAGTGGCTTCAGTTGTGTCTGACTCTGTGTGACCCTATGGACTGCGGCCCGCCAGGCTCCTCTGTCCATGGGTTTCTCCAGGCAAGAATACTGGAGTCCATTGCCATTTCCTCCAGGGGATCTTCCCAAGTCAGGGATCCAACCCACATCTCTTGTGTCTCCTGCCTTGGCAGGTGGGTTCTTTACCACTAGCACCACCAGGAAGGCCCAGTCTCTAAGGACCCATTCAAATGGGCTCTAGCCAAGCTGAATGCCCACAGGAGGGCTGGAGGCCCCCTGCTCTGCCAGCTGCTGGGTTTGGGGAGCTCCAGGGTGGCTGGGAAAGGGCAGGATTCCTGGGGGTGGCGGTCATGACTGTCTCAGTTTTCAGCTCCTGACACGCTGATGGTCAGCCTCTTGTGTATGAGAACACTTTGATTGGGACAGGCTCCCTCAGAAGTCTTTGTCTTCGCGGTAATTGCTCATTTCAACCCCAAACTATTTAATGCTGAATCAAAATGTAGTTCTCAGAGGAAAGCTCAGTTTCTAAGTTCTTGAAGATACACCATTGTTGCCCCAGGTATTATTTCTAATAAAAGGCAGCAAATTGCAATGGGTTGATATTTCTCGTCCCCAGAGCCCTTCACAGTAGGTGACATATTATAGGCACTTTTAAATGCTCTCTGATGAATTATTAGATTAATGAACAAACAAGACTAACCCAGTAACAGCATGTTCCTTCAAACTGATATCTATGACTTTCATCAAAACTTGTTAACAAATAGAGTATTAATACAAAGATAGCTCACTGGTCTCCTTCTCACTGGGAACTCTTAGCAGTTCATGGATTTCAACAGTCATTCAATACCTTCACTACAATACATTCACACACTGTGATTGTAATGACATGATATCTTTGCCATTACAAAACACAGAAAGGGGTGATTTTTGTTTTGAATTTCAAAAGTATAACAAAAATTAAATGAGCCATAAACATTTAATGTGTCTTGCTATAGTTTTGATGATTCAGAAATTCTTGGAGAGATCACAGAGTCCAGTCTGACCCCAAGTACCAATGAACCACAAATGCCAGATATTTTTTAATGTATTTTTTAACTTTGAAATAAGTATGCCATCTTGTCATTTTTCCTCCCAAAGTAATGGCAGAAACCATCAGTTGTGACTAACCTATTCATGTAGCACTTCATTTAGCAATCCATTTAACTGGAAACTTTCTTCTCTAATTTCTTCTTTTATGTTTTGTAAGATAGAAGAAACAGAAAAACTGAGTGTAATAGATTTCTGGACTTGCACTTGGGAGTCATGGAAATCTATATGGAATAATTCCCAAGACAGCATTTTCAAAGTTCTACCATAATAAGTAAAATGTCATTCCTAGGAATTTATAGTAGAAACCAGTCAGCCTGCACTGTCTTTAATCCCTGACATAGAAGGAGTTTCCCACAGAATATTAATTGATGGTGACAGAATATTACACGAACTCTTTTAAGGTGAGAAGAGGCAAACCTGGGTAAACTCAATAGAGGAAATCGATCTTGAAGTGTTAATTCCACTTATTGAATCAGTTATATCCTAGAGTATTTCAGTAATGCTTCAGAAGAATGTAAATGCTCTAACAGTTTTACAGTTTGGTTACAAAGACAGAGGTGAAGACTGAGGTGGAAAATAGAGTGTTGCAATCTCCTTCCTGCCAATCCTAGGGGAACTTGATTTAATTCCTCCCACTCTTCTGCCAACGTCCAGGGTCTCTTGTTTACTGGCATGCTCTGTTTCTCTCTCTCTCTCTCTCTCTCTCTCTCTCTCACACACACACACACACACACACACACACACACAGGTCTTCCTTAGCTTCAAAAAAAGTCGTAAACTTAAGCAGATGCTGCTGTGGATACCGTCCCTGTCTTCATCTTCCATTCACTACCAAACCCCTCCACAAATGCCAAGTGATCTACATGTTTCCACATCCTCATGATTCACTCCCTCCAACGTGGTATTCCTTTCCCCACCTCTCCACTGAAACTGGAAGAAGTCACTGCATAAGTTGAAATCTCTGTGACAAGTCATTCTGCTCACTGCAGTGACCATGGTGTGACCTGCTCCATCTTTACCCGTGTTCAGGATCCCCCCGTCCAGGCTCTCCTCACACCACCTCCCAGCCTTTCCTTGGCTGCTGACTCTTTTCTCCTTATACGGACTCCCTTGAGAAAGTCATCAGCTGTCACAACATCAGCTCTGAGAATCTGACCTCTCTGCTGAGGGCCAGCGTTCTATACCTCCACCTTTGTCTTCTCATGATGTTCTATTGTTGTTTCAAAAGTAGAGAAAGAAAGCTGGTTATTTAAATTGTTTCAATTTTTTCACAAGTTGAACTCTACTGATCACTTCCTCCTGAGTAAGTTACAGGTTTGTTTATGAAAACCAGAGACACAAATCTTCTAGGGAGAGGTATGACAGGTACATATGCATTGATGGAAAGGCTATATTTTGTGCTACATTCACTGCCATTTTCATTGAACATGTACTTCTCAAGAGGAGCAATGCAATGGGCATGTAATTGATGTCACTGTGTGTATCACAATACCCTAACTGATATATTCTCGCTATGTCTCCAGACCCCAAGGCCATCCTATACTTCTGTACCTTTGAATGATGAACACATAATCCTAGGGTATACTTCCCATAGTATCTTAAATTCTCAATGACATTTATCTGAAGAACAAGCGTTGAGTATCAGGTGCTGTACCAGGGGCTGGGACACAAAGATGAATGACCCACAAGCCCTGTTCAAGAGATCCTAATCTAAACTCATGACCTTTCTCTTTTGAAACCACAGACTGTCTTAACTTCTCACCCAAATTAAAAATCTTGGCCTCATACTTGATTAATTCTTCATGCTTATTTCTCATACTGATACATCTTCATATTGGGTTCATTTTTCTCTTTAAAACTGTTGTCCTGTCCTTCTATTCCTTTATGTTTCCATGACCTATTGTCACAATGCTAGTTTAAGCTTCAGACACTGCAAGCCTAGATTTAATAGTCTCTCAGTTGCTCTTTATCATTCTACCCCCACCCCTTCTTCTAACGCATGGAGTATATCATTGCCGGGATGATCATCCCTGAGAATCCATTTAAAGATCCTTATTCCCTGCTCATCTGGCTAACATTGGCTCTTGCCTTTGTTGACCTGTCTTTATCTCTCATTTAAGCTGATGATTGCTTACTCTTGGTCCATTTGTCTTCTCACGGACACCTTGGGTTAGTCAATGAATTTTTAGATGTGAAACCAAAAGCACAATTCATAAAACTTTTTAAGAGCCATGAATTATTTTTGATCAAAATTTAAAACTTTACTCTGAAAATGATTCTGTTAGGAGAATTAAGAGAAAAGCTACAGATTGGGGAAAATATTAGCAAATCATACATCAAAAAATTACTTGTCTACAGGATATATAAAGAACCTTTAAAATTAAACAATAAGAAAAGAACCACAATTTTTTAAATGGGCAAAATACTTGAATAGGCACTTCACCAGAGAAAATATACAAATGGCCAAAAGACATTTGAGCACACGAAAAAAAAAAATGTTCCCTAATATTAGCCATTTATGGAAATGCAAATTAAAATTACAATATGATACCACTACATGCATGTATACGTGCTAAGTCACTTCAGTCAGGTCCAACTCTTTGTGACCCTATGGACTGTAACCTGCCAGGCTCCTCTGTCCATGGGATTCTCCAGGCAAGAATACTGGAATGGATTGCCATGCCCTCCTCCAGGGGATCTTCCTGACCCAGGGATCGAACCCACGTCTCTTATGTCTCCTGCATTGGCAGGCAGGTTCTTTACCACTCGCGCCACCTGGGAAGCCACCTACCTACTCGGGACAGTAGCAAAAAAAAAAAACAGAAAACAGAACACTGACAATAGCAAGTATTGAGAGGATGCAGAGCAGCTGGAACTCGCATGTTGCTGATGGAGATCAAAATAACACAGGCACTCTGAAACAAGCCGGCAGTTTCTTGTAGAGTTAAAAACACACTTACCATATGATCCAGCAATCCCATTTAACCTAGAGAAATGAGCACTTATATTCACAGCGGGGAGAAAAGCTAGAAACTTTATTCATAATCACCAATTTTTAAAAAATTTTATTGGAGTATAGTTGCTTTATAATATTGTGTTAGCTTCTACTGTGCAGCAAAGTGAATCAGCTACAAGCACACATTTAACCCCCCTTTTCTGAACTTCCTTCCCGTTTAGGTCACCACAGAACACTGAGTAGACAGAGTTTCTGGTGCTATCAGTAGATTCTCATTAGTTACCGATTTTACACATAGTATCAGTAATGTAAACATGACAATCTCAATCTCCCAATTCATGCCACACCACCCTTTCCCCTTAGGTATCCATACCTTTGTTCTTTACATCTGTGTCTATTTACTTGTAAATAAGATTGTCTATACCAATTTTTTCAGAGTCCACTTACATGCGAAAATAAACAATATTTGTTTTTCTTTTTCTGACTTACTTCACTCTGCATGGTAGTCTCTAGGTCCATACACGTCTCTTCAAATGACCCAATTTCATTCATTTTTATGACTGAATAATATCCCATTGTGGGTGGTAAAGAACCCACCTGCCATTGCAGGAGACATAATAGATGGAGGTTCGATCCCTGGGTTGGACAGATCCCCTGGAGAAGGAAATGGCAACCCACTCCAGTATTCTTGCCTGGCGAATTTTGTGAATAGCAGAGTCTGGCAGGCTATCGTCCATGGGGTTGCAAGGAGTCAGCCACAACTGAGCGAGCAATAATTTTTTCACTTTTTTCACAGGGAGGAAGAACAGATGAGGGGCTGCAGAGGTTAGGGGTGAGGGAAGTGGTGAGTAGAGATTGTATTAATATTAGAGAATGTTTGGCGGTTATAGAACTGTTCTCTGTCTTGATTGGGTTAGTGATTATTTGAATCTATACATGTATTAGGGCTTTCCTGGTAGCTCAGTGGTAAAGAATCTGCCTGCAATGCAGAAGACACAGGAGACACCAATCTGATCACTGGGTCGGCAAGCTCTCCTAGAGGAAGAAGTGGAAACCCTCTCCAGTAATTTTTCTGGGAAAACCGCTTGGACAGAGAAACCTGGCCAGCTGCAGTCTATGAGATCACAAAGAGTCAGATATGACTATGCACACACACACAAACATGAATTAAAATACATAGAGGTGTATAGCAAAAGAGTTATTTTCATGGTATGTTAGTTTAACGGAAATTTAATAGCAATAAAAATAACAAAAACTTAAATTTTGTACCTACATATAATTCTAGTGCCATCTCAATTGTTATTTAGGTTATTTAGAATGTTTTGCTATTTAAAAAATGAATGTGTTTAGTACCAGGTGATACAGATAGCAGAAAAATCTCTATGAATTTTCTTCTACAAGTCTTCCCAATACAGAGACTTGCACAGAGTTGAAAATCACAAAATATCACCCTTGATCCCCAAAAGGAAGATATCAAGATTTTCCATAAAAACTCAATATATACTTCATATCTCTAATACACCTTACTCTTTGTAAGACATTCAGTATGTATTTATTTAATACATTTAAATTAATCTACTGCAGCGACTAAAAAGCTAAATAAACAATGTAAATTGAATTTGTGGGGGAAAAGCAGGCCCTGATGTACTGAGGGAGAGGTCATCACCATGGTGACTGGTTTTCTAGATGCTGAAGAACCTTCACAGTCTTCCTGGCCAGCATGTAAAAGAGACACGGATAGGACTCTTCTTCAGGATGGTCCAGTGAAACTATAGCCAAACCTGCCTGCTTCCAGATGGACATGCCTGATGGAGGCCAGTTACGAGTCCACTCGCCAACCCACGGCCATGATGAACTGAGTGAGTGAAGTCTGTGTGTGCATGCAGTGTGTGTGCAACTGAAATTTTTGGATTAGTACAACTGTTACAAATCAAAGATTTGGCTCAGGGATGTAGAGAACTTAAAAGAATGTCACTTCTTCAGCACTTATGATGAAAAATAAAACTGTCAAAACGACTGCAAGTCCATCACTTTTCTAGAACCCTTCTGAGAGCTGAGGTTGCAGGCCACCAATGAGCCCCAAACCCAGGGATTGACAGGCTTCTCCTGGAGGGGTGAGCCATGGCCACTGCTACCCCAGGGCAGACACAACCAGACCCTCAGCCAGACCAGCCAACAAGCTGGTATAGGCTGAGTATGAGCTGGTGAGAGATGTGGAGCCTCTGAAACCCGCGAGTGGAGGAGGGCATGCACCTTCGCAGGCTCTTCTCCATGGACCTCAGAGGGGCCTGAGAAAGTGCCCTGGTCGTGGAGGTCTGACAACCAGAACAGAAGTCTCTCCTGGAGGAGTAACTTCACCCTACCAGGACCTTTCTCCCTCATCTCACCTGGGCAACAAAAGCCTTAAGGTCTAAGTGTGAAGTGTTACTCACTTAGTTGTGACCAACTCTTTGTGACCCCATGCACTGTATACCTCCAGACTCCATGGGATTCTCCAGGCAAGAACATGGGTGGGTAGCCATTCCCTTCTCCAGGGGATCTTCCTGACCCAGGGATCAAACCCCAGCCTCCTGCATTGGCAGGCAGATTCTTTACCATCTGAGCCACCATGGAACCCCCAAGAGAGTCAGATAGCAAATGTTGTCACCCATTAGATGTAGGTGAAAAACTGTTGCAGCTGAGAAAAGGAACAGAAAATAATCCTTCCACCGCTAGTTTCAGTTCACCTTGGACAGACACAGGGTCTTCAGGACTAAGACTGGGGGAGCCCCTGCAGACTGGGAGGAGATGGTTACCCTAAGCCTGGGCAAGGCCCAAGAATTCCTTTCTGGTGAAGGATCACCATGTGGCTGAGAACTACGGACACCACAGCCCCAGATACTGTGCCTGTCGAACATGGAGGCATCACAGCAAAAAACTCCCTCCCCCACCAGGCTCACAAGCTGAGGGACAGGCTGCTGCTGGAAGAGGGCCTGAGGCTGCAGACAGACCCTCCCCAAGGGGCAGTGCAAAGGGGGACCTAGGGCAGAGGGTGAGCAAACAAAACATCGAGCAAAAACTATCAGCAACTTGCCCTCAATGGAAATATGAGAAGTCGCTAAGGTGTCTGATGCCTGTGGGCACACCAAGGAGGGAATCTCAGACTCATCCAAGCCCACCTCAAAGCCAGACAGCTGAAATTCTAGCAGGAAGACATGTGCACACATTCCCAGGCATTTTTGTTTCTGTTCAGTTGCTCAGTCATGTCTGACTCTTTGCAATCCCATGGATTGCAACATGCCAGGCCTCCCTGTCCTTCACTATCTCCCAGAGATTGCTCAAAATCATGTCCATTGAGTCAGTGATGCCATTCAATCATCTCATCCTCTGTCATCCCCTTCTCCTCCTGCCTTCAGTCTTTCCCAGCATCAGGATCTTTTCCAATGAGTCAGTTCTTCACATCAGGTGGCCTAAGTATTGAAGCTTCAGCTACAGCATCAGTCCTTCCAATGAATATTCAGGGTAGATTTCCTTTAGGATTGACTGGTCTGATCTCCTTGCTGTCCAAGGGACTCTCAAGAGTTCCAGGCATAAAAGCTCTTTTTCTCATCTCAGGAGTCCTAAACAAGGTGTCTGGCTTTCAATAAAAAATTATGAGGCATACAAAAAGGTTAGAACAGACAACACCTTGTCAGAAATTAAAGCAATCAAGAGAACGAGATTCAGGTGTGGAGAGATGTGAGAACTACCTGATGGAGATTTAAAATAACTCTGAGTAATGTGAAAAAGCTCTAAGCGGAGAGGAAGACAGCATGCAAGATCTGAGGGGTCAGGTCAGCAGAGAGATGATAAGTATAAGAATCAACCCACTGAAACACAAACCACAGAAATGAAACCACAGTAGATGCCTTCAATGGACTTGTCAGTAAACTTAACAAGAAATCAGCGAACTTGATGAGTGATCAGCAGAAATTACATAAACTGAAACACAAAGAGGAAGAAAATATTATTGGGTTGGGCAAAGAGTTTGTTCAGGTTTTTCCACAACCAGAATGAACATTTTGGCCAACCCAAATAAATCCCCTAGGTATTTACCCAAGAGAGCTGGAAACTCTGTCCACACAAACACCTCTCCGACCTCTATTCAGAATCACCCCAAATGATTTCTCATCTGTGAATGGATGAACAAGGTGTGTCACCTGCTCAACAGTCAAAACAACTGAACTATTCACTATGGCAACAACACTGACTACTCTCCCATATATTTGCCAATGAAAGCAACCAGACTCTGAAGGTCACAGAGTCTATGACTCTAATATTGGAACTTTCTGGAAATGGCCCAGAGACAGAAAATAGCAGTGTGACCGCTTCGGACTGGAGGTGGGGCCATGCTTGTCTGCACAGAGGCAGCCAAGGGAACTTTGTGGGGACAGCATAAGTTACCCTGCCTCATGGTTGTGGCAGAGAAGGTGATGGCACCCCACTCCAGTACCCTTGCCTGGAAAACCCCGTGGATGGAGGAGCCTGGTGGGCTGCAGTCCATGGAGTCGCTAAGAGTCCTACATGACTGGGTGACTTCACTTTCACTTTTCACTTTCACGCATTGGAGAAGGAAATGGCAACCCATTCCAGTGTTCTTGCCTGGAGAATCCCAGGGTTGAGGGAGCCTGGTGGGCTGCCGTCTATGGGGTCGCACAGAGCTGGACATGGCTGAAGCGACTTAGCAGCAGCAGCAGCAGCTATGGTTGTGGTAGTGGATACCTGGATTGAAGCATCTGTCAAACCCAGAGAATTAGACACCACAACAAGTGAATTTTACTCTAAATGAAAGGATAGCAGGATGTGTGGGCCACCTCCAAATGGAATACAAACCTTAACAAATGTGACTCATCTAACCTATGAATATGTAACACCACTACCTAATACAGTTGGGATAGGAAGGACCCAATCCAATAGCTTTGGAAAGCAGTATTTTGACTGAATACTATTAAGGCTAAAAACAAAAAGTATTCTAGTTAGCCAATGTGCTCCTCACAGAGATATGAGTTAGCAATTCTGAACCTATTTTGTGTGAGCTAGAGTGGGAGCTTGAATAAAAAGGCAAATCATACTGTAAACCCTGAGCACCAGGTTTCTAAATGTCAGAAAAGGAATAAACTCCGTTGTATTGGTATAGGGCTGAAATTGGATTGAAAGATAGATAGTATCGGATTGAAAGATAGCTAGATAGACCAAAATATTACAGACAGACCAATAAAATATAGAATAAACATAAATGTGCTTATATACACATACATGTAAAATGTGTATCTTCATCATAAGTGTGCATGCATGGGGTTAATTACTGCAGATGGTGACTGCAGCCATGAAATTAAAAGACGCCTGCTCCTTAGAAGAAAAGCTATGACCAACCAAGACAGCATATTAAAAAGCAGAGACATTTCTTTGTCAACAAAGGTCCATCTATTCAAAGCTATGGTTTTTCCAGTAGTCATGTATGGATGTGAGAGTTGGACTATAAAGAAAGTTGATCCTTTTGAACTGTGGTGTTAGACAAGACTCTTGAGAGTAACTTGGACAAGGAGATCCAACCAGTCTATCCTAAAGGACTGATGCTAAAGCTGAAAGTCCAATACTCTGACCACCTGATGTGAAGAACTGACTCATTTGAAAAGACCCTGATGCTGGGAAAGACTGAAGGCAAGAGGAGAAGGGGATGACAGAGGATGAGATGGTTGGATGGCATCACCGACACGATGGACATGAGTTTGAGTAAACTCCAGGAGTTGGTGATGGACAGGGAGGCCTGGTGTGCTACAGTCCATGGGGTCGCAAAGAGTCGGACACAACTGAGCGACTGAACTGAGCTGAACTATGTTACACACACATCTGCCTTTGTTGATTCAAATTCATGTGCCTCCTTTAACACTGGCTCAATGCCACCTCCTTCATGAAGCTTCCCAGTTACAGCTCTGCAGATTCACATGGCACTCTATATCTCTCACAGCACTGATCAGATCTGTCTTGTGCTTTTTTTCATATCTTGGATACCCTTCCATAGAGCAAATTCCAAAAGGTCTTGTTTGACTTTTTTCTTTTGTGACATGCCGCCGCCCCACCCCCCCCCACCCCTGCCATGACCTCTTAAATGGTAGAGTTCCTCAGAAAATGTACTGAATAGAATTCATGTCAGAGGTGCTCAGATACAAATTCAAATGTCAAGGGATCAACTGTACCCTTGGGGCAGCAGTTCCCTTTAAGCTAGATTGCCCGGGGCCTTAGAAAGTCCCAAGAGCCTCTCTAGGCTTCAGTCTTGCCGCCTGGACACTCCGCATTCTCGTGGGGTCATCTAGTCCCAGTAGCCATGGAATGAAAAGGCAGCCCTGATGACCCCACGTGGACACCTCCAGCCTTCACATCCCCTTGCCCCCTGTGCCCAGCCCATCCCGCTCTCCCCCAGCTTCTGCTCCACCAAGAACGCTTGTGCCAGCCCTCGTCCCGTTCTCCCCAGCTACCCTCTCCTGTCCATTGCTGCCAGAGCCTCTCCTGGAAATTTCTGAAGGCTTGCGAGCTGATCATCCTGTTTCGTACTCTTTACTTCAGCTCCCTCTGTATATGGCAGTTAGAATGATTATTTAAAAATCTAAATCGTATCACGCATCTGTTGCCAATTCTTCAGTAACTTCCCATTGTGCTTAGAATAAAACCCAGCCACTTTTTGTTTATTTTTGTCCTCAAGGCTCTGCACACAGCTAGACACCCAGTCATGAGCCTCCTCTCAGTTCCTGAAACTCAGTTGCCTGTTTCCTTCTTCAGGGCATCAGGGATCACAGTGTACTTCTGCTACAACAGAGCATCTTAAACCATACACTGTGAATTAGCACCCTAACAACAACAATAAGGATCAGATCACGCCTCCTCAGTCTATTGTGTAATTCTATTTTGTAAAATATAGCAAAAATTGAATACCAGAGAAAAAATTTAAAGACATTTTGTTTTTAGGTTGAACAGACATCAAGGTAGTCTATCAAATCATTACAAATGTTTTCAGATGGGCATTCTCAATTTCTGTACAGATGGCCTTAGGGTTCAAGAACAGCTTGCTGATGTGGGCTACAGAGTTACCCTGTGTATGACTGGTTCCATCTGCTCTTTAAGGTCACGGCTTAAATGTCATTTCCTCCAAGAGTCTGCCCTGACCATACTGCCTAGCTGGGCCCATTCCCCTCTATAATGTTTTCTATCACCACATCCTATTTGTTTCATTCATAACACTTACCTAAATTACGTGCAAGTGCACGCACACACACACACACACACACACACACACACATTTCTCTGCTTACTGTGGTCTCTGCCTCTTCCTTGCAAATTCCAGGTGGCAAGGACCATTTCTTTCCCTAATGCATATCAATCGCAAAGTCAAAAAGGTCAAATTCTATTGGACACTAATGGATTTCTCAGAGGCTTTAATGTGCTAATATGAAGTGTGACATTCCAAAAACAGGTTATAAAGCGCAGAGTTTCCCAAACTCATTTGTCCAAGAGACCCTTTCTTAGGATGTATTCTGTGGAGTATATTGTAGAAAATACTGACCTAAAGAGACATCCAGAAATGTTGTTTATGCTGAAACTGCTTTCGCTAGTTTATAAACTGATATTTGAACTTAACCTGTCATCATTTCATGGGTGGAGAAAGCGGAGACCTGGCATCATACCAAAGACATGGGGGGACAGGACATGTGGCCTTCATTTGTCCATTTTGCTCTCAGATTCCTTTCTACCTTTTCATATTCTGGGGTTCAAACACTTAAAATTAAATTTCCCAGATTTCTCAGCCAGATGACTTCTCTGGACAGGTTCTTCCACAAAGAGGTGATAGAAGGAGACTGGAAAGCTGAAGGAAAAGGAAGCTTTTTTTAAAAATTCTGCTTCTGACAGCCGTGGGTGACCTTAGGCTTCCCTGGCCTTGCAGACACTGGCTGGTGGTTGCTGTTCTCACGGCGTCCGTAGGCCCAGCAGCACAAACCGGCCACAGCCAGCCAGCTGTGCCTTCCACAGCCTTCCGGGGCTGCAGCAGCAGACAAGGGGTTTTGCAGGGGAGTGGCTCCCGGCCTTCAGCAGTGACTGCTGTGAGCATCCTCCCACGCCTGGCAACACTGCCTGTTCCCTGGGGTCCCCCAGCCAGGGCTGGGAGCGACTTGCTGTCATCACTGACTCTTCCTTAGTCCATCTTCTACTCCATCAGACCTTTCAACACTGTTGACACCAATTCCTCATGTGAAATTTCCTCATCTGAAATACCTAGAATGAGTTCTGACACTGATATGGGGTCAGGGTGGGAAACTGCTGGGCAGTGTTGCATAACATCCCCTTAACTGGAAGAAAGAACTTTGAGAAAATGAATCAGGCAACTCCATAAAGTACGGCCATGAAGGTTATTGTGGAGAACTTACCTACAGGCAGGATCAGGCGGATGATAATGCAGGTCATCAGCAGCTGCAACTCTGCACCAACAGAAAGGATACAGGGGATTGAAGGGGCCAAAGCTACAGTCCAAATCCACTAGAGAGACACGTGTGTGCAGCAAAGGGAACTGGGGGCTTCTCCTCTTCCTGAGGGGGTCTCATAATCCTTGACCATCTGCATCAGCCAAAGGCACCCGTCCAGTTTTCATGTCACATGAGAGCAAAGGTACAGGCTGGTGGGGACCCACCTGTCGTGGGCTCATCCCTCGTGAGTTAGGCTAAAGCTAGCTCAGTGTTGCAGAGAGGATGGGTGTGACTGGGAGCCTAAGAGAAACGTCACCTGCTGTCTGATGTCAGTATGAGTCCAGAAGTAAGCATTCAGAGAAACTTCCAGAGCAAAGCAGAACAATGACTCATGGAAACAGAGCCACGAGTGAAAACAGGCACCCGGGGCACTGATCCCCATGTCATGGAGTGACTTCTGCAGTCCCTTCACCGTTCTGAGCCTGACTGTCCTCGCTTCCTTCCTCCACGATTGTTCCAACACCCCGGGGTGCATGGAGGCCCATAGCCCCACCATCTCTGCCAAGCCACCCAAAGCCACCCCAGCTGGATGAGCTAAGTCTATGTCAGCTGTTCACTCTGCGAACACCGCTGTGGAACAGGGCCCCCAGTTCCCAACCCTCTCTCCAACTGCAGTATCACCCAGAAGCCTGAATAGACAAGCTGGAGTTGCCACTTTTCAGCGTTTATTAGGTACTTCTTTTGTGAGGCACGGGGCAGTGATAAAACCAGCTCGCTTTATGGTGTCCGGGAGACAACAACGTATACAAACAACAGTAAAGCTTTGGGGGAAGTGAGAGCCATCGCAGAGATAAAAACAAAGGCAACAAGAGTGGCAAGAAGGAGCAATTAATCCTAAGGGGATCCTCTCTTCCAAAGACTCCACAGACAATTTGTTGCATGTGGTATAACACAAAGGTCACACTCCAGAAAGATGGAGGGGGTTCCGACCAGGTAGGGCCATCAGAGGCAGATCTAGAGTATCACTCTTTATGCCCAGGAAGCTATGCTTAGTCATGTCCGACTCTTTGCAACCCCATGGACTGCAGTCCATTTGGCTCCTCTGTCCATGGGATTATCCCGTCAAGGCTATGGGAGTCAGTTGCCATTTTCTCCTCCAGGGGATCTTCCCCACCCAGGGATCAAACCCATGTCTCTTGCATCTCCTGCATTGGCAGGCAGATTCTTTACCACTGAGCCATCTGGGAAGCTATGTGGGACTTTTAAACTAAAAAAGAATGTGAAAGAGTTTTAAAACTTTAAATATATAAATATAGTAATAATGTTACTTGAGGAAGAAAATATTGAGCGCTTCATACTATTTTTATGTCTCTGTTACCTTCAGAGTATATGTATGGTATCCCACCAGTATACCAGGACACCAAGTCATAATCAGCAAGAGGGCTGCCCCATAAGAATGATACAACCAGATCAATGGAAATGTTGTTGGAAAGAAATCATTATGTTGAAAGACTAAAAATGCAGTTGCAAGAAAGAATGTAATAGCTCTTTGAACAATCTAGAATGAAAATGACATTTAGGTTTCCATTTATTACTGATTTGGAAGGACAGTGAAACATAATAGCTTATGGATATAAAGAATTTAGAAATATGATTCAGCATTGCATAACAAGAAGCAAGGTCCAGAAATATATTCCAAACTGATTTAATTCCTGCATATTCCATGATCAGGTAAGAAATGGTAATGCCACAGAGATTTTAGAATGCCATTACATGGGAAATTAGTTATGAGCATTCAAAGTGAAATGGCAGAAACACTGATAAAGTCAGCACTATTCTGAGCTATATATAAATGAGGAACACTAATCCAGGTGAGGAAATTTTAAACCCTTTCAAACAATCTTAGGATAAATTGCTCCCAAAATATCTCATTTACCTTTGATTACCACTATATCAAAAAGATGAAGACAAGTTGCATGGAGAACTAAGAAAAGCAGCTGAGTATTGAGGAAACTGATTTATGAAAAATATTATAAGAAAAAAATAGGCACCACTTTGTAAAGAGATGACTAAGGAATGATGACACTCTATAAATATTTGAAAGGTAAAAACATCCAGTAGGGGAGGAATTATTTAGCATGTTATAAAGAGCTATAATTACAGTTTATGGAATGAAATTAGACAACCGAGATTTAAAGCATTCAAAACCACTTACCTCAAGATACTGGAGAACTGTATTTGAAAAGATAGTGTGCTGTTTGGGGACAGTTGAATGCTTTTGTCTGGTTTATTTAAATGTCTACTTTTAAAAAAAAAATCAATGCAATGAAGAAAGATAGGCATAAATCTCTTCATAAGTGTATTTTACTTTATTTTGTTATTTTATTAATTTTGCACACTCTTGTTCTAAAAGAATATCAACTGTTTGACAATTAAAACAGAAAACAGGAACAGAATCCATAACTTCTTCCCCAATCAGATGTTACTCTTTTCTACTAGACCTACTTGCTAGCATTGAGCAAAACTCACTAACTGGAATTTTGCCTAAACATTACTAAAAGGAATGTAAAACCACGGATCTAGACTAATTGGGCTTCTGTACCTAACTGAGGTAAAGACAAATGCGGCTGCTTTACACTGGAAAGACTGACGACTTCATCGCACTTGACTCTGATTACCGCCTTTCCTGAGCTGTCTCTCTCGCTGTGAGAAATCTAAATGTGCAGCCACAACTGCTTTGTGGCTCCTCGTTCTATGTCCTACCCTGGATATCCTGCTGTCTCCTCCGACTCATAGACCTCAGATCAAATTCATTCAGCAAACAAAATAAACTGTGCTGCCCATTTTGTGTGTATCAGGGCCTGCGGAGTCCAGCTAGAGATAAAATCAGGCTGTGAAAGACTCCCTGGGGATGAGCCCTGGGTCTTATCCCCCACCACGAGCCATTCCCAGTTTTAACCTGCATCATTCTGTCTTAAACACTGTCTGAAGCTGGGTTCCCAAGAAGTGCATAATT
The DNA here is from genome assembly GCF_019320065.1 of Cervus canadensis. Classification (NCBI taxonomy): domain Eukaryota; kingdom Metazoa; phylum Chordata; class Mammalia; order Artiodactyla; family Cervidae; genus Cervus; species Cervus canadensis. The sequence continues at coordinate 25,286,523 of NC_057405.1, forward strand.
TACTGAGATAGTGGGTCATAACCTACTGAGAGAGCATCTTTGGATAAAAAGAGTATGGGAAGCAAGAGACAGTGGAGGAAGCAGCTACTGGATAAGGCTGTGGTCCCAGCCAGAAGCCCAGCTTCAACCTGATCTGTGGGAACTCTGAAGCATAAGTTATACCGATGAGTTGATCCCACCTTGAGACCAGAGGGACTGCGTTGTGTATGTTCATGTCAATTAATCATGAACCGTCGGCGGCTGTCTCCCCAGGCGGTGAGCACCTTCTCAGCAGTTCTGCTCTCATTCTTTGAGCAGATGACAATTTTCTGGAGAAGTAAGGCCACTCTGAGTAATTACAGGCAGCTCTGTAACAACTGGGGATCAGCGTGCTCCCTGGCGCACGACGCCTCACTGGCTCCCAGCCCTGCCTGCTACAAACATATTCCCTGCCCAGCCGCTTAGAGCCACAGCTCCTGTTCCTACCAAGGCAAACTGGAGCAGTCACTACGTCTTGAAAATTCTCCCTTTACGCTGTATTTCTTGTATTCTGCCCTTCTTATTTTTCCCCAGTTGCCATTTGAAACTGCCCAAGTTCTTACTGACTGGCACTTAAGCTACAAGCACATTTTCCTAATGAGACTCCAGATTTCCAAAGACAAAAAGGCATCACTGCTGAGCAGGGCCATTAGGTAGGGATGAGGTTTTCTGGAAAGCACATGCTCTGATGAAAGCCGCAGGAGACGCAAACTCAATCCTTGGGTCAGGAAGATCCCTTGTGGCAACCCACTCCAGTATTATTGCCTGGAAAATTCCATGAACAGAGGACCCTGGCAGGCAGACAGAGGAGCCTGGTGGGCTATAGTCCATGGGGAAGCAAAGAGTTGACATGACTGAGCACCCCCACATACATATGCTCTGATAAAAGGTACAGCTATCGGCTTCAGACGCAGGTGCTACAGATCGTCTGATATTTCAAGTCAGAAATCCAAAATGTGTTGTGAGGTCTTCTAAATTTCATAAGGGATACATAATTTCCCAGGTTACTTGTTTTTAAGTTCTATGTGAGGCAAAAGGGAAAAAGAAAACTACATGTCAAATGGACCCATCACAGCCATTTTGCAAATTCTAGCCCAGCACTCATGAGAAGAGACAACATTTAAACTGATTACTGTATTTCAAACTGGAGAGCGGTAAAAGTTTCAGAGGAGCCCAGGGAAAGTCCTGAAGGAGTTCAGGAGAAAGGACTCCGACCTTGAGACTTCACGTGCAAGGATCTTGTCTTCTTTAGGGTTCCCACCTCTGGTTTTCAGCGCAGTGAATGTCCCATAAAAATCCTTAATAGATGTCGGAGTGAATAAATGAATGAAGGAGCAAACAAAGGAATGTGTGTCTCTACATATCCTCAAGAGAGAAAGAGGCCATGATGTAGTCCACGACCGAGCGACCACCCCTGCACCCACCAAGCATCACATTAACACCATCACACACTGTCCTCTGAGAGTTCTGAGGGGTCGCTCAGAACCTCCCCACTCTCCTCTCCTCTCAGCTGCACCTCTAGTACAGAAAGCACACATCAGTTTAGTATTGCTGAAGGCTACTCCCAAATCCAGCAGCAATAGCAGCGCAGAAGTGGCTAGAATTCATCTCTAACCGTAGACGTGGGTCAGGTCCACCCTTGGTACACAGCAGCAGCTCCTATGGCTGCTGCTCCCCACACCCTCCACTGAGGGGAGCTGAGGCCGGGGAAGCACCAGGCCCAGGGGTCTCCCTCCAGGAATTTTAAGCCCTATTCCAGAACAATCCACGTTTTCATGCATCTTTTCCATCACAATCTGTGGAGCAGCTCCATGTGCATGCATGCATACTAAGTCATCTCAGTTGTGTCCAACTCCATGCGACCCCATGGACTGTACGCCCTGGCTCCTCTGTCCATGGGATTCTCCAGGCAAGAGTACTGGAGTGCGTTGCCAAGTCCTCCTCCAGAGGATCTTCCAGACCTAGGGATCGAACCCACGTCCCTTATGTCTCTTGCATTGGCAGGTGGGTTCTTCACCACTAGCGCCACCTGGGAAGCCCGGAGCAGCTCCATGGCAGCATGCAATCTTTCCCTGCCCTAACTGGCACCTACCCAGGAGGTTTCCTCACCCAGTGGGCCCACCTATTTGTTGTCTGCATCTGCTTCTCTAGAATGCTTCTGTACTGCCCACTGAGATTAAGTCAGAGAGAATTCCTACATTCTGAGACCATCGGTTGGCCTGGCTTTGGGTGGGGGGGTGACTTCCGTGGTGGCTCAGACAGTAAAAGCGTCTGCCTACAATGTGGGAGACCTGGGTTCGATCCCTGGGTCGGGAAAATCCCCTAGAGCAGGAAATGGCAACCCACTCCCGTACTCTTGCCTGGAAAATCCCATGGACGGACTGAGAAGCTTGGTAGGCTATAGTCCATGGGGTCGCAAAGAGTCGGACACAGCTGAGCGACTTCACTTTTCTTTCTTTAGAGGGTGGGCAGCCCCGAGTTAGGTTAGTAAATCCTGAATGGCTCTTCAAAATGCACCTTGCAACCTTCTTGTCTCCTGTTTTGCATTAAAAAAAAAAAAAGGTTTATTTCATTACATAATTGAAATTCTTTTCACTATTTGCTAAAGTAGCTGTTGACGAATTAGTCAACTACCTTCCTCCCCTTGTGCTCCCAGAAAATACCTATTCACCTTTTGCACTACCTGGCAAAACTCCAACTTGGAGGAAGCCAGCCATCCACTGCCTGATCTCTGCCCTCAAGGGCTGAGCCTGAGAGCATCACACAGCAGACACAAACCTAGCCGGAGAATGCCAGCTTCTCCTTTTTCCACAGTTGGGGGCAGGCCTCTCCCTTCCGTCACAGGAATTAGAAGCGGTCACAAGGCACTTCCTCCAGTTCCTCCCCCGACATAGCCAGCCACAAGGACATCACCTGCCCCCTCTCCTTCCTTCTGCTGCAGAGAGGAATTCCTCCTTGCTTTCCGGAGTCTGCCTCCCACATCCTTCCTCTCCAACTGCTCCTTCACCGCGGCCACCTTCCCAACAGCCTGTGAACACGTCCTTCTCCATCTACACTACAGAATGGACCTCTGATCTGGGGTCGCTATTCGCCTGCTACATGCCTACCTTCCCTTCCTTCACCCCCAAATTCTGGCATCCCCCAAGCCTGCCGCCACCGTGCCTCACCTTCTAGTCCACACCCTGCTCTCTGGCCCCAGCCCCCATCAACCTCCATGCCACCAAATCCAGCGCCCAGCCCCACTGGGCTTGCTTCATCGCAGCAACCTCTGATACAGCCACACTCAAGCCGGCCGGTCCTGCGGCTTTCTGGTGACAAATGCCTTTCTCTTCAGCCCTCTTGCCCCCATTTTTGCACTTTCCTTTTAACCTTTGATCTGCCCTGGGATCCCAGGCTGGTACCTCTCTTCACTTTTCACTGCACTCTGTCTCAAAGTAATTTAAGGAATTCTTGTGATCTGATTTGTCATCTGTATGCTGATAGCTTTTGAAAGACTTTTGTATTTATTTTTTCCTAAAAGTGAGATACGCACAGGAAACCAAACAGTTCTGAAAGCTTACAAAGAAAACTCTCTGCTCCCTTCTGTGACTTTCACCCAGGGCCCCACGGATCAGAAGCACCCTTTTTATCTATGAGGTTCATCTCCACCACTCAATAATATTATTTTATTTCCGATTCATGATTTATCACATTGAGACAATTTCCCAATGTAAAAGGTGAAATTAAGGTTCACTGAACATTGCCATCTCCTCTTCACTTTAGTATCCATATTTTTTCCCTTATCGGTTATCCTTGTAACTTTCAGTTCAGTCACTCTGTTGTGTCTGACTCTTTGTGACCCCATGGACTGCAGCACGCCAGGCTTCCCTGTCCATCACCAAATCCCAGAGCTTGCTCAAAGTCATGTCCATCAAGTCGGTGATACCATCCACCATCTCATCCTCTGTCGTCCCCTTCTTCTCCCGCCTTCAATCTTTCCCAGCATCAGGGTCTTTTCCAATGAGTCCTTCACGTCAGGTGGCCAAAGTATTGGAGCTTCAGCTTCAGCATCAGCCTTTCCTATGAATATTTCAGGACTGTTTTCCTTTAGGATTGACTGGTTTGATCTCCTTGCAGTCCAAGGGACTCTCAAGAGTCTTCTCCAACATCACAGTTCAAAAGCATCAGTTCTTCAGCACTCAACTTTCTTTATGGTCCAACTCTCACATCCATACATGACTACTGGAAAAACCATAGCTCTGACTAGATGGACCATTGTCAGCAAAATAATGTCTCTGCTTTTTAATATGCTGTCTAGGTTGGTTATAGCTTTTCTTCTGATTCTTTTAACTTTAAATAATAAGAATTAAATATCTAGTTTTTTTTTGCATCAACCTTCAACAAGTATTTCTTCACGGCTGCCTCAGGGCTGACTCCTGCGTCCTCCAAAGTCTCCCATTTTGCACTGTGTCTCCCAGGACACAGAACCTTGGTAAAAACTTGCCACTATGCAGCTTGTCCTGCCAGAGAGACAGGGAAATGAGACAGCGTGTGGCGAGGAGGAGGGAAGCATGACCGGGAAGCTCGCAGCTGCTCACACAACTGGCTGCTGGGCCCCACGGCCCCTCCAGAGGGGAAGTGTACCAGCCAGGCCCATCTCCTGTCAGGGACTGTCCCATGGGGTCACTCCACTGTTGCAGGGGTGTGTTTATTTGTGCTGAGAATTTCCTCATAGCTACAAGAAATGCTGGGGTGGGAGGCAAGGTGCCCTCAGCTGTTCCCTGGGTGTCCTGAGGGATATGGGTGGCAGCACGTCTCTTTGTAACAGCAGCAGCAGCCGCATGAGCCTGGCTCCATAACCGTGTAGACAGTGCCAGTCGGGTTGGGGGGTGGCGTCTAAACGGAATGCTTATGCAATAGCTGTTTTCTTGTGTGCATGCTAAGTCACTTCAGTTGTGTCTGACTCTTTGTGACCCCATGGACTACAGCCTGCCAGGCTCCTCTGTCCATGGGATTCTCCAGACAAGAATACCAAAGTGGGTTGCCATGCCTTTCTCCAGGGGATCTTTCTGACCCAGGGATCAAACCCACCTCTCTTAAGTCTCCTACATTGGCAGGTGGATTCTTTACCACTAGCGTCACCTGGGAAGCACCTCTAGGATATTGTTTTATGCATCTTTTATTGTCTTATTTTTCTCATTCAGATTTTTAACAGCTGAGAACTTTTTTCTAGCCTCTGTTTATACCTTTCCTGTTCTTGTTTTAAGGCTGTAATACTTCTCTTAAGATCCATTAGAATATTACTTAAACCTGTCAATCACAATTGGCACTTGCCATGGGCACTTCCCATCTATGTCTATAAGGATTAAATCATGTACTGCTGCAGTTGCTGACCTTCCACTCCCCCTAGAGGAGCTCAGGGGGAGAGCATAAATGAGGCACTCTGAGCTTCAGGAAAAGGGGCAGGACAGGTCCTTAGACAGATATTCTCAGGAGCTGATTCCATGAGTCCAACTCTTGTATCTCTTCACATCTTGAAAAGCACTAAAATCCTTCATGGGGATGATTGTTCCTCACTACTAGCGGAAGTTTCATGATACCAGCAGACATTTCCTACAAAAAAATATGTACTTGATTGCATGTTGTTTTTCAGTCACTAAGTCGTGTCCGGCTCTTTGTGACCTCAGAACTGCAGCACGCCAGGCTTCCCTGTCCTTCACCATCTCCCAGAGTTTGTGCAAACTTGTGTCCATTGAGTCAGGGATGCCATCCAACCATCTCATCCTCTGTTACCCTCTTCTCTTCTTGCCCTCAATCTTTCCTAGCATCAGGGTCTTTTCCAATGAGCTGGCTCTTCACATCAGGTGGCCAAAATATTGGAGCTTCAGCATCAGTGCTTCCAATGAATATTCAGGGTTGATTTCCTTTCTGATTGACTGGTTTGATCTCCTTGCAGTCCAAGGGACTCTCAAGAGTATTCTTCAGCACCACAGTTCGAAAGTATCAGTTCTTTGGTGCTCAGCTTTCTTCATGGTCCAACTCTCACATCCATACATGACTACTGGAAGAACCACAGCTTTGACTATATGGACCTTTGTCTGCAAAGTGATGTCTCTGCTTTTTAATACACTCTTTAGGTTTGTCATAGCTTTTCTTCCAAGGAGCAAGTGTCTTAATTTCATGGCTGTGGTCACCATCTGAAGTGATTTTGGAGACCCAGAAAATAATAGCTGTCACTGTTGTGACTCTTTCCCCATCTATTTGCCGTGGAGTGATGGGACCAGATGCCATGACTTTAGTTGTTGAATGTTGAGTTTTAAGCCAGCTTTTTCACCTTCATCAAGAGGTTTTAGTTCCTTCTCACTTACTGCCATTAGAGTGGTATTATCTGCATATTTGAGGTGGTTGGTATTTCTCCTGGCAATCTTGATTCCAGCTTGTGCTTCATCCAGTTCAGCATTCCGCATGATGTACTCTGCATATAAGTTAAATAAGTAGGGTGACAACAATCTGTTGTTCCATGTCCAGTTCTAACTGTTGCTTCATGACCTGTATACAGGTTTCTCTCTGATAACAGTAAGGTGGTCTGGTACTACCATCACTTGAAGAATTTCCTTCATTTGTTGTGATTCCATGTACTCCCCTTTTACCAAAATCACATATATACTGTCTGTCCCTCCCTCCCTCTTTGGAACAGTTTCTCAGAGCTATCTGAGGTGCTGTCTCCCAGGCTGCAGTTCTCATATTGACCCAAACAAAACTTAACTCACAACTCTCATCTTGTTCATTTCTTTTAAGTCAGCAGGTCTTCAAAGTTGTCTTCCATGGGAGGCAATCTGTATAGTGATAAAGAGGATGGACTCTAGAACCAGGCAGTCTGGGTTTGCATCTCAGGTCTTTCATGATTTTGTGTCCTTGGGGAACATTCCTGTGTTTCAGGTTTGGTCTTTTTTTGTTTGTCTGTTTTCATTTCTTCCTTTTTTTCCCTTCAAGCAAATAAAAAATGTTTATTATACAAAAATTCACTAATTCCCAAATTATCAATTTGTTAAATTTGTAAAAAGCATTAACTTGTTTTATAATTCTAGAAAGACAACTTTACATTTTTGGGACTCATACTAACTTACATCCAGGTTCTAAAAGTTGGGGTTTACAGAATGTCACTCTAACCTTGTTCCAATGAATTTTGCCATAAAAGTGCCATTAATATGCCATAAAATCTTCTAAATGATTTGTGCTTAAGTGAGTAATGTTTGTAACATAAACTTATTTAAATAGCTTTTACCTCAGTAATAAACCAACCTGTAAACCAACTGCCCTCTTTGTATAAATAAGAAATACTAATGGCAGTGTCAGCAGGGAATGTAATATCTATCAATTCACATGCAATGTAATGAATAATCAATTGATTAGGCTAGTGATATCTACAGAATGTGATTGTCACTATGCTTCCCAGAATAACTGAATATTAGCATTCTCATCAACTGTATGCCAGGTTCATTATCTCATATTCTCTATTCTCTTTGTCTGCAGATTGGAATAGCCTTGTGTGGAATATGAAGTGGCCTAGAACTTAAATGTCCTGCATCTTTGGGCCATTGTTTCTAAACTTTGATAAGTTTTGTAAAGCTTAGATGACCTCACTAACATGTTTTCACTGTTTTCTTGCTTTTCTTATAATTTTTATAGTCTTTTTTGTTCTTTTTATTTTCATTTGCCTGTCTGTAAGAATTTTCAATTCAAGTTTATATAGATCTCTTTCCTGAAACTTGAAATTTTCATCAGCAGCAGTTTTTCTTTTTTCTGCCTTGTCTGAATCTTCACTTTATTGTTTTTCAAGCCTCAAAAATTCTTCTCAATTCTTCTTGGTGTAACTCAATATAGTAATCTTTGTCTAACTAGCATTGGTGCTATTCTGTTACTTCTGCTCTTTCTCTTCCTCTTTGCTTCTTTTAAATATAATGAACATATCTCATTGACAATTGGATACTTTTCTATTTTTCTTAAGCTTCAACTAACAATTTCTGATTCTTCTTTGTTCCTGTTTTTTCTTTCATCATTATCACCAGTGAGAAGAAGCATCATTATATTCTGTCTTCAACTTGAAAGTTTCCCCCTTTTCTGTTACTTTTAGTTTTCCAATTCTTAATAGATTGTTTTCTTTTTTCTAGAGTAAGGAATTTTTGTATAATTTCTCACTTTGTTGCATTTAATCCTGTGTTCTTCCAAGATATGGTTCTAGAATTTCCCCCATAAATGTTGTCTTTCCTTTATATTTGTTTCTCACTTTTACAAAGGTCTGATGAGCATAATAATTAAGGGCCCTCTTTGCCCTCCTGTTTGCTGAAAAAAAATTTCAAAATCTACTGTTTCTTCTGGAAGCATGCATGATGACACTTTGTCTGCCTGAAGTTTGCTTGACATGGTTCTAAAAACTCTCTGCTTTTGAATGACCCAAAGTCCATGTGTTGTTTATCTGGATATGGCACTCAAATCTATTTTAACTGTTTTCTTCAATAAGCTCTTTGTATTTTAGTCTCTGCTCTTATCTAAAAGTGCTTGTGGCATTTTCCTTTTTTTTTTTTCTTATTATCTCTCTGAGCTTTCAACAAAATCGAGTCTAAGGGGTGCTTGTTTCAACAGCTGCTGAAGTCTCTTCACAACATTATATATTTTGGCCAGGACTTTTGCTCTTTCTGTTTTTCCTGCTGATGATTTATTTTTAAATTCTTCCACCACATTGTGTTCAGTCTCTCTTTTTTGGTGGCAGAAATAACTTTATCTTTTTCTATTAATAACTTGATTTTTTAAAAATTTCTGCTGCATGTCTGGTTTTTGCTTTTCAATCCAAGTAGGTTTCTGCTTTCATATTTAAAGCTGAAATGGTTGAATTCCATCCAGAGTACTAAAGCAGTCATCATTCTGTGTCATGGCTGCCATGAACGCAGCCGTCTTTTCTGGTAGAGTAGCTGAGGCCACACTGGACACATAGCCGAGGCTGTCACACAGGGGGCACTACAGAACCAGCAGACAGTCCCGTGCATGCACACCTGGGACGATGGGTGTGTCAGAGGGAGAGGGAGAGCTGTGCCTGAGTTTTGTCATTCACCAAGAGAAGCAGGAAGACGCTGAGCCCACTTTCTTCCATAGGCAAATGAAAACTACAGTGACATATGGAGAAACTGTTGATAAGAATGATCTGAAGACTTTCCAAGCTGAAGATATAAAGAAGGCACCATTATGAGATGTCTAAGAGAGATGGAGACATTCTATATGGTCAAGACCCACATTCCCAGGTAAGTGACCTATGTGGGGATAACTACAGTTTCAGAGGTTCTCCCCAGGGAGCAAGGAGTACAAACCCCACAACAGACTCCCCAGAATATCTGGCTTTGAAGACCAGAAGGAGTTGCATATGGAGAGTCAGAGGGCTGTGGGGAACAAACTCCACTCTTAAAGGGTACACACCAAATCTTTAATGCTCTCAGGAAAGAAATGGTAATTTGAAAGGACGCTGGGTCAGACTCATCTGCTGTTTTTGGACAGCCTGAGAGAGACATAGGAAGCAACCCCCCTCCCCCCAACCAGGAATATGAACATGGCCACAACCATATTCGGGGGCTTTTTCTCCCATGAGGAAGCAGGTACTGCCAAGTCCCATTTGGAGTCTTCCTTGTAGCCTGTTAGCACTAGGGGCTCACCACCCACCCAGGACAGCAATAGGCCTGGCATTCCCCAGGCCACACAGCCCACTGCACCAGACAAGGCACCACCCCCCGGCAAAAGAGTCTCAAAAGAAGTAAAGAAAAGCAACTAGTTACTTGCAAGGCAAGTTCCATAACACGATCAATTAATATTTCAGTACAAATTCTGTAGGTCAGAAGGAGTGGCACAATATTTGTAAGGTGATTAGTACAACCAAGAATATTCTACCTAGCAAGGCTGTTATTCAGATTTAAAGGAGAAATAAAGATTTCTATAGACAAGGAAAAACTGAAAGAGTTCAGAATTACTAAACCAGCTTTAGAGAAATGTTAAAGGTGCTTCTCTAAGTGGAAAAGAAAAGACCATAACTAGAAATATTAAAATTACAAAAGGAAAATCTCATTGGTAAAGGTGAACATACAAAAAGGTGAAGTACAAGAACTTAAATAGCTAGTAGGAAGGTTAAAAGACAAGAGCAGTAATATCATCTATATCCAAAATGAATAGTTAAGGATAATACAAAGCAAAAAGTTATGAAATATGACATCAAAAACATTAAAAATGGCCGGGATGAGTAAAACTTCAGGGTTGTTGCAATGTGTTTGACCTTAAGAGCTCATCAACTGAAAATAATCTTTCATATATTTATACTAATGTTTATATATGAACCTCATGGTAATCACAGACCAAAAATCTGTAATCAATACACACAAAGCAAACAAAAAGGATTCCAAATATAACACTAAAGATAGTCGTAAAGTCGTAAGGAAAAAGAGCAAAAGAGGGAACAATAAGTTACAAAAATAATTACCATTTTGGCAACAAGTATATATCTACCAATTATTACTTTAAATAAAAATGAACTAAATACTTCAATCTAAAGACATATAGTAACTGAATGGATACAAAAACAAGATCCATATATATGCTGCCTACAAGAGACTTACTTCAGATCTAACGACATACACAGACTGCAAGTGGGGTTTTCAAAAGGCATTCCAAGCAAATGGAAATGAAGAGAAAGCTGGACTATCTACACTTACATTTGATAAGACAAATGGTAAAACAAAGACTATGATAAGAAACAAATAAGGACATTACATAATAACTAAGGGATCAATCTAAGAAGGCATAGCAAGTGTAAATATATGGGCATCCAACACAGGAACACCTATGTAGATGAAGTAAATTTAACAGGTATGAAGGGAGAAGTGATCAGTAATACAATAGTATTAGGGGATTTTAATTTTACTTATTTACTATCCAATATACCAATGACAGATCATCCAGAAAATCAAAAAGGAAACACACTGGTCTTAAATGACATATTAGACCAGGTTGAATGAATAGATATTGGGCTGGCCACAAAGCTGTAACATCCTGTAGAAAAACCCAAATGAACTTTTTGACCACCCCAATATATACAGAACATTTCACCCCAAAACAGCATAGTGCTGTGCTATGCTTAGCTGCTCAGTCATGTCCGACTCTTTATGACCCCATGGACTGTAGATCTTCAGGCTCCTCTGTCCATGGAGATTCTCCAGGCAAGAATATTGGACGGGGCTGCCATGCCCTCCTCCAGGGGATCTTCCCAACCCACAGATCAAACCCAGGCCTCCCACATTGCAGGCAAATTCTTTACCATCTGAGCCACCAGGGAAGCCCAAGAATGCTAGAGTGGGTAATTTATCCCTTCTTCAAGGGAACTTCTCTACCCAGGAATCAAACCAGGATCTCCTGCATTGCAGGTGGATTCTTTACTAGCTGAGCTACCAGGGAAGCCTAAACGGCAGAGTACATTCTTTTAAAGTGTACATGGGACAGTCTCCAGGATGGATCATGTGCTAGGCCACAAAACAAGCCTCTGTGAATTTAAGAAAATTGAAATCATATCAAGCATCTTTTTCAGTAGTGACACTAAGAGACTCAAAATAAACCACAAGAAAAAAAACTACAAAGAACACAAATATGTGGAGGCTAAACAATATGCTACTAAATAGGTCACTGAGGAAATTTAAAAAAAAATATTATACCTGGAAACAAATGAAAATGAAAATACAATTATTCCAAGTCTATAGGATAGAGTAAAAGGAGTTTTATGAGAAAAGTTTATAGTGATAAAAATTTACCTCAGTGAAAGTGAAAGGAGCTCAGTCATGTCTGACTCTTTGCGACCCCATGGACTATACAGTCCATGGAATTCTCCAGGCCAGAATACTGGAGTGGGTAGCCTTTCCCTTCTCCAGGGGATCTTCCCAACCCTGGGATCAAACCCAGGTCTCCCACATTGCAGGCAAATTCTTTACCAACTGAGCTATGAGGGAAGCCCCAAATTTACTTCAGTAAGCAAGACAAATCTCAAATAAACAGCCTAACCTTATACCTAAAGGAACTGGAAAAGCAAACAAAACCCAAAGTTAGTAAAAGGAAAGAAGTAATAAAGATTCAAACAGAACAAGCGAAATAGACCAAAAAGGCAATATCAATGAAACTGTGAGCTGGCTCTTTAAAAAGATAAAGTAACTGACAAAAACTTTAGCAAGTTTCATGAAGAAAAGAAATGAGAGGGCCCAAATACACTCAGAAATGAAACAGAAGAAACCATAACTGACACCACAGAAATACAAAAGATTAAGAGATTACCATGAAAAATAGTATACCAGTAAAATGAACAATCTAGAAGAAATGGACAAATTTGTAGAAATTTACAACCTCATAAGACTGAATCCAGAACATTAGAAAATATGAGACTGATTTCCAATAATGAAATCTAACCAGAAAAGCAAAACAAAAAATTTCCACTCTCAACAAACAAAAGTCCAGAATTAGCTTCACAGGTGAATTCTAGCAAGCATTTAAACTATTCCATAAAATTAAAGTGAAAGAAACACTTTCAAACTCATCCTACTCATCTTACCAAAATCAGACAAAGACTACAAAAAAAAAAAAAAAAGGAATCTATATGCCAATATCTCTGATAAACATAAATGCAACAAAATACTCAACAAAATATTAGCAAACCAAATTCAACAGTATATTAAAAGGATCCTACTACACAATCAAGTGAGATTTATCCCAGAGATGGAAAGATTGTTCAATAACCACAAATCAATCAATGAGATACATCATGTTAACAAATTGAAGGATAAAAATCATATGACTATCTCAGTAGATGCAGAAAAAGCTTTTCAAAAACTTGAATACCCATTTATGTTTAATAACAAACCTACAGCCAACATCATACTCAGTGGTGAAAAACTGAAGATCTCAAAGATCAGGAACAGGACAAAGATGCTTACTTTCACCACTCTTTTTCAACATAGTACTGGAAGTCCTAACCATACCAATTAGTCAAGAAAAGGAAAATAAGTCAAAGTTGGGAAGGAAGAAATAAAACTGTTGTTCACACAGTGGCAAGATACTATATTTAGAAGATCCTTAAAATGTCACCAAAAAACTATTAGAAATAATATATCAATAAAGTTTCTGGATACAAAATTAATAAACATAAATCTGTTGCATTTCTTTAGAGTAAAACTGAATCAGAGAGAGAAATTTTTTTTTAATTCCTATTTGCAGGTGTATCAAAATAATAAAATACCTGGGAATATATCTAACCAGGGCAGTAAAAGACTTGTACTTGGAAAAATATGAGATTCTGATGACAGAAATTGAGGACAACATAAATAAATGGAAAGATATACCATGTTCATGGACTAGAAGAATTAATATTATTCAAATGACCATACTACCCAAGGCAATCTACATATTCAATACAATCCTTATCAAAATATTAATAGCAGTGGCATTTTTCATAAAAATAGAACAAATAACTCTAAAATTTGTGTAGAAACATATGTGTGCATGCCTGTGTGGAAAGTTGCTTAAGTCATGTCTGATGCTTTGTGACCCTATGGACTGTAGCCTGGAAGGCTCCTCTGTCTATGGGATTCTCCAGGCAAGAACACTGGAGTGGGTTTCCATGCCTTTCTCCAGGGGATCTTCCTGACCCAGGGATTGAAACCGCATCTCCTGTGGCTCCTGAACGTCAGGCAGACTCTTTACCACTGAGCCACTGGAGAAGCTCCATATAGAAACACAAAAATCCCAAATAGCCAAAGTAAACTTACGAGAGGACAAAGCAGGAGATACCGTGCTCCCTAATTTCAAGCTACACTAAAAAGCTACAATAATAACAGCTCAGTGGTACTGGTGCAAGAACAGACACATAAAACAATGGAAGGGAATAGAGATTCCAGAAGTAAATTCATGCTGATAGGGACAATTAATCTCTGACAAAGGAGGCAAGAGTATACAACAGGGTAAAGACAATCTCTTCAAAAAATAATATTGGGAAAACCAGACAGCTATATGCAAAAGAATCAAATCAGACTACTTTCTCACATCATTCACAAATGTAAACTCAAAATGGATTAAAAACTTAAATGTAAGTCCTGAAACCACGAAGCTCATAGAAGAAAACATAAGCAGTGTTCTCTTTGACATCAGTCTTAGCAGTATGTTTTTGGGTATATCTCTTCAGGCAAGGGAAACAAAAGCAAAAATTAACAAATGGGACTACATTAAGTCTAAACAATTTTGCACAAGGAAGGAAAACTATCAACAAAGCAAAAAAGCAGCCTATGAATGGGATAAGATATTTGTAAATTATATACCCAGTAAGGGGTTAATATGCAAAATATACAAAGAACTCATACAACTCAACACACACACAAAAAAAAACATCAAAAACAACAGCAAAAACAGTCAGAAAATGGGCAGATGACCTGAAGAGACTATTTTCCAAAGGAGACATATAGGTGACCAACAGACACATAAAAAGATGCTCATCATCACTAACAATCAGGGAGATGCAAATCAAAACCACAAAGATATATCAACTCACACCTGCCATGGTGGTTATCATCAAAAAGACCACAAATTACAAGTGTTGGCAAGAATATAAAGAACAGAGAAGCTTCGTGCACTGTTGAAATTGTTAATTGGTGCAACTGAAATGAAACACAGTATAAAGGCTCCAGGAAATGTTAAAAATACGATGGCCATTGTTGTTGTTGTTCAGTTGCTAAGTCGTGCCCAACTCTTTGTGACCCCATGGACTGCAGCAAGCCAGGCTCCTTTGTCCTTCACTATCTCCTGGAGTTTGCTCATATTCTTGTCCATTGGGTTGGTGATGCTATCTAATCCTCTCATCCTCTGCCACTACCCTTCTCCTTTTGGCTTCAATCTTTCCCAGTATCAGTCCCTTCCAAAGAGTCAGCTCTTGGCATCAGGTGGCCAAACTATTGGAACTTCAGCTTCAACATCAGTCCTTCCAATGAATATTTAGGGTTGATTTCTTTTAGGTTTGACTGCATTGATCAACTGCCACTTCTGGATATTTACAGGAAGAAAACAAAACTAATTTGAAAAGATATATACACTCCAATGTTCATTGCAGCACTATTTACAATAGCCAAGGCATGGAAGTAACCAAAGTGTGCATTAATAGACAAATGGACAAAGAAGATGAAGTTTGTGTGTGTGTGTGTGTGTGTGTGTGTGTGTGTATCCTCATCCTGGGATGTGTAGTCATGCTTTAAAAAGGCTTGGTCACTAGAGTTCCATCTGCTGTTGTGTGGATGGGATGAGAAGTGCTTTGACTGAGAGCTCTGTGCACATTGGTGACCAGGCACATCCACTGTGAGCCTTCACTTGTGAGGCTGGTGAGCTGGAGGGGAATGTCAGAATGTGGATCCCCAAATACGGTTGGCTTTCATACACATCAAATCCCTTTTCATAGATTTTCAGTTAATATGGCATTAAAGTCATGGTAATAATATCCTAAAGTGGTGGGTACTGTGAGCAGAATGTACAAAATACAAATAAAATCTTTACAGAAGTCCTGTAGTAGGTAAAAGAGAAGAATCAATGGCTTGACTACACATAAAATGTTTTTTACCATTTTGAAATAATGTCCTAATATTTTTGGAAAGTGTCTTGCAATTGAACTCTCTTCAATGGGGACTAATTATATCTCTGTGATTATTTTTTCCAAAATTCTAAAATCACTTGTGATTTACTATATATCCTTTAATCTTGTTGATTCAAAAGCAGGACAATAGCCTTTAAACCCTTTTCCCTAAGGTAATGATGTACGTCTGGGCCATTTGCAAACTGTCAAAGCCAGGAGAGGAGAATGAGGAAACATAAAATAAATATTTGTCATTAAGCAAGCCTCATGACCCAAGAGTGGAGTAAGAACTTTCTGTTCCAGTCTTACGATGTGGTCAGTAGTTTTGTGTACTTCTGTACTGAGTTAGATTGCATAACTTCCTTGGATGTCATTTGTTCTTTCCTCCTTGCTTATATTAGAACTTCCCTTCCAAGGCTCTGCCAAGCCAGTTTCCTTTAGACCAATTTATAATCAAGTACTTCTATTAATACTAAAGGTTCATAAAAAAAGCACTGAATTTGAAACCAGGGTAAATTTCTAAGTCCAACTTCCCTTCTAATCTGACTTTAGAAACCAGTGTTCACACCAAGTCTTTATTTCCTGAGCAATTCATATTCATGGGAGAAAGAAAGATTTTCCTTACAAGTAATGAGTTTCCTTCCACTGAAAGTGTCCAGAAGATGCTTGAAAAACTACTTCTTAAGACTCTTGCGAATATTTGTGTTTAAAGAAGATAGGACTAAATGGTCCTGAAAAATCCTCTGAACCCTTCTGAAACTCAATGATTTTCTGCTCCAGTTCTAGGGAAAGAAAGGAGACGGAAGTGAAAGAGGAACTGAAGTAGCATATTTATCCACGTCTCATGGATTTCAGCCTTGGTCTCTGGAGTCACTCCAAGCTGCACAATGTAGGACTCCACTCTGACCTGGGTGCACACTTACTTGATATCTGTCCATTCTTTTCCAGCGTGTCATTAGAAGTACCCATAAGTCAAAGGCAGGCAGATGTGTATCATCTGTCGGAAGAGTGGCCAGTCAATGCAAGTACAAGATTTATTTGCATTCTTACTCTTCATTTTTAAAAAATCTATGGAAATTCAAAACTGTACTTTATCATATATCTATTTCTGTATTTTAAATTATCAATCAGTGGGGATGAGGGGAGAGTGAAGAACTTGACCCAGTCTATCTAGGAAAACATTCCTTGGCTTCTTTTGCATGCACAGGGCAGCTATCTGGCTAGAAAGCTCAGGTCAACACCCTGGAACTGCTGTCTGGATTTAGATGTATTATCCATGATCTTCCTGCAGTCCTAGCCACCTACTTCCTCCAACACCCCAGCAGAGCCCCTGTGTCATTTCAATAGCTCCCTCTCAGTTCATTCATGCTTCTCTTCTCACTTGACTCACTGTTTACAATGACCTATTTTAGCAGAATTATTTCAGAAGCTGTCTCAACTCAATCTGAATGTGCCTCACTGAATAATAAAACCCTTGCCCCTGAAAAAGGGCATTACATTTTGCTGCAATTCATGATATGCCTTCAGAGAAGAACTGTGTCTCTTATACAGTCTGTCAAGGACAGTTTCAAAATGTGTAACATCATCCATCTCACTGACAGCATCTCTAATGGTTTCAGTCTGTAGTCAGAGTTTTGCCAAACACAAGCTAAGATGCAGACCATCACACACCTGCTCCCTACCTGTGGTTTCAGATGTGTCATCTGCTGGAAAGACAACCAAGCTCAGGGAAAGAATTCATCCTTGAAGCATTTCTTTCCTAATTAAGACAACAGATGTTGCTTGAAGTCTATACCTGGGGAATGTATGACTTTGTGTTTTAAAAGTAAGAGGAATTCACAGATCTGAATTCATAATAATAGCTTTTTTTGATCCGTGTAACCAGCCCAGGAGTGACTTATAACAGTCAAGAATTTGTGATGGTTGTCATTTTCAGCAATTTAAAGGCATTTTCTAAAAGTCAGTTATTGTTTAGATTTCACTGCTCCCCAGCTGGGTGTCTGGTCTCCCTCACGTGGCAGGAAGCTGCATGGAGCTGGTCTGGCTCAAACAGGCTCAAGGGACCAGGGCAGCTGGCAGGAAGTGGCTCTTATGGCCTCCGGGGCTACAGAAAGGCAAAGAAGGAACAACGGGGTCAAAGGTCACAGTCAGAAAAGCCCGGCTAAACTGATCAATAGGCAAGGAGAGCCTGAGGCAGGAACAGTTATGTGGGGCAAGGCTGTGGGTCAGAGTCTGTGACTGAGGAGCAGGACCCACTGCAGGAAGGGTCAAGCAAGAACACAGTCCTGGCACACAGCCGAAAGATGAGCTGGCATCCCTTGGGATGAGCAAGGCCAGAGCAGCGGGACACCCCCGACCCACTGAAGCTTCAGTTTCTCTCTGGGCACCACTCTCCTTGCCTATAAGGATGTGGCAGAGATCAAACTCAGTCCTGTATGTGGAGTCCAACTGTCATTATTATAATTGTTAAAATTGCAATATGTGATATAATGGAGAAATACATGGACAGACAACTTAAAACTCACAGAACAAAACCGCTGCAAGATGAGCATATTTTCTTTTTTTGTGGCAGAACAAAATAGAACAAAACATTTTGGGGTGTTCTTTCTTTAAATGTAGTCTGCTCTTGTTACTTTCTAACCAAAGTGTTTAATTAGCCTCTGTAACTGCCAAACATTTGTGATAGTTGTAATCTGTGAACAAATTATTGACTGTTACTGTAGCAAATTCTGGTAAATTCACATATCAAAGTTTATATACATGGAAAAATCCCACCAGGAAAGAATTAGATTTTTTAAAACCCCAAGTCTCAAATTATCCAGCTATTTTGACAGTTTCAGTGTCTTTATTCAATATTTTATGATGATACTACTTAAGATAAAATGTAAAAGCTAATTTATAGTGGTGTCTCTTTATGTAAAAGGTTCCCAAGCTGATTTATTACCAGGTTGAAGCATGTCAGTGAATACAACTATGCCTTAAAGTAAAGAGACTTCATAATTTTCTTCCAGACTCCTAGTCAAACAACTTCCACTAAAGAATTTATATGAAAAATGGGGTCTTTAACTTTACAAGACTCAACTTTATTTTCCTATAATCCCTCCTTTAGTTTCATTCTTCAATTCAATTTAGTACTTGCTATGTTATGTACTAAGTAATAAATTTGGAACACTGTGCCCAATTATAATTCACTTTAACACCGTCACATTTGAGGAAACTTAATGCTGAAAATTCAGACTTTGTTCTCAGACTCGATTATTCACTTATCATCCTCTACTCAACAGAAAAGTAGTTAATCATCTGCCAAGCTGATGCTCTGTTTTTCAGTTTTCTAATTGCCTCTCTCCAACCTGATTTTGTCCTCTTCTAAATTTATTACATTACATCATCCTGAAAGGACTTTGGGGAAGTACCTACATATATAATTATTTAATCATATTTTTTGGTTTGGGGAGAGAGGAGTTAAGGGGCTGTTTCTAATGCTTTATTTACAATTACATTTAACTATTTTCCAATACAATTAGTAAAATAAAGCATACGATTGTTATCTATAAATATCTATAGATCGTTATCTATAAATTCAGAGCCCTTGGGCAGTGATAAATGAATATTAAGGGCTTCCCAGGCTAGTGGTAAAGAAAGTGGCAAAGAACTCGCCTGCTGATGCAGGAAACATAAGAGACATGGGTTCGATCCCTGGGTGGGGAAGATCTCCTGAGGCGGGCATGGCAACCTACTCCAGTATTCTGGCCTGGAGAATCCCGCGGATAGGGGAACCACAGGGTCTCAGAGTCGGACACGGCAGAAGTGACTTAGCATGCATGCGCGCAGGTAAGTATTATTTCTGAGGCTTAAGGGGCTTCTTATAAGTAAGTGGATTTCAAGGATTATTAAAGGGCAAACAAATGACATGGGATTTTACACTGGGAGCAGTTCTTGTTACAGGAGCATTGGAGATGTTTTCAGTAGCGAAGGTGAAGAGGATGCTATAAGCAGGTCAAGGAAGACAGCAGAGCTGCGCGTGAGCCGGAGGAGCACCGGCTCGTTCTGCATCCCGAGCTCCTGCGGGGCCCTGCGTGGGGCAGGAGGTTCACCGCAGCGGTACCGCGGAAAGAAAGACGTCTTTGGTGACAGCATTTTGGTGAGAGGGAAAAGGAGAAAACAGGGAAAAGATTAAGGACGGGGAGACCAGATGGTGATAGTATTGAGCCAAAACCCAAAATGTCACGGACTCAAATGTGAGCCATAAAGACCTAGTAGAAGGGAAAAGTAATAACACAGGGGAAGAAATAGAATTTATTTACATCCTTTTAATGTACTTACATTTCATTTCATCTAGAAAGTATTGGAGATGAATTATTCAAAAAAGAGAAGGGGAACATATTACAATAAGATTCATGAAACCAAGAGAGAGGGGGAAAGACACACAGGGGTCAACAGAGCTGCCATGTTCTAGCATAAGACCTGGAGCTTCTTTCTAGCCATTACTGAACAGGGAAATTTATAAATCACAAAATAGTCACTAACTATTACCCTCTGAAATAATTGCCTTCAGGTATTTGGGGGATAAGATGACAAATGGTTGGAGACATAACTCCAGTGTGACAATAGAGAAAATAAAATATCATTAATAATAACCTCAGGCTTCCCTGGTGGCTCAGATGATTAAGAATCTGCTTGCAATGCAGGAGACCCGAGTTTGATCTCTGGGTTGGGAAGACCCCTTGGAGAAGGGAATGGCTATCTACGCTAGTATTCCTGCCTGGAGAATCCCACGGTCAGAGGAGCCTGATGAGCTACAATCCATGGGGTCACAAAGAGTTGGACATGACCAAACAATGAACAGAATAATAACCTCAATGCTGGCTTCACAGCAAATCGATAAATTTTCTTGACTAGCTTTGAGAGCAGCCTAAGATAAAAACCCATGGCCAGCAACTAAAAGACAGTCCTACAGATGTGATGACAAAACTGTCGTGGTCCAAATGGGTAGCCTTCCTGTGATCTGATTGATCTGAGGACATTGGTACATATTTAACGCTGGTCCTGGGACATATCTGTGAACACAACAGTCATATGCCTTCACAGAACTTACATTTTGGCAGAGGAATCAGAAAGTAAAGTAAAAAAAGATAGAGAAATGAAGTGATTACAAACTGTGATGCTAAGAATAAAATGAGCACTGCTATCCAGAGTTAAGAGGTGGAGAGGTACTCTCTTCACTTCACTCTAGTGTCAGAGAAGGGTTTTCTGAGGAAATAACACAGAAGGAGAATTTGTGGTATATAGAGTAGAAAATGATGTGTGATCAGGACATCCTGTCCTCACGCCTCTCCCAGATTTTCCGTGTGCATCACTGAAGCAGGGTGTTTACGGCTGTGTGGTCTTGGCAGTTGACCTGCAGGGCAGGCGTTCCATATGGCTAATTAAGGACATTTTGTAGATTTTAGAAACCAACAAGCTGGTGATCAGGTTAATATCCTATTATAAAAATTAATACCCTTAGTCAATATGTTGGGTCAAGTGAAATTTACAGACATGCTCTGGGCTGAATTGTGTGCCCACCAATTCATATTTGAAGCCTGAGGCCACAATGTGGTGTTTGGAGATGTGGCTTTCGGTAGGTAATCAGGTTCAGATGAGGTCATGAGAGTGGGGCCCCGTGATGGCAAGAGTGCCCTCCTAAGAGGAGACCCCTCCCCCAGGACCCATGTGAGGACACCGTAAGGCAGCCACCCGCAAGCCAGGAATCAGGGAACGGAATCCACAAGCGCCTTGCACCTTGGTCCTTGACTTCCCAGCCTCCAGGACTGAGAGGAATAAACTTCTGCTAAGTCACTCAGTCTGTGGTGTTTTGTTATGAGCCAGAGCTCGCTCATACAAAGATGGGGCTGAAGAAATAGTAGAATTTAGAGAGGAGAGTCATAAGATAGAAACAAACACAGACGTGCACTCCAAGTGCCTGCTCTAAATCCTAATTATGCTACAGAGAAAAGCGGAGTGAGTCCAAGTTTCTTCTTCACCCTCAGAGAGATCCTCTAGCTCTCAGAAGTGACTCCAAGCCTCCATGAACTGAGAAACCTGAGTCTCACAAGCCCCCTAGGCTGCACAAAGAGTCCCGTTTACCTGTACACGGAGGGGTTAGCGCAAGCCCCCTGCATAAGAGCAGCTAACAGTTCTCCTTAGCTCAGTAATACAGAATGCAGCATTCTTCAATTGATTTCTTCTTATTGAAAAGAATTTGCATAAAAAATTAAGTGAAACAAACATGAAGTAATTCTTCTGCTGATTTCAGTCCCAAACTCTCCAACCTCCTTCTCCCAAGGCTCCCAATGGTAAAAAGTTTTTTTATGTATAACTCAAGATATACTTAAGGCACACACAGGTATTGCTATCCATATTTAAATTTAAATGGCAGAGCCGCACTGATTGTATCCTATGACATCTTTTTTCCAATTCACATGCATCTTGGAGATCATATGAAGCATTTTGTATACTTAATTTATTATATTTAAACTGTTCCCCCATCCATGCTTCTGTGTTCCCAGTCTTTGCTGTTACTAACAATGATGAAATCAACATCCTGTGCAAATGTGTTTGTGCACATGCGTGCATATGTCTGGAGGATACATTCCTAAATCAGAATGACTGTGTCAAAGCAGATGTGCATTTTAGACTTTAAAATTTTTAATTTTTCCATGTATCTCTCAATTCTATCACAAATTTTAACAATTATATTAATTTTGATATATCAGACTTCACATTCAAGCAGTTTCATATTGCCTTGCAAAGAGGAAACATCAATTTATACTCCCACCAAGGACACAAAATGCCTATGTGTCAAACTACACTGTAAATGTGTTACTGCAGTAACTCATAATAGCCTTAGGAGGAGGTAGGAGTACTGTTTCTTTCCAGTTTAAAACTGAGTTAACTGAGGCACAAGATGAAGCAGCTTGACAAAAGCCCCACAGAACTAAGAGATTAAAGTGAGAGCTGGGTTCAGCTGACCCCGCGCTTACCCATAATGCTCTGTGGACCCCAGAGTTTTCCTCCTGGCTCATACTTGAAGGTGATGACCTCGGCCAAGTTGTTTACCTCCCATTCATAATTTCTGCATAACTAACCCAGACAATGTAAGGAAAATTCCATGCATGACGAGCTAAACATTAAGTTCTCTTCCTCCCTGTTGAGATAACCCATGAATCAAGAGGAAGAGTAAACCGAGGTTAGCAAACCTCAGCTATTCCTGTTGGAAGTTAATGGAAATTAACGAGGCAACAGTGACCCTTTTCAGTGTTAATGCTACAGCAACAAAGCCCACAGAAATGAGGGTGTGTGGCAGACCACCTCTCTTCTTATTCAGTATTCGATTCAGACTGGTTTCTCTGCACAGTGTTGCATAAGATTCCCAGTCCCTCGAAACCAGTCATTTGAACCTGCCAGAATTGGTTTTCCCACCTTTTCATGGAATTTCTCAAAGTTCTGTTTACTAGCAGCAGCCTTTGGCTGATGATAAACTGAGAGCAAGTGTAACCTATGAAGAAACAAAAGAAACACATTTCTCTTCAGCCACAGAGAACTACGATTCAGAATTCAGACGAAGCTTTGTTCTCCTGAGTGAGCCTGCTCGTCAAAACATTGTCACACACCCTATTTTTAAAATTGTGCTTATTTTTAACTGGAAGGTAATTCCTTTACAGTGCTGTGTTGGTTTCCGCCATACGTCAACACGAATCAGCAGCCATAGATGCATACGTGTCCCTTCCTCCTGCACTTCCCTCCCACCTCCTACCCTACCCCACTCCTCTGGGTTGTCACCGAGCACCGAGCTGGGCTCCCTGTGCTACACAGCCGCTTCCCGTTAGCTAGCTATTTTACACCATATGTTACATGATAATGTACAACATCTCAATGCTGTTCTTTCAATTCGTCCCACCCTCTCCTTCCCCTGCTGTGTCCACTAGTCTATTCTCTGTGTCTGAGTCTCTATTCCTGCCCTGTAAATAGGTTCATCAATAACATTTTTCTAGATTCCATATATATGCATTAACATACAATACTCATTTTTCACTTTTTTACTTACTGCACTCTGTATAACAGGCTCGAGGTTCCCCAACCTCACAGGAACTGATTCAAATTTGTTCCTTTTTATGGTTGAGTAATATTCCATCGTGTGTGTGTGTGTGTGTGTGTGTGTGTGTGTGTGTATACTGCAACGTCTTTATCCACTCATCTGTTGATGGACATCTAGGTTGCTCCCATGTCCTCCCATGACTTCACATTCTGGAATGTGAAGTCAAGTGGGTCTTAGAAAGCATCACCATGAACAAAGCTAGTAGAGGTGATGGAATTCCAGTTGAGCTATTTCAAATCCTAAAAGGTGATGCTGTAAAAGTGCTGCACTCAAGATGCCAGCAAATTTGGAAAACTCAGCAGTGGTCACGGGACTGGAAAAGGTCAGTTTTCATTCTAATCCCAAAGAAAGGCAATGTCAAAGAATATTCAAACTACCATACAACTGCCTTCATTTTACATGCTAGGAAGGTAATGATCAAAATCCTTCAAGCTAAGCTTCAACAATACATGAATTGAGAACTTCCAGATTTACAAACTCGATTTAGAAAAGGCAGAAGAATGATAGATCAGATTGCCAACATCCATTGGCTTCCCTGGTGGCTCAGAAGGTAAAGCGTCTGCCTGCAATGAGGGAGACCCAGGTTCAACCCCTGGGTCAGGAAGATCCCCTGGAGAAGGAAATGGCAACCCACTCCAGTATTCTTGCCTGGAGAATCCCATGGACAGAGGAGCCTGGTAGGCTACAGTCCACAGGGTTGCAAAGAGTCAGACACGACTGAGCGACTTCACTCACTCACTCATTGGATCATAAAAAAAGTAAGAGAACACCAAAAAAAAAATCTGCTTCATTGACTATGAGAAACTCTTTGTGTGGATCACAACAAACTGGAAAATTCTTAAAGAGATGGGCATACCAGGCTACCTTACCTGTCTCCTGAGAAACCTGTATGAGGGTTAGAAACTTACATGGACCAACAGATGGTTCAAAATAGGGAAAGGAGTAAGACAAGGCTGTATTTTGTCACCCTATTTATTTGACTTATATACAGAATACATCGTGTGAAATGCCAGGCTGGATGAATCACAGACTGGAATCAAAATTGCCAGGAGAAATGTCAACAACCTCAGTTATGTAGAAGATACCACTCTACTGGCAGAAAGTGAAGAAGAACTAAAGATCCTCTTGATGAGGGTGAAAGAGGAGAGTGAAATAGCTGCTTTAAAACTCAGCATCCAAAAGGCTAAGATCATGGCATCCAGTCCCATCACTTCATGGCAAATAAGTGGGGGAAAAGTGGAAACAGTGACAGATTTAGTTTTCTTGGGCTCCAAAGTCACTGAGGACAATGAATGCAGCCATGAAATTAAAAGATGCTTGCTCCTGGAAAGGAAAGCTATGACAAACCTAGACAGCACATTAAAAAGCAAAGCCATCACTTTGCTGACAAAGCTCTGTATAAGTCAAAGTTATGGTATTTCCAGTAGTCATGTATGGATGTGAGAGTTGGACCATAAAGAAGGCTGAGCACTGCAGAACTGATGCTTTCGAACTGTGTTGCTAGAGAAGACTTCAGAGTCCCTTGGACAGCAAGAGAGGAAACCAGTCAATCCTAAAGGAAATCAACCCTGATTATTCATTGGAAGGACTGATGCCGAAGTCTAATATTTTAGCCACCTGACGTGAAGAGCCAACCCATTGGAGAAGACCCTAATGCTGGGAAAGATTTAGGGCAAGAGGAGAAGGAGGGCAGCAGAAGATGAGATGGTTGGATGGCATCGCTGACTCAATGGACATGAGCTTGAGCAAACTCTGGGAGATAGTGAAGGACAGGGAATCCTGGCATCCTGCAGGTCTTGGGGTTGCAAAGAGTCAGACATGATCTAGCGATTGAACAACAACAAAGGCGGTTGAGTTAATACTGATTGAGCAACTCTTTTCTTGAGAGTGGGTCTCAGACTAAGTGATCCAAAAAGAGGTCCTCACTTCCCACAGGTCAATCTAGAAAATACAGCTCACCGTCCCCCTGCTCTCTGCACAGAGGCTGAGATGGGAGCAGAGCAACCCAGGCTGCAGTGACTCTGCCATCATCATTCTGGCTGGCCAATTCCTTGAGATCCACCCTATTCCCTTGTTTCTCCTCTAGGGACTGGAGTGGGACAAGGATTGGTAAACTGTGTTCCTGGAAACCACTAACCACCTGTTCCAAGACAGCCCTGCATGACCTTCTCTTTAGGACCCACAGTCCAGAGACGGCACCCAGGGGCTGATTCACACACCCTTTCCTACAAGCCAGTCCCCTGCCCACTGTGCAGCATCCATATGCAGACTGACGCTGTGGCCTGTCCCTCCTCACCTCTGAGTGATGAGCAGAGCTTGATAAAGTAGGCTCAAATGGGTAGCAGGAGATTTAGACATGGCTGAGTTGACATAATGGTGTTGATATGACTCAGAAAGCTCACCACTACATAAACATGTCAAATGTTTTTTAAAACACTGTTTTTTTAAAACCAGGTTTGTTGGTTTGTTGGTTTAGTCATTAAGTCATGTCCAATTCTAGCAACCCCATGGACTGTAGCCTGCCAGGCTCCTCTGCCCATGGGATTTTCCAGGCAAGAATACTGGAGTGGGTGGCCATTTCCTTCTCCAAAACCAGGTTATAAAACAACAAACATTCTGACAGTTATACTCACTGTGCCCTTCACTGCTCTCTTCACTCACTGATTCACTACCCTGTCTGAGCCTTGAGACTGTCCTCACCCAGTCCCACTCCTGACACCCTCCCTGACCCTTCCCCTCTGCTCCAGCACTGCCAGCCTGCAGGGGCTGAGGCTCGTACAAAATGCTCATCCAGTCATGTTAGTCCCAGATATTTGCTATGAGCCAGGGCCTGTTCAGAACGCTGCAGAGAATATGCCCTTTCTTCTTTCTTGCCTTTCTTCCCTTCCTTTTCTTTCTTCTTCCTTCCTTCCTTTTTCTTTATCTCTTTCTTCTGGCTTTTGTTTTTATTTTTTGCCTATTACAAAGTTTTCATGTGTGCAAAGCTTAATCTTTTGTCTTTTTTAAGTGAAAGATATTTGTCCAATTTCAAAATCACCAAGTCACCATGTCATATAACACCAAAAAGTGCTTCAGCTCAAGAAAAGATTTTCACATGATGTAATTTAGGAAATATAAAGAATTGCAGGTAGGTTAAAAATACCTTAAATGATCCTATGGAGAGAAGGTTCTGCTCACCCCATTAGTACCACCATTGTTGTACATTTATAAAAAATGTTTCAGACTTGAACAAAAAAATATGTCTCTGAATGTCCTACAAATTTGGTAAAACTCGTAATTTTACAATAACCTGTTTTAGCTTTTAAAAATACTTTGCACTTACACATTTATAAATTTTAAGCAATCTGGTCAAAACAGAACAGTTCGTTCACGCTTTAATGTGCATCCTCTGATCCAATACATAGTAAAAGAGTAAAAATATATAAAGGAAACACCCAAAACACATGTCTGGTTCAAAGCCTATTAAGCACACCTATGAGCCAGAAAGAGAAGAGGAACGCAGCCTGAGCAGAACTGAGGCGGCACCCATGCTGGGGTCAAGTGCTGAAGAAGGCAGAGGCAGCTGGGAATAGGGGAAGGAAAACCGAGGGTGTTCCATGGAAACCAGAGGTCTGCAGCCAGGCTACGGCCTGACAAGATGGGGCTCCTTCACGTGAAAGGAGGCTGAAAATCTGCAGCCACCCAGGCTGGGCCCTTGGCATTATAGACGTTTCACAAGCAAGGAGACGAAACACACCTTGCACCTGAGGAGCTGCACCGAATGCCCTTGCCTGGAACCCGACGTCTTATCTCTGCTCAGACTGTGAGGAGGTGCTCTGCAACATCACACCATATCTGCGTTCAGGAAGCTGAGAGAATGAAGCTGCAAAACCACTAGACAGAGAAGTGTGAAGAGAAAGAAAGAAGGGGGAATCATTCATTCAAAATGAGGCTGCAAAAACAAAAAAAAAAATTCAAAAGGCACGGAGAATTCTAATGCTGTGAAAGTGACCCAGCCAAAAATGAACAACTGCAGTATAATTTCATTCCAGGTGAAATTTTATGAAACTGTCTACCCAAAACCTTAGAGGAGGCTGCCTTGATTGCTTAAGGATAATTTTTTTTTTAAATTACAGGGATATTTTTAGAAAACAAAAAATATGAATGACAGAAAAGAGACAAATCAGCTAAGTCAAAAGGAAAATGACTAGATTACTTAGAAATTACAATTTTGTTGATCAAAATAAAAAATTCAAAATGTGAAGTAAACTTTGGGACAGTGATAATAAAAGAGAAGATAACTTGGAAAATCTTTTTAATGGATTCACCAGGTTCACAGCACATGGACTAAATTATGAGAGAATGTTAGGTAGAGAGATTATACACCTTAGCATGCCTGTGAAAATGAGTGTTAGTCACTCAGTCTTATGCAACGCGTTTCGATCCAATGGACTGTAGCCCACCAGGTTTCTCTGTCCATAGGATTCTCCAGGTAAGAATATTGAAGTGGATAGCCATTCCTTTCTTCAGGGCATCTTCTCAACCCAGGGGTTGAACCAGGTCTCCTGCATTGGAGGCCAATTCTTTACCATCTGAGCCCAGGGAACCCTCGGAGAGTTCCAGTTTACATCTGTGTCCTGACATTATTAGTGGTACTCAACTCCCAAATATGTCCCAGTTTGGGCAATAAATTATAAGGTCACCCAAGCGTTAAAAATATCTAGGACAGACAGAAAAACAAAACTGCCAGAATGAAAGAATAGAGAATCACAAAGAAGTAATACTTGAAGAAGAAAAGAGATGTGAATTTTCCAAAATTGAATAAAGACTTGTGTCCTCAAATTGAAAGTGAACTATATGAACTAAGAAGGAGCTATTAATATATACTCAAACTTAGACTCATCACAGTGAAACTGGATGAAGACAGAAAAAGACAGATTACCAGCAAAAAATGGTAATTAAACCAAGTAGGTTTCTCCTCAGCAACAATAGATGCCATAAAACAATAGGAAAATATATTCATCATAATTAATATCATTACTAGGCAACAAAAACAAGGTTCTGGAACACAGATATTCAACCTATAATTGATATATATTATACTTAGGTTCTTGGATTTGAGAGGAGGATAACAATTCTAGATAACTTCAGATATTTTTATTTACTTATAATTAATTTTACTCACTAATTTATAACTTGTGTGTTGAAAACTTTACTGTTTAATGGAAATTAACAAAAAGGACATAATTTTTATATATATATGGAAATGTAAAGGACTAAGGCCAACAATGATAGTTTTGAAGAATAAAAAATTGAAGAACTTGCTCTGAGAGTTATCAAGACATATTGGCAAAGCTACAATACTTAAGTCAATGTGGTATTAGCACAAGAATAGACTCATGGAACAGGATAGAAACATGTATGACTATTTGTTTTGTGATAAAGTATAAGATAAAATGGTTCTTCCCTAGTAGTTCAGCTGGTAGAGAATCCATCCGCAATGCAGGAGACCCTGGTTTGATTCCTGGGTCAGGAACTTCCCCTGGAGGAGGGATAGCCTGCCCACTCCAGTGTTCTTGGGCTTCCTGGTGGCTCAGACAATAAAGAATCTACCTGCAGTGCAGGAGACCTGGGTTTGATCCCTGGTTTGGGAGGATCTCCTGGAGGAGGGCACAGCTACCCACCCCAGTATTCTTTCCTGGAGAATCCCTGCAGACAGAGGAGCCTGGTGGGCTACAGTCCGTGGGACTGCAAAGAGTTGGATGTGACTGAGTGTTCAAGCACACACATAACACAAATAAGAAAAAAAAAATGGTTTTTTTAAAATAAGGATACTGGGTCAATTGTTTATCCATATGGCAAAAATAATCTTGATATCCTACTTCATATAACATACAAAAATCAGTTTCATATTAGAAGGCAGATATATGTCTCCTGAAAGGTAAAATTAAAAAAAAAAAAACATCAAAAATATAACAGAGAATATCTTCATGACCTGAGGATAGGTGAAAAATTTTTTAATTAATAAATGAGATATAATTAAAATTAAGAGCCTCTGTTTATCAGAAGAACCTGGTACAAGAGTGAAAGAGAAAGTAAAAAACTGGAGAAGGTACTTTTAATATTTTATCTGACAAAAGAGTATCATCCTAAATATGCAAAGTGTTCTTGTGCAGTAATATAAAATAGCCCATAATAAGTGGGCAAAAAGTTGAACGCTGAACAGCGAACTCATGAAAGAGAATAGATAAGTGGATAATAAGCATACGAAGTACCCAACACCATTACTCATCAGGCGATTGAAGACAACACGAATTCGCACACTATGAATGGGAACACAAATACATATGGTGCAGCCATATGTATTTGGAACTACTGGAACTGGAACTACTGGAACTACTAAAACTGGCTGGAACTACTAAAACTGAACATACAACTAGCCTGGAACTACTAAACTGGAACTACTAAAACTGAACATACAACTAGCCTATAAACCCAACAATTTCAGTATTTCACTCCTACAGGTTTACCCAACATAAATGTGAATGAAAGACAAACATGTCCAAAACAGCATTATTCATAATCACTTTATGCTGGACATGGTGTAAATGGCCAGCCCTTGTAGGAAGGATACCTAAACTGTGGCATGTTTAGGATGTGACTGCTCACAGCAGTGAGGTGAGTGAGTCAGTGGTTCACTCAAGAGTACAGATGAGCTGAGCAGCATGGGCCTGAGCAGAGGCATCACGCATACAGAGTTCATATTTTTATTATTCTATTACATAGAGTTCAAAACGGGCAAAGCTGGTCTATGGTAAGAAAGACAGAGAGTGACTAAACTTAGGAAGGGGAGGGGGAGGCTGAGGGGAAACATGATGGGGCCTTCGGTGCTAAGGATATTCTACTTCTTGATCGGCCCTCTTTTCACACAGGTGTGTTTACTTTGTGAGAACCCATTAAAAAACACTGTGCATATAAACATGCTCATTTCTGTATACTTGCCATACATAAAAGAGGCAGAAAGGCAAACCATAAGTAACTAATATAGATATAGAATTAATCCTGATACCTTCCAAGTCCTATGTGAATCAAAAGGAGGATGAAATAAGATTTAGAGGGGGAAGAAGAGGATGAAGAGGAGGGGAGAAAAAAGAAAAATAAAGAACCCTTTATCATCCAACAGAAGGTAGGATAGTAGAGAAAAAAAGAAAATAGCTGGTAAGCAGAAAACACAAGGAGGTAGTAGAAAAAAACCCAAAGGCATAAATCAGAATGAATGTAAATAAATAAAATTCCTCTGTTAAAAGACAGAGCTTATCAGACAGAACAGCAATAATACAAGTTCAGCTACATGCTAATTATAAGAGCTATGCCTAACACCAAAGAGAAACCTGAACATTAAGTTTTGAAAACCTAAGTAGATTTATAGTAAGATGAATTACTTAAAAAGAAAAAAGACAATAAAACAATTATGCACCTAATATTACATTAGACAGAGCAAGCTGACAGGATTACAAAGTACAACTGACAAATCCAGAACTATAGTTCAGTTCAGCTCAGTTCAGTCGCTCAGTCGTGTCTGACACTTTGCGACCCCATGAACCGCAGCACGCCAGGCCTCCCTGTCCATCACAAACTCCCAGAATCCACCCAAACCCATGTCCATTGAGCTGGTGATGCCATACAACCATCTCATCCTCTGTCATCCCCTTCTCCTCCTGCCCCCAATCTTTCCCAGCATCAGGGTCTTTTCAAATGAGTCAGCTCTTCGCATTAGGTGACCAAAGTATTGGAGTTTCAGCTTCAACATCAGTCCTTCCAATGAACACCCAGGACTGATCTCCTTTAGGATGGACTGGCTGGATCTCCTTGCAGTCCAAGGGACTCTCAAGAGTCTTCTCCAACACCACAGTTCAAAAGCATCAATTCTTTGGCGCTCAGCTTTCTTTATAGTCCAACTCTTACATCCATACTTGACCACTAGAAAAACCATAGCCTTGACTAGATGCACCTTTGTTGACAAAGTAATGTCTCTGCTTTTTAATATGCTGTCTATAAGAAATGTCAAACTCTTCAATAATAAACATATAGATCAAGTAGAAAATGCTAGTAAGAAAATGGAATATTTTAACAGCTAAGCTGTACCCAGGTCCAGCTAGTTCACTCCCTACACACACCAAAATCCTCAGGCCACTGAGAAGTGGGTAGAGTTCCATAACCAATTCTCAAGCTATAACTTGTTGGGAAGTGTTCTCAAACTCAGAGAATGGGGCAGGGACTTAAGGAGAATTCTCCCAGACTAACAGATACAAAGTCTAGATACAGGACTCAATGGAAATATGAACATGATGAAAAATAACAACATGAGGACTATGCAATCAGAGCAAAAAAAGTATGATAGAAACTCCACAGCAACCAGAGTCTAAAGAACACAGGAAAGCATCACACCAGTGTTTCATACTATAGAAAAGCTTATTGATGACATAAATTGAATAAAAGAAGAGCCTAAATGTAAGATGATAACAGAATGAAACAAAAATGGAAATTGAAAATATAAGGATATAAATTGAAATTCAAATAACACCATTACAGAACTAATGAACAAATTAGATACAGAAGGGAATTGAATGGACATGCTGAAAATACACAGAGAAAGTCTTGAGATAAGCACAGTAAAATCAAAGGAAAAAGATTAAAAGGTTAATGGAAGTAGAGAGAAGATAATGGCTATGGAGAAATGACAAAGATGACATTACCCAGGATGATTTGTCTGTGAACTGAAGAACTCAACACATGAATCAGAGCAAGTGTTCCAATAGAAAATAGAAAAAAAAGA
This sequence comes from Cervus canadensis, assembly GCF_019320065.1. NCBI lineage: Eukaryota > Metazoa > Chordata > Mammalia > Artiodactyla > Cervidae > Cervus > Cervus canadensis. Next base: position 25,319,154 of record NC_057405.1, read on the forward strand.
AAAAAAATCCTAAAATACAAGAATAGGAGATTCTGCAACTCAAAATTTCATATCATATTCCAAAACAAATACATTCAACACTCTCCATTAAAAATCATATGCTTCTTGTTATTCAGTTTTGAGGATGGGAAAAAAAATTCTTCAGGCATCCAGATACAAGTGTTATCTCTTATAATTAAGAACAAAAGCAGACTGGCCTCAGTCTTCTCCAGAGTAGCATTCCAAAAAGGAGGCATTGGGAGCAACTCCTACCAAATTCTAAAGGAAAATAATGTGATAAAAAATACTGTGTCCAATCAAGATTCCCTTCAAGTATAAAGGCCACAAACAGATATTCTAAATGTGAAAGAATACAATGGTTATAGCATGTACCAGCTTTCCAGAGCAGGGGGAAATGACTCAGTGGTAGACTGCAACCAACCAAGAGCTAACAAGAGACCTGTGGTCAGTGGTGTTCCACCACATTGAATTCCACATCATCATGAAGCCATGAAGTGTGATCCATGTGTTCTATAACCTGCCAAGTGGATCTTCAGGTTCAAAGGCAACAGACACCATGGCCTGCTCCAGCATGAAAGAATGAAAGGAATACTGCACTTACAAACTGCTTGAAATAAAATCCACCCAGTAAGAGGAGAATCAAAATGTGGAACTCGGGAATGAAGATGTGTGTGTGTCTGGTGGGGTTGGAGGGGGGTGATGAATATTTAAATATACAACTAAGAACAACAGTGAGTTCTATGGTTACAAAGCATCATATGTCATAAAACTAAAATGCTTAACTTCGGTGTCTTTCCTTAATATCAAGTAAAGTAAAGATAACTATTTTTTTTTTTTATTAAAAGCGGAATGTAGATTCTGGTGGTGACTCAGGATGACAGACTGAGCACAAGAGTTGGTCAACTCTCTCTCCCAAGACTGGATTAAAATGATAATAAAAACATTAAAAAAAAAATCAAGGGAATCCCACTCCTGAATAGATACCTGGTCAGAACTAAAATTCGAAAAGATACATGTACCCCAATGTTCATAGCAGCACTACTTACAGCAGCCAAAACCTGTGTCCATTGACAGATGAATGGATAAAGAAAATATTATTCAGCCATAAAAAATAAAATAATGCCATTTCAGCAATACTGATGAACCTAGAAATTATGATATTGAGTGAAGTCAGGAAGAGAAAGACAAATGAAATCACTGATATGTGAACTCTAAAATACGACACAGATGAACTTACCTACAAAACAGAAGCAGAATAACAGAACAGACTTGTCATTGCCAAAAAGGTGGGTGTTGACGAGGAGTCGATTAAGAGTTTGGAATTAGCAGATGCAAACTATTATACGGGCTTCCCTAGTGGCGCAGAGGTAAAGGATCTGCCTGCAATACAGGAGATGCCGGTCCAATCCCTGGGTCAGGAAGATCCCCTTGAGAAGGAAATGGCAATACACTCCAGTTCTCTTGCCTGGGAAATCCCATGGACAGAAGAGCCTTGTGGGCTATGTAGTCCATGGGGTCACAAAAGAGTCAGATACGACTTAGCAACTAGACAACAACAATAGCAAAACTATTACATAGAGGAAGGATAAAAAAACAAAGCCCTGTTGTATAGCACAGGGAATTACACTAAATATCCAGGAAAAAACCATAATGGAAAAGAATATGAAAAACAAAAAATATATGTGTGTGTATAACCAAATCACTTTGCTGCACAGCAGAAATTAACACAACATTGTAAATCAACCATATAAAGAGGGAGTAGCTACCCCATGTCCCTCCCTACTGTCAGCCCCTAAAACAAATCAAAACTAAACAAGACAATTCTTTGCAAATAATTTAAATAACCTGGAAAGTCCAAAGTGAGATGTCCACACTTGAATAAAATCTATTCTATTTTCTCAATTAAGGAGTCTTCAGCTTAAGGGCCAAATCACCACCCATTTCTCTCTAGAGACAACTTACACATAATTTCCACTCCAGTTTTCCATTATTCTAAAGCAATGAACACCTATGAGTTATCCTACATTTGTGAGAAAAATAAAGAATAAAACCAAAATAATTGTGATAAAACTCCAGTTTTCCATTATTCTAAAGCAATGAACACCTATGAGTTATCCTACATTTGTGAGAAAAATAAAGAATAAAACCAAAATAATTGTGATAAAACACCTCAGAAAAGCAAATGTAATTTAAAAAATAGAACTTTTTAAATATTCTAGTCATTAAGGTAGAAATTTCAGGGAAGACCTTGTATGCATATAGCAAAAATAGGATCTAGGAAAAAGAAATACCAAAACAGCAAAAAGAACACTTAAAAATTAATATATGGCTATTGAAAACAGTGAAAGCAGGGAGAAAAATAAATCAAAGCAGTAATGGACAGGAACACCCCACGGCTAAGTATAGATGTAGGTGTTCAGATTGACAGGATCCAGAAAACAGCCAGCACAAGTGAAATAACATCCATCCTTAAATATAATATTGAGAGATTTGAGAACAAGATTAAAGAGAAAATCCTAGGAGTTTTCAGAGAGAAAAGACAGCAACACTGACCGCTATCATGCGTGGAGCACAGCCTTCAAAATTCTGAAGACAGTTGATGTTGAATTTAAAAGTCCTGACCTACCCAAATTATTGATTATGTTGAAAGAATAAAAATATTTTCAAATATCTAAGGACTCAAAAGATTTATCTGCCATGCATCCCTTTCCACAGGATTCCTTAGAATGGCTCAGAAAGTGAGAAAGGATGCAAGCAGCATGATTCTAACCCGGGATAGGAATGAGGAGACACCCTCAGATGGATGCTGGGCAGTAACCTCTGTTCCCAAGTGGGCCCTGGAAAAAGGGACGGAATCAGAAGGGAAGGAGGTGCTATTACATGGACTTGATGGTATCCTTGAAACCAGAAGAACAAACCTGAGGATTGGGTAAAGAAAAGGAAGAAAGGCAATTAGAAAATGGAAGGTGTAGGCACTTGAGACAATTATGATCATGTAAAGTAATGCTTGTCGATTTTTCAACTTTTAAGAGCCAAATAAAGGCAAAGCATGGAAAATTTCACCATGGCCATAGAACAGCAGGTAATTTTTTCAATCTTGCTGATATAAAAGTAGAATCAAAGCTTGGAAATGTAAAAGACTGGAAGGGAGAGGAATGGAGGGCCCCCCCTTACAGGGAACGAGTGAGGATAGAGTATCACTGATTGGACAGAGCACAGCTATTCTGTTGCTTCAAGATTGTGGGGAGAAATATCAATAACCTCAGATATGCAGATGACACCACCCTTGCGGCAGAAAGTGAAGAGGAATTAAAGAGCCTATTGATGAAGGTGAAAGAGGAGAGTGAAAAAGCTGACTTAAAGCTCAACATTCAAAAAACAAAGATCGTGGCATCCGGTCCCATCACTTCATGGCAAATAGATGGGGAAACAATGGACATGGTGACAGACTTAATTTTCTCAGGCTCCAAAATCTCTGTCGATGGTGACTGCAGCCATGAAATTAAAAGACACTTGCCCCTTGGAAGAAAAGCAATGACCAATCTAGAGAGCATATTAAAAAGCAGAGACATTACTTTGCCTACAAAGGTCTGTATAGTCAAAGCTATAATTTTTTCCAGTAGTCATGTACAGATGTGAGAACTGGACAATAAAAAAGGCTGAGCACCAAAGAACTGATGCTTTCAAACTGTGGTTTTGGAGAAGACTCTTGAGAGCCCCTTGGACAGCAAGGAGATCAAACCAGTCGATCCTAAAGGGAATTGCTTTAGAAGGACTGATGCTGAAGTTGAAGGCCCAGTTCTTTGGCCACCTGATGTGAAGAGGCAACTCATTTGAAGAGACCCTGATGCTGGGAAAGATTGAAGACAGGAGAAAAAGGGGACGACAGAGGGTGAGATGGCTGGATGGCGTCACTGACTCAATGTACACGAGTTTGCACAAACTCCAGCAGTTGGTGAAGGACAGAGAAGCCTGGCACACTGCAGTCCATGGGGTCGCAGAGTTGGACATGACTGAGCAACTGAACAACACCTTTGCCAGGTGGTTCAGTGGTTAAGAATCTGCCTGCCAGTGCAGGAGACACGAGTCGATCCCTGGGTTGGTAAGATTCCCTGGAGGAGGAAATGGCAACCCACTCCAATATTCTTGCTTGGGAAATCTCATGGACAGAGGAGCCTGGAGGGCTGCAGTCAATGGTGTCCCAGAGTCAGACACACCTGAGCATGCACAGTAGAACAGAAAGAAAGGGAAAATGCACAGTACTGGGGATGTCAACGTAATTAGAAGAGAAACTAAAAGTAGCAAAAATAATTACTGTGTCAGGAGGGAATGAGGGGAGTTTGGGGAAGCCATTTGCAACGGCTGGAAGTCAGTGGACAACGTTTAAAACAGATAATCCAAAAATCATGGCTCATCATTTAATATTTTAACAATCTAAAAATAGAAACATATGATCCTCTTGAACAGTGTGTCTCTTTTTATAAAATAATTTCTACTGTCTTTTCACCTAACTGAAGACATGTATCGAGGTATTTATGATAATATTCATCTAATATTTCCAAATGGTGGGTTTTGAGGAGAGGTGTTACCTTGCTGTTGGCATCTTCCTGTATTCTTTGAATAACTGATATCTTTATATCGCTTTTATAATAGTGACATCCTTGTCTTCTACTTGGGACTGGGGGAGGGTAATTGGTTATAAAAGGATAAAGGTGGGAGTATGGAGCTCCCCGAGAAGCTGTAGTAGTGTGAATTAGATGCCTGTAGTGGGAATGAAGAGACAGCAGCCTGACATAGAGGGAGAGAGAACAGGCATCACTGGCTTGAAACTTCCGGGGAGGCTGACGGGGAATGAAGGCCGAAGCCTGGTGCCCGGGCTCTGCAGTCGGCTCCTGCGAGCTTGGAGGCCACAGAAAAGGAATGGAGAGTGCTATGTCCACACTGACGGGTAGTGAGGGGTTCAGACTGCAAGTTTACAGGACCTACAGTTGAGCATCTGAGAAGCATGCAAGTAATCCTCATGCAGCTGGTTTCTTACACAAGCTGGAGCTCGGGTAAGTCCACGCATATGAATTTGGGATTGGTTAGCAAATAGATGGGAGGCAAAGCTAGGAGAATGTACAAGACCTCCTGAATATGGGGATTGAAAAAAAAAATAGAACCAGACCTTGAACCAACAATGACAGATTGGAGCAGATTGGAGGGAGAAGGGGGCCCTGGAGAGAAGTTAAGGGGAGAGAGAGGACAGTTTGTAGGTTACATTCCAGGAGGACGTGGCTTCAGAGAAGCTGGGGGAGGAGGCTATTTCCATAAGCCTTGGATTCCTTGGGCAGGTGAGCAAGTAGGGGCTACAAGCCAGGGTAAAGGGGCTGCTTTTCATCCAAGAAGGGCCACTTTACGCCTTATGACAAGTGGAAAGAAGGAAAAAGGGTGTAGGCAGCTTCTGCAGCTTCACGGGTAAGAGGATGGATTTGACTTTCATTTTCTCATTGTGGCAATAAGGTCATCTGTGAGTGAGGAGAGAGGGAGGCAGAGGGGGAGATGACAGCCCCAACTGGGTAGTGAAGCTACTAGATCAGTCCTCCTAATCCACTTTTTAAATTTAAAAAAAATTCACTTTATTAAAGTATTGCCAATTTACAGTCTTTAATTCATTTTAAAAATCATTTTCAGTAGCCTAAATTCTATTTCATCCATTTCTATGAATGAAAGAATATTAAAATTTGCTGAGACACAGATAGACTTATAGAATGTTGTAACTTAAAGCAGTCATACATGTCTGTGCCAATCCTCATAATACAGATGAGAAAACTGAGGCTTGGTTTAAGCAATTTCCCTAAAATGAAAGAACTAAGTAGAAATAAAGCATAAGTTTTTGGATTTTCAGTTTATTTGTATGAAAGCTGTCTGTCTGTCTCTATCTCTTTCTATGCCTCTATCTCTCTCTCACACACACACACACACATACACATGCTCCCTGCATTTTAAAAAACTCAAAAAGGGCTCATTTATCAGACTGTACTGATTTCAAGTAAAATGCTGGTATTCATCGGTTTCTTTGTGCTGTGCTTCAGGAGACTTGTGTAGTCATTCATGAATACACAAGTAAAGAAGAAAACTATATTGAATGTATTGTGAAAGGCGAGAATCTTTTCATTGTCTATATTACCACACAAGTCATCTCCTTTTATGTTGGCAATTATGATTTCTTAGCTACTTAATTTATTATCTCCCCCAATTTTAAGAGGAGGGGAATTTATTCCCCACTTGCAGTTCTGTCACTTAATTAATTTTTTCAGGTTGCATCCAAATGCTTCTACTTGTTTTTCATACTCCGGCAGACAGCCACCTGCCACTTCCTTCATAAAGAAAAAATCTTATCCAATTTTTGACTCTATATAAATAACTTCTCTGCTAGGAGGAGGGAAATACACAGAGCGTTATTTACCCTTATTTTTTACAAATACTTCTCTTGAACTTTGTAGTATTGTGCTAACAGTTTTGCCTTTATGGGCATCATTTTTAATCCCTCCCATTTTCATTTGAGATCATAATGAATCCCTTCTACTTACTTTTTAGCTGGATGGCAAATTCTATTGCTTTTGAAAATGTTCCTTGAAATATTTTTCTGTACAATTTTAAGGTACCTAACTGATTCTGTAATTAGAAGCTTCTGAACAATGTCCTGTTAGGCCCCTTAACCACTATGTATCCCCCAAAGCTTGTTCGTTTCACTCATCCCTGCCTCTGCAAATGTAAGGAAGGATGAAGTGACAGAATAGCAAAAGTATATTTTCCTCTTACTTTTATTCATTCATGCATGGCATGTGGGTGGCTGGAGAGGGCCCTGAATGCAGTGTGGCCCCTGAATCCTTGACTGCTCAGCAGATTTTGTGTGTGTGTGTGTGTGTGTAAACCATTTGTAGAGTCTTTATTGAACTTATTACAATATTGTTTCTGTTTTATGTTTTCGTTTTATTGCCAAGAAGCCAAGAAGCATATAGGATCTTAGCTTCCTGACCAGGGTTCCAACCTGCATTGCAGATTGCATTGGAAGGGAAAGGCTTCACCACTGGACCTCCAGGGAAGTTCCTGCTCAACAGATTTCACTGAAGACTTGGGGAAAGACCACTTTGTATTGCAGAGATGGCCAGAGATAGATTTACCATGGAAATAATGAAGACTAATCCCTAGTAATATGGACATGTGGTGATGTGCTTTTTAAAAATCTACAAAAATAAGATATTTGTATTATAATCAGTTAAGACTGCTGTTGTTTTCTACTGCAGCGTCCCTTGCATCATACCTGCCCTCCTAGCAGAATGTCTTGGAGCAGCCATGGAAGGTGTCAGGTTCAGGGGAGCATGAACCTTCCATGGTTCATAGTCAGCTCCTAACCCAGTCAGTCACCACCAGCTATGCTGTCTGAGATCGCTTCCAGAAAAGCTCCCACCATTTCCTAAAACTGTTCACCAAGCGTGTCCACAAGGGTGCCCACAACTCCCAGTCTGGAACCAAGTGGGTACTGAAGGACAAATGAAGTTTAAGAGACCTGGCAACAGATTAGTCTGTGGACTAGTGATCAGATGGGTAGAACTCTGAGTGAAGGGTTGGCTTTTATTAAGTCTCAGTCAAAACAGAAGTTCTCTCCTATGCAAACTGTTCTCAGCAATGACCTAAAATCTTACAATTCATACATAAAATAAGCTTGGTAGAGATTTTTCCAAGTTCAAGACATGACCAGAAACAAGTTGTGGAAGCAGAAAATTTCTGAGAAATTGAATTCTGTCAGTTTAGATCAACAGTGTTTGAGGAAAGACTCAAGGAATTCAGCTTTCTATTGTCTTTGTAGAAAATATTCCAGAGTTGATGGAATATTTTCATGGAAAAGGATTAAGAGATTATAGCCAAAGAACATGCATTAGGCAATTGATGAATAAAAATAGTGTTTTCAAAGATATATACATTATTTTTAGGATTTTTTCTCATTGTCGGTACTAATTAGCTCTTAAAAGTTGTACTTAAACATCACTTATTTCCCACTACTGGCTCAGACAGCAAAGAATCTGCCTGCAATGCAGGAGATGTGGGTTTGATCCCTGGGCCGGGAAGGTCCCCTGGAGAAGGGAATGGCAACCCACTCCAGTATTCTTACCTGGAGAATTCCATAGACTGGGGTGGGGGGGATACAGTCCACGGGATCTCAAAGAGTCGAACACAACTGAAGAACTAACACAATCCCTTTCACTTTTTTCTTTCCCATCCTACATAAATATGTATATTTGTACCTGATTTCCTATTCATAGCTTTATTATTTTTCTTAAAAGAATCATAAAAACAAAGATCATAGGAACCTCAGACTTCAGAAAACTTGGATCACATTGGTGACCACACAGCTTCACTAGCTTGGATGGACATTCTAATTTGAGTTAGGCACTGTCCTGAACAAAATGACAAAAACTAAGAGAGAGACAAGTAGGGACTTTCTCCCCATACCCAACAGTACTTTGGGACTGTGTATTATTTACAAGAAAGGAAACTGAGATTTAGTAAAACAAAAACAATGTCCTAGAGTAAGGATGTTTTGCATTTTACCTGACATTTCACGAGGAAGATGATCAGAACTGATTCTCAGAAGATGGTAAAAGGAAAAAAGTCTATCTGCTGATAGTTCATCTCACTGACCAGGCCAGTGGTCACTGATTACAAAAAGATGGACCACTTCTCCCCTACACATGAATTTGGCCTTGGTCATGAGTTATTCAGGCGTACTTAGTTCAGTTCAGTTCAATTGCTCCGTTGACCCCATGGACTGCAGCACGCCAGGCTTCCCTGCCATCACCAACTCCCAGAGCTTACTCAAACTCACGTCCATTGAGTCGGTGATGCCATCCAGCCATCTCATCCTCTGTCGTCCTCTTCTCCTCCCGCCCTCAATCTTTCCAAGCATCAGGACCTTTTTAAAAGAGTCAGTTCTTTGCTTAGTCATGTACTATGCTAAGTCACTTTAGTCATGACTATTCTTTGCAACCCTATGGACCATAGCCTGCCAGGCTCCTCTGTCCATGGGCTTCTCCAGGCAAGAACACTGAAGGGTTTGCCATGCCCTTCTCCAGGGGATCTTCCTGGCCCAGGGATTGGACCTGCGTCTCTTTCATCTCCTGTATAGGCAAGCGGGTTCTTTACCACTAGCGTTACGTGGGAAGCTGTATAGTCATACATTTTACCATTTGGAGAGGTGACGAGTATATTCAAGGAAAAGCCCTAAAGAAATAAGGTTAGGGAAACAAGACACCCAGTGTCTATAAATTGTCAAGGAGCAACTCCTGATTTTCTGAAGTGCAAACTGCTAGTCACATTTAATTGCCCCTATAGGGTAAGAAATAATATGAATTAAAGAGACAAGTGTACTTAAATAAATGCAAAAGTCTCCTAATACGGGTGTTTTGTTGAAAGGCACACTGAAAAGAGCTGGATGCTCTCAAAAATATGTTTCCAATTTAAAGTCTTTTTTTTTCATCTTTTCTATAGTCTCCTTGAAAATGTAAAACCTCTTCAGAGTTATGACAAGAAATGAAGGCTCTTCATTTCAGAGGAATTCTATCACATGGTTTCCCTCCTTAGCTGGAACTGGGCATTTAAGACTGAACAGGGTGTTGCTGTGTTTGAAAGCAGAGGTTAAGGATTGAGGAAATGAAGCAGAAACATTAGAATATAAACTTTTCACTCCTGCAATTTAGGATGGGACCAATCTGAATGCAGTCTCTAAGGGAAAGTTGCTACTTACTACTTGAATGTAAATGATATGAAATGGTCTTTTGATATTCTACAGAATTGGAACATGCTTAGAAAAAAGGCATTTTTCCATCTGATTTATTTTTCCTTGATTGTTTATTTTTTAAAAGTTAAACTAAAAAAAGTGTTCAAAGCATAGTACAATGACTATCATATACTCTTTACCCAGATTCACCAATTGTTAACATCTTGCTATATTTGCTGTTTCCTTTTATCTTCCCATTATTTCTTCCTCCCTTCCAGCTGTACTCCAGTCTGTGTTAGTACTCAGTACTCAGGACTTAGCACGTAGCACCTGAAAACAGGCATGTTATTTCATAAGAACAGTATCTTCCCAACAGCAATACCATGAGACTACCACTCACAAGGAAATTCACATGATACAGTAATACCATCAAACTTGAAATCTCTATCCAAATTTCCTTGATTATTCTAAAATGTCTCCTATATCGGTTTTACTTTCTAGGATCTAATTAAGGACCACTTACTGTAGTCGGGTTTATTTCTCCTTACCCTCACTCATTGCGGAAAATTCCCCTCATCATTCTTCATTCGTTTACTGGCCTTTCATGTATTGGCTTTTCTTTTTTCAACAGTTCAGGCCAATTGTCTTATATAGTGCCCCAAATTTTAATTTAATTGTTTCTTTAAAATGTATTTCATGTTAAATATTTTTGGCAAGAATACCATGTGGGTATACTTCTCACTGCTTCACATCAGGAAGTATAGAATGCCAATTTGTCCCATTATTGGAAATATTAACAATAATTACTTGGTTATGGTGGTGATCTGTGGATCTCCACATTGTAAAAGAATCTTATCCCCTTTGAAATTAATATATAAGCTATGGAATAATACTTTGAGGAATTCCTGTGAATATTCTGTCTAAGAATCTACATTCAATTGTTTTACTATCCATTCAATGATTTTTGCCTGAATAAATGATTATATTGGTGCTTGAAAAATGAAAAAGTGTCAGGAATTCCCTGGCAGTCCAGTGCTTGGACTTCCACTACAAGCTTCCACCGTAGGGGGATAAGGTTTGAGCTCTAATATCCTGCATACCATACCATGAGGCCAAAAAAAGGTCTAATTCTTTCATTATTTCTACATTTATTAGTTGGCTTTCTTTTGTGAAGAAGTACTTTTCATACTCTTCTGCATTTTTATGAGTATTACTATAGATTCATGGGTTCTTCTTGTGTTCATTAGGATATAATCTGTTACCTACATTATTCTTCTTAATTCTGGTTGTCCAAAACGTGGCAAATAGAATCCTATTACAACATCTCTCGAGTCTTTTTGACATGTCTGCATACTTCCAGAAAAGATGTCCTAGGTTCACCTTGAACTTCCCTGACCCTTCTCTGAACCAGGCATTTCTGCGAGGAGCAGCCCTGATTCCTTTTAGTGGGGAGCATATTTAGAAACTGAAATCAGGATGCTGGGTGTGTGGATGGCTAGAGAGTGTCCTTCTTCTAAACCAATTCAGTGGACAGAGCTGAAACATAAATATACATAAATCAGAGGCTCACACTTAGAGCTACAATTCCATCCATACACCTCCACTCATTTCTAACTAGAACCTCATTTCTCACAATGAAAACATAGGTTCCCAACAACATTGATATATTCACTCATTTTCTTTTTTCTACAGTACAAACAAAATAGGACCCATAATGCATCCATATTATTATCGACAACAAAACTAACAACAAAGTTCAAGATTTCTTTGCAGTTTTTCTTCTACTTAGGGAAAAAAATTCAGTTATGATACAAAGTCAGGGTACTATGTTTAAAGTTCACTTGAATGAGTACTTTCTTCCTGTGTGATTATATCATCAAAGTTGGTATACAGTTAGATTCATTTGTTTCCATTGGTAGGCTTATCTTTTTTAATTTTTTCTCATTTTATTTCATCTCTGAGTAAGCAAAACACTTATGTTGTTTGAAAGTTAGAACTAAACAGTCCCAGAGGCTCACATTCAGTACTGTACCTTCCACTCCACTTTCATCTACCACCGATGGGTGAAAGTTTTTATTAATTTTTTTTTATTTGTTGTTCACTGTTGAGTCACTAAGTTATGTCTGACTCTTTGTGACCCGTGAACAGCAGCACGACAGGCTTCCCTGTCCTTCGCTGTCTCTCAGTTTGCTCAGACTCATGTCCATCGAGTCAGTGATGCCACCCAACCATCTCATCTTCCGTCGCCCCTTTCCTCCTCCTACCCTCAATCTTTCCCAGCATCAGGGTCTTTTCCAATGAGTTGGCTCTTCGCATCAGGTGGCCTAAGTATTAGAGCTTCAGCTTCAGCATCAGTCTTTCCAGTAAATAATAAGGGTTAATTTCCTTTAGGATTGACTAGTTTTTTTCTTCCAAAGAGCAAGTGTTTATCCTTGTTGCAGTTCTATTTTGCAACACACACACACACCCCTATCTATATCTATACAAAAAAAAATAAATAAATACACGTATATAGCCTCCTTTCTCTTTCTTACACAAAACATAATATACTATATATACACTTGGGTTTATTTTTTTCCTAAATCACAGTGTGTCCTGGAATTCACATCAATTTGCAGAGCTCTTAATCTTTTTCTACAGTGAATAGTATTCTGCATGTGAATGCACCATGATTTATTCCATCAGGTTTCTATAGTTGGGCATTTGTGTTGTTTCCAGTATTTTGCTTTTAAAAATAATGCCTCAGTAAATAATTTTGTGTACATCTTGGGGTTTTTTTCCCCTCAAATTTATGGAAAAGTATCTTCAGGTTTAGTGGGAATTGCTGCCGTGTCAAGCATAGAAGCATATGTGATTTTGCTATGTAATACCAAAGCCCTTCCATAGAGATTCCCATCAGTACCTAGGAAGCTTTTTAACATAGCCCAGTACACAAAATATGTTTTTGAGCTATTGGATTTCTTGTCCTTCTATAGATGAGAAACTGTATCTTAATATAGTTTCAATTTCCACTTCTCTTACTGTGAGAGAAGTTACTAAGCATTTATATATTTAAAGAACTTCTATGTGTGTTTTTTTGTTAACTGATTGTTCATGTCTTTTGCTTATTTTGCATGAGGTTGTAGGTCTTTTTTAAAACCTATTTTAAAGATTATTAGAGATCTTAGCCCTTCATCTGTGATAATATGGCAAATATTTTCTTTTCATCTGCCACTTATCATTTGTTTTTGTTTATGGTGGTTTTGGTCATTCAAACTTCTTAAATGTACTTGAATCCATCTTTTATCGTAGCTGGGGTTCAAGTCATAACTCACCCACAGGTTATTTAAACACTTTACCAATTCTCTCCTAGTCCTTGAGCAGTTTGATGTTCTCTCATACCTTAGATCTCTGCTCTACTTTGTTCTGACATATCATGGGAAAAGAGGTGACTTTATGATTGTTCCAACACCATGCATTAAAAAGCCCACATTTTTCCCAGTGATTTGAGATGCCACTTTTATTATATATTAAATTTTATGTATATTTGCATCTATTTCTGAAATTTGTATGTTATTCCTTTTATTGTTCTCTTTATACAATGATACCCTCTATTTTAATTATAGAAGTGTATATATGTTTAATAATTGGTAAAACAAAGCACTCTTCTTTTTCAGAATTTTCTTCATTCTTGTCTCTTTATTTTTCAATACAAACTTTAAAATCAACTTATCTAGCTCTATAAATGAAAATTGTTGGATTTTATTGGGGAGAATTAGCTCTTTTATGCTATCATTCTAATCAAGGAGAAGAATGCTGTTCCATTTAATAAAATCTGCTTTTCTTTCTTTCACATGTAGCTACAGTTTTCCCTCCACCATTTAAAAAAGAAACTGTCTTTCTCCATTGTATATTCTTGCCTCCTTTGTCACAGATTAATTGACTGTAGGAACCTGTGTTTGTTTCTGGGCTTTCTACCCTGTTCCTTTGATCTAGACTTCCATTTTTGCTGTAGTACATACTATTTTAATTACTGTAGCTTTGCAGTATAGTCCGAAGTTAGGGAGTCTGATTCCTACAGCTCCATTTTTCTTTCTCAGGATTGCTTTGAATATTCAGGGTATTTTGTGCTTCCATAAAAATTTAAATTTTTTTCTTCTGGTTCTGTGAGAAATGCCATTGGTAATTGGATAGGGGTTGCATTAAATCAGTACATTGCTTTGGGTTGCTGCTCAGCTGTGTCTGATTCCTTGAGACCCCATGAACTGAAGCATGCCAGGCTTCCCTGTACTTCACCATCTCCCAAAGCTTGCTCAAATTCATGTCCCTTGAGTCAGTGATGCCACGCAGCCATCTCATCCTCTATCACCCCCTTCTCCTCCTGCCTTCAATCTTTCCCAGCATCAGGGTCTTTTCTAATGTGTCAGCGCTTCTCTTCAGGTGGCCAAAGTACTGGACCTTCAGTTTCAGCATCAGTCTTTCCAATGAATATTCAGGGTTGATTTCCTTAGGATTGACTGCTTTGATCTCCTTGCTGTCCAAGGGACTCTCAAGGGTCTTCTCCAACACCACAGTTAAAAAGCATCAATTCTTCGGTGCTCAGCCTTCCTTATGGTCCAACTCTCACATCCATACGTGACTACTAAAAAAGCCATAACTTTGAGTAGACGGACCTTTGTCGGCAAAGTAATGTCTCTGCTTTTTAATATGCCGTCTAGGTTACTCATAGCTTTTCTTCCAAGGAGCAATCGTCTTTTAATTTCATGGCTGCAATCACTGTCCACAGTGATTTTGGAGCCCAGAAAATAAAGTCAGTCACTGTGTCCATTGTTTCCCCATCTATTTGCCATGAAGTGATGGGATCAGATGCCACGATCTTCATTTTTTGAATGGTGAGTTTTACTCCAGCTTTTCCACTCTCCTCTTTCACCTTCATCAAGAGGCTCTTTAATTCCTCTTTGCTTTCTGCCATAAGAGTGGTGTCATCCGCATATCTGAGGTTATTGCTATTTCTCCCAGCAATCTGGATTCAAACTTGTGCTTCACCCAGCCTGGCATTTCGCATAATGTACTCTGCATATAAGTTAAATAAGCAGGGTGACAGTATACAGTCTTGATGTACACCTTTCCCAATTTGGAACCAGTCCTTTGTTCCATGTCTGGTTCTAACTGTTGCTTCTTGACCTTTCTCAGGAGACAGGTACTGTGGTCTTGTATTCCCATCTCTTTGAGAATTTTCCACAGCTTGTTCTGATCCACACAGTCAAAGACTTTAGTCTTTAGATTGCCTTGGGTAGTATAGTCATATTAAAATACTGATTCTTTCAAACCAAGAACATAGTACATCTTTCCATCTGCTTGTGTCACCTTCGATTTCTTTAATTGGCATTTTACAGTTTTCAGATTACAGGTCTTTTTTTTCTCTTTAGATAGAGTTCCTCCTAGGTATTTTATTCTTTTTGATGTGATGTTAAATGAGATTGTTTCCTTAATTTCTCTTTCTGACCTTTAATTGTTAGTGTATAGGAATATAAGTGATTTCTGTGTATTAATTTTGCATCCTGTGACTTTACTGAATTAATTGATGAGCTCTAGTAGTTTTCTGGTAGCATCTTTAGGATATTCTATGTATAGTATCATGCCATCTGCAAACAGTGACAGTTTTCTTCTTCTTTTCCAGTTTGGATACGTATATCTCTATTTCATCTCTGATTGCTATGGATCAGTTTCAGTTCAGTCTCTCAGTCGTGTCCAGCTCTTTGTGACCCCATGAACCACAGCACATCAGGCCTCCCTGTCCATCACCAACTCCCGGAGTTTACTCAAACTCATATCCATCAAGATGGTGATGCCATCGAACCATCTCATCCTCCATCATCCCCTTCTCCTCCTGCCCCCAATCCCTCCCAACATCAGGGTCTTTTCCAATGAGTCAACTCTTCACATGAGGTGGCCAAAGTATTGGTGTTTCAGCTTCAGCATCAGTCTTGCCAATGAACACCCAGGACTGATCTCCTTTAGGATGGACTGGTTGGATCTCCTTGCAGTCCAAGGGACTCTCAAGAGTCTTCTCCAACACCACAGCTCAAAAGGATCAATTCTTTGGTGCTCAGCTTTCTTTATAGTCCAACTCTCACATCCATACATGACTACTGGAAAAACCATAGCCCTGACTAGACAGACTATGTTGGTAAAGTAATGTCTCTGCTTTTTAATATGCTATCTAGGTTGGTCATAACTTTCCTTCCAAGCAGTAAGCGTCTTTTGTTTTCATGGCTGCAATCACCATCTGCAGTGGTTTTGGAGCCCAAAAAAATAAAGTCTGACACTGTTTCCACTGTTTCCCCATCTATTTCCCATGAAATGATGGGGCCAGATGCCATGATCTTAGTTTTCTGAATGTTGAGCTTTAAGCCAACTTTTTCACTCTCCTCTTTCACTTTCATCAAGAGGCTCTATAGTTCTTCTTCACTTTCTGCCATAAGGGTGGTGTCATCTGCATATCTGAGGTTATTGATATTTCTCCCAGTAATCTTGATTCCAGCTTGTGCTTCTTCCAGCCCAGCATTTCTCATGATGTACTCTGCATATAATTATAATGCAGGGTGACAATATACAGCCTTGACTTACTCCTTTTCCTATTTGGAACCAGTCTGTTGTTCCATGTCCAGTTCTAACTGTTGCTTCCTGACCTGCATACAGGTTTCTCAAGAGGCAGGTCAGGTGGTCTGGTATTCCCATCTCCTTCAGAATTTTTCACAGTTTATTGTGATCCACACAGTCAAAGGCTTTGGCATAGTCAATAAAGCAGAAATAGATGTTTTTCTGGAACTCTCTTGCTTTTTCGATGATCCAGCGGATGTTGGCAATTTGATCTCTGGTTCCTCTGCCTTTTCTAAAACCAGCTTGAACATCTGAAAGTTCACGTTTCACGTGTTGCTAAAGTCTGGCTTGGAGAATTTTGAGCATTACTTTACTAGCATGTAAGATGAGTGCAATTGTGCACTAGTTTGAGCATTGCCTTTTTTGGCATTTTTTTGGCATTTGAGCATTTTTTGGCATTGCCTTTCTTTGGGATTGGAATGAAAACTGACTTTTTCCAATCCTGCAGCCACTGCTGAGTTTTCCAAATTTGCTGACATATTGAGTGCAGCACTTTCACCCCATCATCTTTTAGGATTTGAAATAGCTCAACTGGAATTCCAACCTCCACTAGCTCTATTTGTAGTGTTGCTTCCTAAGGCCCACTTGACTTCACATTTCAGGATGTCTGGCTCTAGGTGAGTGATCACACCATCGTGATTATCTTGGGTTGTGAAGATCTTTTTTGTACAGTTCTTCTGTGTATTCTTGCCACCTCTTCTTAATATCTTTTGCTTCTGTAGGGTCCATACCATTTCTGTCCTTTATTGAGCCAATCTTTGCATGAAATGTTCCTTTGGTATCTCTAATTTTCTTTAAGAGATCTCTAGTCTTTCCCAGTCTATTGTTTTCCTCTATTTCTTTGCATTGATTGCTGAGGAAGGCTTTCTTATCTCTCCATTTGATTCTTTGAAACTCTGTATTCAAATGGGTATATCTTTCTCCTTTGCTTTTCACTTCTCTTCTTTTCACAGCTATTTATAAGGCCTCCTCAGAAAGCCTTTTTGCTTTTTTGCATTTCTTTTCCTTGGGGATGCTCTTGATCCCTGTCTCCTGTACAATGTCACAAACCTCTGTCCATAGTTCATCAGGCACTCTGTCTATCAGATCTAGTCCCTTAAATCTATTTCTCACTTCCACTGTATAATCATAAGGAATTTGATTTAGGTCATAGCTGAATGGTCTAGTGGTTTTCCCTACTTTCTTCAATTTCAGTCTGAATTTGGCAATAAGGAGTTCATGATCTGAGCCACAGTCAGCTCCCAGTCTTGTTTTTGCTGACTCTATAGAGCTTCTCCATCTTTGGCTGCAAAGAATATAATCAATCTGATATTGGTATTGACCATCTGGTGATGTGCATGTGTAGAGTCTTCTCTTGTGTTTTTAGTAGAGGATATTTGTTATGACCAGTGCCTTCTCTTGGCAAGACTCTGTTAGCTTTCGCCCTGCTTCATTCAAGGCCAAATTTGCCTGTTACTCCAGGTGTTTCTTGACTTTTGCATTCCAGTCCCCTATAATGAAAAGGACATCTTTTTGGGGTGTTAGTTCTAAAAGGTCTTGTAGGTCTTTTTAGAACAATTCAACTTCAGCTTCTTCAGCATTACTGGTCAGGCCATAGACTTGGATTACCGTGATACTGAATGGTTTTGCCTTAGAAATGAACAGAGATCATTCTGTCATTTTTGAGATTGCATCCAAGTACTGCTATGGCTAGGACTTGCAAAACTATGTTGAATAAAGTGGTGACACTGGACATCTTTGCCTTATTCCTGATCTTAGAGAAAGTGCTTTCAGCTTTTCACCATTGAGAATAATATTAGCAGGTTTGTCATATATGGCCTTTATTATGTTAAGTTCTTTCTATGACCACTTTCTGAAGAGCTTTTATATTAAATGCATGGTGAATTTTATCAAAATCTTTTCCTGCAACCATTAAAATGATTATATGATTTTTATCCTTCAGTTTGTTAATGTGGTATATCCCATTGATTGATTTGTAGCTATTGAATAATCCTTGCATCCGTGGGATAAATCTCACTTATTTGCAACAACATAGGTGGACCTAGAGATTATCATATTAAGTAAGACAGAGAAAGACAAATATCATATGTTATCACTCACATGTGTACTTTATTTTTTTAAATGGTACAAGTGAACTTATTTACAAAACAGATTTACAAATATTAAAAGCAAACTTATGATTACCAAAGGGGAAATGTGGGAAGGGGAGGGATAAAGCAGGAACTTGGGATTAACATACATACACTACTATATATAAGATAGATAACAGACAAAGACCTACTGTACAGCATAGGGAACCATACTGAATATTCTGTGATAACCTGTATGAGAAAAGAATCTGAAAAAGAATGAATATATGTGTTTACATAACTGAATCATTGTGCTGTACACCCGAATCTAACACAATACTGTAAACTAACTAAACTCCAGTAATTTCTCTTTAATTCAGCATTTTTAAATTTCCTAATCTTACACTACTTATATGCAGAGTACATCATGAGAAACGCTGGGCTGGAAGAAGCACAAGCTGGAATCAAGATTGCTGGGAGAAATATCAATAACCTCAGATATGCAGATGACACCACCCTAATGGCAGAAGGTGAAGAGGAACTAAAAAGCCTCTTGATGAAAGTGAAAGAGGAGAGTGAAAGAATTAGCTTCAAGCTCGGCATTCAGAAAACTAAGATCATGGCACCTGGTCCCATCACTTCATGGGAAATAGATGGGGAAACAGTGGAAACAGTGTCAGACTTTATTGTTTTGGGCTCCAAAACCACTGCAGATGGTGATTGCAGCCATGAAATTAAAAGACACTTACTCCATGGAAGGAAAGTTATGACCAACCTAGATAGAATATTAAAACACAGAGACATTACTTTGCCAACAAAGGTCCGTCTAGTCAAGGCTATGCTTTTTCCAGTGGTCATGTATGGATGTGAGAGTTGGACTGTGAAGAAAGCTGAGCCTCAAAGAATTGATGCTTTTGAACTGTGGTGTTGGAGAAGACTCTTGAGAGTCTCTTTGACTGCAAGGAGATCCA
Organism: Cervus canadensis; assembly: GCF_019320065.1. Lineage (NCBI taxonomy): Eukaryota > Metazoa > Chordata > Mammalia > Artiodactyla > Cervidae > Cervus > Cervus canadensis. Next base: position 25,338,596 of record NC_057405.1, read on the forward strand.
ACCAGTCCATCCTAAAGGAGATCAGTCCTGGGTGTTCATTGGAAGGACTGATGTTGAAGCTGAAACTCCAATACTTTGGCCACCTCATGTGAAGAGTTGACTCATCGGAAAAGACCCTGATGCTGGGGAGGATTGAGGGCAGGAGGAGAAGGGGACAACAGAGGATGAGATGGCTGGATGGCATCGCCGACTCAATGGACATGAGTTTGAGTAAGCTCCAGGAGTTGGTGATGGACAGGGAGGCCTGGCGTGCTGCAATTCATGGGGTCGCAAAGAGTTGGACACGACTGAGTGACTGAACTGAACTGAACTGAACTGAATCTTATACTAACTACATTAATAACATGATTTGCAGTAGCATAGAGAAGATGTATAGGGGAGTGATCCAGACTGTTTCATTATATATAGAAGTCAGTGAAATAGTTGCACTGTTTTTTAAAAATGACCATAAGAGGGGAAAATAGCTCTTTTTCTGATTAACCTTAAGTCTTTGGAGCAAGAGTCTATATTCGATTGCTCATATAGTAAAATAAATATATATATGTGCATGTTTGAGTTTGTGTAGAATGTGCATATGATTTTCAACTTACAGCTGGTTGAGGTTTGACAGAAAACAGCAAAATTCTGTAAAGCAATTATTCTTCAATAAAAAATAAATTAGAAAAAAGAATAATAGTAAATAAAACAAATTTTCACCTGGAGAGAAATGAGAATCTACTTTTTTGCATTTCAAATGTATTTTAAATTTTTCTTATATAGGTTTCTCCCATTTCTTTTTAAGTTTATACCCAAGTGTTTTCTACTTTTAATATTTGCAAATGAAATTTTTCATCTACTATGCCTTTTAACCAGTTATCATTTATTTATATGAGGTTGTTGATTTCTGTGGGTTAGAATTGTACTCTGTTAAGTCACAGAATAAACCTTGTGTTAACTTTATTATTGGTCTCAGACTTTCCAAGAATGTCATCAATTGCAAATAAGGCTAGTTTTATTTCTTTATTTTTCCTAATTCTCATACCTCTGCTTCTTTTGTCATGTCTGAATGCAATGTCCAACACTCCCAATTCAACATGAAATAATAGTGGAAATGGGAGCATCCATCTGGGGGCAGTTTTTGAGACAGATAATTGTAGTGACGCTCCGTTCTGCATAGTAGAGTAAGTGTAGCCTGCTAGAGCAACAGGCAAGTGTCCCTGCAGGAAACCTGCTTCATTTGTGGTACTACAGAAGATGTGCTTCCATGGAGTTAAACTTAAGATCCAGTACTCTTTTAAGGTAGAAATCCAGGGAACTTTCTGATATTACCTCAAAGAAGTCTTGGAGAAATTCTTTTGTATTACATGCACCAAATTGCTGTCCTCCTCTCTGTGTTGATGAGGTGGTCAAGTCTATGGATATGCCTTTGTGAGAGCAAGTCTCAGGGCTGAAGGCGATTCCCATTACAGTAGAATAATGGAAGACTAAATTCACCTGTGTGTTTATGATTTTAATATATTTGATTCACTGTCTTCTTAGGTGTTTATGTGAATGGAGATTATTTTGTATTAGAAACCTTGAAAAAAATTTTTAGTCACAGGACATCAGAGACTATATCTTTTATAATATGTTCCAGCCAAATGCATGTAATATCCAGGCTATCACCACAATTTCAGGTCTCTATCGCATAAAAGTGAACATAAATAAGAACACATTGGGATATTTTTAACCACAGGGGCACCAGTATAAGCACTTAATGGATTTTCTGAAATTTTTATTTCATAAGATTTAATCCTTGGGAGTAGTTTGGAAAAAGTTATGTCACACCAAGGTAGCACATTATGCAAAGTAGTAATGAAATTTATAGTTAAAAATATGCTATAATCATATAGCATGAGATATCAATGCTTATACATACAAAGCAACTTAGATTAAAGGATACTTTTGTAGTTTCCAGTTTTAGGCTATTACAAATAAAGCTGATAGCAACAACCCAAAAAAAAGCAACTTGGAGAAGTTGTTGTGGTGTATCAGCTGAGGAAAACTCTGGTATTTTTTCTTACTTCTACACTTATAAAGCAAAAATATTTTTCCAGGCAACTGGTCAGTAGTGAAAAAAGAATTCAGCATGAATTAAATATAGGAAAAATGTCCTTGAATTAAAACATTTTCATCAAAACTTTACTGAACTGTCCATTAAATTTACGTACTTAATTTAATGGCATACAAAAGAAGTTCCATGTACAGGGGAAACTCCATATTTTAACAAAGAAAACTTCAAAAAGAGAATAGGATAAAATAAAACAGTTGTTCTGTTACAACTTTAAAAACCTTGAATGGTTTAGTGGTATCATTATATTTATATTTGTTATGTTAAAATAAAGTTTTGCCCAATAACATTTTAGTTTTTGAGGCAAAGGGCTTTGTATGTTGCTTTTACTTTAACCTTGTGGTGTCTATATAGCTGGCTCAGTAGTCCTCTTTTCTTTTCTTTATATTTATTATTTATTTGACTGCAGTGCACCTTAGTTATGACACGTGAATTCTCAGTTGTGTCTTGTAGGATCTAGTTCCCTAACTAGAGATCAAACCTGAGCCCCCTCCATTGGGAGCATGGAGTCTTAGCCACTGGACCCCCAGGAAGTCCCAGTACTCCTCTTTTCAAGTATAACCACCGTTTTCCAACATTTATTATATACTATGATGCTGGATGGATAGATGGCCCCTATTTTTAAGAAGATCATAAACTACTGGAAGGGACAGAAAAGAAAACTAATAATCGCAATTCAGAGGTTAAAAAGAAAAGCCTAGGGACCTGAGAGGCAGAATCAAAGCTTCAGGGGAACATTAGGGAAGCTTTTGCTGTCTTGGAAACCTGCATGGTAGAAGATGGATCACTGGAGAGCAGGCAAGGACAAGAGAAAACAGGAATCTATTAGAAACCACATGTGTGCGGAATGGCGAGTGGTCCAGAGTGATGGTAACTAGTTGTTCAAGGTCCATCTTTCCAGACAGGTTGTAAGATCTGTAAGGATGAGAACAGTGTCTTTCTTCTTCAGCATGATGCTCCTTTCCACTGTCTAGCAACAGGTGACATTTTAAGAAACTCTATAAAAATTTCTATTTTCTGTTTGCATTAATATTTTATATTAATAAGTTGTTGCTTTTAAATTTTTTAATTAATTTAATGCTTAAGAAAGTGAAAGTTAGTCACATAGTCATGTCCACCTCTGCAATCCCATGGACTGCAGCTTGCCCTGCTCTTCTGTCCACGGAATTCTCCAGGCAAGAGCGTTGGAGTGGGTTGCCATTTCCTTCTCCAGGGGATCTTCCCGACCTGGGGATCAAACCTGGGTCTCCTGCATTGCAGGTAGATTCTTTACCAACTGAACCACTTCTACAATATATTAAATACCCATCGATCCAGCAACCAGATTAAGAAAGAAAATATTGCCTATCCATTTACAGCCTATTCTTAACATGCCCCCTTGTCCCTAATCTGTAACTACTCATTCTGGATTTTATAGTTAGCATTCTAAGGGGCTTCTTTATAATTGTGTTATATATTTTTTTAATTTATCTTATTGGAGTATAGTTGATTTACAATCTTGTGTTAGTTTCTACTGTACAGCAAAGTGATTCAGCTTTTATAGATAGATAGATACTCTTTTTCATATTATTTTCTATTATGGCTTATCATAGGATATTGAATACTGTTCGCTGTGCTATTCAGTAGGACATTGCTGTGCATCCATTCTATATAAAATAGCTTATATCTGCTAAGCCCAAACTCCCATTCTGTTACATATATTTATGGGCGTGCTTAGACTTTACATAAATATTATCGTGATGTTTATTTAATATGTTATTTGGTTTCTTTCCTCAATATTATTTCTGAGAGTCACCCATGTTGATATTTGTGACTACAGTTAATTTTGGTTTCCTGGTTGTAGTCTATCATGTAGTTGTACACAGTTTTCTTTGTCAGTTTTGCTTATAGTAGACATTTGTTTCCAGTACTTTGTTCTTACAAACAATGATGCTGTAAAGAATTTCATATGTTCCCATTTGTAATGGGAGGGACTTTCTGTACAAGGCTTACACCAAGAAATATATCTGCCAGTGAGCGTCTCTCAGCCTTCTCACTGACACTTGGGATTGTAGCCCTTTTAAATTTCTGTTGATCAGATATGTGTGAATAGCATCTCATTATGTTATTGGATTCACCGAATTATTCTTGAGGTTTTGTCTTTATTTATTGACATTTAGTTTTGTCTTCTGTGAGTTGCTGATTCATCTTGTACTAATTTCACTTACGTGTAATTGGTCTTTTTTAGTTGATCCAGTTATGTGTTTTATTGATTCAGTTATCAGTTGTATGTGTTGTGAATATAATTTCTTTTTACTTTTATAAAATATACAATTATCAAATATAATCAATATTTCTTTTGGTTTGTGCCTTTTAGGTCTTGTATATGAACTCTGCTCAGAATTCACAATGTATATATTATCTTATGTGATGTTATGTTATATTTATTTCAGGCCTTTAGTCCACTTGAAATTTTTTATGTAGTATGAAATAGGGATCTGAAATATGCTGGCTGCCATTAATGATCATCACCTACATCTATTCAATTCAGCAGATTTTTATGGTGATATTTGAATTGTTTTAACTTCTACATTTATTTTCTGAAACAAATATATAGAAAGAAACTCCAACAACAAATTTTCATAGTCTGAGGACCCAGAAAATCTTTTAGGAAATACAAGATTAATTCTTGATCTTTTTTCTTTTTTTTTTAATTTCCAAAATAATGAGAATGTTCTCTAGTACATGTCAAAATGATCAATGAATTTATTTCTTTCTATAAATCAAAACTAATTAGTATAATTTTTAACCTCTGGATTTAAATAATTTGATGTGTTTCCACTGGTCACAGTTGTTATCTTTGTTGACTCATAAGTTCTCCCATCTTTGGCCAGTGCAGACTCATCATGATTCATTGATTCCTTTAGTCCTTGACTTTCCCTGCTTTCTGGCATGAAGATGTTCCCGGATTATCTTATACATTCCTGTCCTAACATAGAATCAGCCATATTTCCAATGGGAATTCACTTTCTAACTTCCATTTATTCTCTTACTCTGAAAGATATATATTATATTTCCATTTTTAGCAACTTCCAAGAAAACTTTTCACCTATAGTTTGCTTAAAAATATATAATCCTGTCTTTGTAAATAATATAAAGAACTTAGAACTCTCATCACATTGGAAATTTGACTCTGAACACTTCTGAATTCATTTGCAAGGGCTGTTGTGACATCTGTTGCAGTGAACTCCTATAATTTGTGTTTTTCTGAAAATGTCTTTATTCTGTCCTCATTCTTGAAAGACAACTAACTTTCCAATTTTAGATTAACTTTTGTCTCAGCACATTGAAGATGTGTTGCTATTCTCTTCACCTGCCACTGCTGCTGCTCTGACATCAGTCTCATTCTTATTTGAATGTAGGTTGCCTGTTTTAACAAATTGCTTTTAATCTTCTCGTCATTAATGTTTTCACTTTGACTATAATGTGACAGACAGCATTAAAACTAGTGTGTATTTATTCTGCGTGGGGTTTATTGTTTTTTCCAAATCTAAGAATTTGTGTCTTTCTCAATTGTGGAAAAGTCTTATTTTTCACAATATGAATATTAAAAACATGTTCTCTTCCTCTTCTCACCACTCTTTTACACTGGACCTTCAAGTAGGCATGTGTTAGACCTTCTCATCCTGTCTTCCATGCCTTATAACACATCCTCCATATTTTCCTAATCTCTCTCTGCTAAATTCTGCAGAATTCTACAGATATCTTCTCTGGTTTATTAATTCTTCTTCAGTTATATGTGGCCTAAAATTTAGCCCATCCTCAGATTTTTAATTTAAATGAATGTGTTTTACTTCTATATATTCTTTTTAGTTCCCTTCCAAATACATATAATTGCACAAATATTCTCTCAGTCTTAGTCCTTGGTCATATTTACAATATTCTTTTTAAATTGACAGAAGCATTTTAAGCCTACCTGTTTCACGTTCGATGTTAGGTAATCCCCACATCTCATGTGCTCTGTCAGGTCTGAAGTCGAGTCTCTGACACTGCTTGCTATTTTGTTGATTCTGCTCACTGTGGTTTGTTTCCTTGTGGGTGAGCTCCTCTTACGCTGACCTTAATTTGAAGAAAACAAGTTAAGAATGCCTTTCTCCAAGAAAATACATATTTTCTCTGGTAGCTACTCTCCTGCACTGGTGCACTAGGACCTGGAAGTCCCTAGATTGTTAGCGTGGTGATTCTCAAACTGCGCCTGTGTTGTTAATTATCACCTACAGATAGGCTGCTAGTTAATTTCCAGGGGAGGCTTTTTCCCCTGAAGCCAAGGACTAAGAATTTTAAAGTATCCTTTTGAATCCCTTTACCGAGACAGATTTTTTTTCCCCCAGCTCAGTCTTTCACTGAGGGCCTAGCCTTTTGAGCATGCTAGCTTTATGCGTGATTCTTAGTTATTTGCCCATTTTCCTAGGCAAAGATTTTTGTCCCCCGTTCCCTTTATGAGGTTATCAAAATCCAGTCTACATTTCTGGTGTTGTAGATGCTGCCAGGGAAATCAGGGCTTCCATGCTGACTTACCACTCTAATTTCCATTTTTAATTTGAAGAAATCCATCTCATAATTTCCAGAGGCCATTAGTGGGAGAATTTTCACAATATCTAGTCCAACAGAAATGGGAGTTTCTCTACATCTCTTTAAATTACAAAATTTCTCAACTCCATTTTAGCAAGGCTATCTCAGTAAATATTAAAAACTTAGAAGACTAAAACTAAATTCTACATTTAAAGATTTAAAATCTTTAATATAAGAATTGAATTATTATAGAGATCATATCAAAAAAGTAAAATTAAGGAATGCCAGGGTTATTAAGACTAGTAGCAACATTTTATTGAATGAAGTGTCCTTCCTTCTAGCCAGCATTCTCATAATGTTAGACAAATTATGTAATTATGATGCAGATGCTAAACTGATCAGCCCAACATGTGATATTAACCATACAGTGGAAGAAAAAAGAATAACCTTTTTATACAACTTGATTTAACTTTCATTTCTTCATCTCAACTTCAATATACAAAATTTTCTGAAAGGTAAAGCATGTATTAAAACTGCTATAGTTTAAGCACAGATACATATTTAAATAAAGAGCCTTTTAGAATTGAGTTGAAAAGATTAGCTAGATATAGCTTAACTGGTTAATCATTCTTCAACAAAATTTTCCCAAAACAAACCCATTCTATTATGAGAGATATCTACAGTTTCTCTCATAATCAGCTCTAATACAGAAACAAGTTTTCTGCATCAAAATCTCTTTTTATTTAAGCTAATTTAATCATTTTCAAGTCCAGTGGAGGATGATCACAGTGCATCATAAATTTTATTATTATACGAATGCTATTCTAGATTCTTCATGTTTAGTTAATTTCACATACTTTAAGCTGGTAATAATTGCAAGGGGATAGCAATCTCTAATAGACAAAAAGTCTCCTTCAGCTTTTTCCTATTGGCATTAGCACAGTGTTTACTTTGGCGATAAAGAAAAAGCAAAACGAAGAGAAGCCAAAGGACATAAAGCACCAGGTAGTGTCTTTAATATCCTTGGCAGAAATTCCTAGCAGTAGCAGCATACCAGCTGGCATTCAAAAAAGTGCATTAGCTCTGGTTTTATACAGACTCCTACAAAGGCAACTGTGTATGTGGCAATTTAAGGACTGCTGAGCTATGGGTCAAATTTAGCCCCACTGAATAAACAATAAAACTTCATCAAACTCAGCATACTATTGCACGGTCAGTAGTGACCTTGTTCAGAGTGGTTTCAATGGATTTGCACAGACAGATGAAGAATTTTCATGTTAGAATATGAATCAGATCACCCAGCACTCTTGCTTATAATGCTTGAGGCAACGATATTGCTTTGAGAATAAAATCCAAATTTCTTATCAAGGCCCATAAGACCTTACAAGTTTCACCACTGCTTTTCTCTGCAACACCATTATACACTGCTCACCTCCTCTCTATTCAGGCCACACTGACCTCCTTTCTATTTGTGGAATATGCCAAGTCCTTTCTCAAGCCAAAGTAGATCCACAGGGGAAAACGGTCTTTGAATTATGCTGGAAAAATTAAATATTTTTTAAATTAGCCTCAATCCATACGTTACATCTATAAAAATTAACTCAAAAATGGACAACAGACAAAAATATAAGAGGCAAAATTGTAACCATTTAGAAGAAAACAGAAGAAAATCTCTTCTGACCTGGGTCAAAGATTTCTTAAATAAACATGACCTATAAAGGAAAAAACTGATTGAAAACTCTCATCAAAATTTAAAACTTTATTCCTAAAAAGACATGATTGAGGGAAGCAAAAAGGCAAGTCCAGGCTTCCCTGGTGGTTCAGACTGTAAAGGACCTCCTGCAATGTGGGAGACCCAGGTTCAATCCCTGGCTTGTGAAGATCCCCTGGAGGAGGGCATGGCAACCCACTACAGTAGTCTTGCCTGGATAATTCTATGGACAGAGGAGCCTGGAGGGCTCAGTCCATGGGGTTCCAAAGAGTCAGACACAACTGAACAACTGATACTTTAAATTTTAGACTAGGGGGAAAAAATCCAAAATACATCTGATAAAGGTTTGTATCCAAAATATAAGAAGAACTCTTTCAACTCTTTCAATAAGAAGACAAACAATCCATTAACAGGAAGACAAAAAAGACTTGAACAGGCATTTCACAAAAGAAGGTAAACAAATGACAAATAAGAGCATGAAGAGAGTCTCAACATCACAAGTCATCAGGAAAATGAAATTACAACTGTCATGAGATAACAATACATACTACCAGAATAGCTTTAATTAAAAACACTGACAGCTCCACATGCAGATGATGTAATGACAGCCCTCACCCTTTGTTGGTGGAATGTAGAGTGGCATAGCCATTCAAGTCTGTATGATGTTTTTCTTTACAGTATACTAATGCATATATATAGAATTTAGAAAGATGGTAACGGTAACCCTATATGCGAGACAGCAAAAGAGACACAGATGTATAGAACAGTCTTTAGGACTCTGTGGGAGAAGGTGAGGGTGGGATGGTTTGGGAGAATGGCATTGAAACATGTATATTATCACATGTGAAACGAATCACCAGTCCAGGTTGGATGCATGAGACAGGGTGCTCGGGGCTGGTGCACTGGGATGACCCAGAGGGGTGGGATGGGGAGGGAGGTGGGAGGGAGGGTCAGGATAGGGAACACATGTACACCCATGGCTGATTCATGTCAATGTATGGCAAAACCAATACAATATTGTAGAGTAATTAGCCTCCAATCAAAATAAATACATTTATATTTTTAAAAATAAATAAATAAAAAGAAAAAAATGAAGTCTGTATGACAGTATCTTACAAAGTTAACCACAAGTTTCATCAATCCTACTTTTAAACAGTTATCTAAAAGAAATCAAAATGTGATGATGTCCACATGAAGACTTGCACCATTCACAGCAGCATTATGCACAATTGTAAAAAACTATAAATAACCCAAAAGTGAGTGGATGAAAAAAAGTGTATGATATCCATATCATGGAATACTGCTCAGCAATAAATTTTTTAAAAAGAATAAAATATTAATACACAAAACAAGATGGATGGATCTCAAAAACATAGTACGTGAAAGAAAACACAGAAGACTACATACCACTTAATTCCATTACATGAAATACTAAAAAAAAGGTAAAAAGCATACTGAGAGAACTACGATCGCTGGCTGCTGGGGACTGGAAGTCAGAGCACAGGCTCCAGTGTAAAGAGGCACAATGAAACTGTTCAGGGTGATGGAGCCATTCTAGGTCTACAGACAGTTCCCAAATTCATACATACGTACCAAAATTCATCAAACTGTGTACAATATCCAACATTCATTATGTGTACACATGAAGTAGGTGACTGTTATAGTATGTTAGTTAAATATCTGTAAAGCTAAACAAAAATGACAGCAACTACAAGTATTGAGAACCAGGCCACTTTAATATTTGAGGGCAGAAGAGTGTTTTGTTACTGTTATTGCTTCAAACTGCTATCACACGGCAACAATACAAAGCAGATCAACTTGTGGTCACCCCCAAGGAGACTGGCCAGAGAGGTAGGGATGGAAATGGGGTTCAGTGGAAGCCTGCACAAGGAACGGGTCCAGGACTTCTCCTCCCACAGTGCTTCTAAAACACGAGCATTTCTCATGTCCCACAGACAACAGAGAGATTCTTTTCTATCAAAAGCAAATAACCCATCTTTGCATGTGTTTATTGGCCATCTGTATTTCTCCTTTGGAGAAATGTCTATTTTGGTCTTCTGCCCACTTTTTGATTGGGTTGTTTTTCTGATATTGAGCTTCATGAGCTGCTTACATATTCAGAGATTAATCCTTTGTCAGTTGCTTCATTTGCAATTATGTTCTCTCATTCTGAGGGTTGTATTTTCACCTTGTTTATAGTTTCCTTTGTGCAAAAGCTTTTAAGTTTTATTATGTGCCATTTCTTTATTTCTGTTTTTATTTCCATCAATCTAGGAGGTGAATCAGAGAGAATCGTTCTGCAATTTATGACAAAGAGTGTACTGCCTATATTTTTCTCTAAGAGTTTTTTACTTTCTGGCCTTATATTTGTCTTTAAGTCATGTTAAGGTTTTTTTGTGTATAGTGTTAGAAAGTGTTCTAATTTCATTCTTTTACACAGAGCTGTCCAGTTTTACCAGCACCACTTATTGAAAGTGAAAGTCACTCAGTTGTGTCTGACTCTTTGAGACCCCATGGACTATACAGTCCATGGAATTCTCTAGGCCAGAATACTGGAGTGGGTAGCTGTTTCCTTCTCCAGGGGATCTTCCCAACCCAGGGATCAAACCCAGGTCTCCTGCATTGCAGGCAGATTCTTTACAAGCTGAGCCACAAGGGAAGCCCACTTACTGAAAGGCTGTCTTTTCTCCATTGTATATTCTTGCCTCCTTTGTCAAAGATAAGGTGTCCATTTGTGCTTTCTGGTTTTGTGCCAGTACCATACTGTCTTGATGACTGTAGCTTTATAATATAGTCTGAAGTCAGGGAGTCTGGTTCCTCCAGTTCCATTTCTCTTTCTCAAGATTGCTTTGGTTATTCATGCTCTTTTATGTTTCCAAACAAATTGTGAAATTTTTTGCTCTAGTTCTATGAAAAATGCCACTGGTAATTTGCCAGGGATTGCATTGAATCTATAGATTGCTTTGGGTAGTGTAGTCATTTTCCCAATATTGATTCTTCCAATCCAAGAACATGATATATCTCTCCAATATGTTTGTGTCATCTTTGATTTCTTTTATCAGTGTCTTATAGTTTTCTACATACAGCTCTTTTGTCTCTTTAGGTAGGTTTATTCCTAGATACTTTACCCTTTTTGTTGCAATGGTGAATGGAATTATTTCCTTAATTTCTGATTTTTCATTGTTAGTGTATAGGAATTTAAGAGATTTCTGTGTATTAATTTTATATCCTGCAACTTTACTAAATTCCTTGATTAGCTCTAGTAGTTATTAGGGTTTTCTACATATAGTATCATGTCATCTGCAAACAGTAAGAGTTTTACTTCTTTTCCATTCTGGATTCCTTTTATTTCTTTTTCTCTTCTGATTGCCATGGCTAGGACTTCCAAAACACTGAACAATATTGAATAATAGTGGTAAGAGTGGGAACCCTTGTCTTATTCCTGATTTCAGAGGAAATGCTTTCAGTTTCTCACTATTGAGAATAATTTTTGCTGTGGGTTTGTCACATATGGCCTTTATTATGTTGAGGTAGCAGCAATATTTACAATATCCAGGACATGGAAGCAACCTAGATGTCATCAATAGATGAATATATAAAGAAGATGTGTTCATATATACAATGGATTATTACTTAGTCATAAAAAGGAATGGCTTTGAGTCAGTTGTAGGGAGATCAACGAACCTGGAGCCTCTTACACAGAGTGAAGTATATCAGAAAGAGAAAAGCAAGTATACATTAAAGCATATATATGGGATCTAAAAAATGGTTCTGATGAATCTAGTAGAGAACGGACTTTTGGACACAGCAAGGGAAGGTGGTGGTGGGACGAATTGAGACAGTAGCATTGACATACATCATGAGTAAAATAGGTAGTTAGTGGGGAGTTGCTATATAACACAGGAAACCCAACCCAGCACTCCATGATGACCTAGAGAGGTAGGATGGGGGAGGGAAGGGAGGCTCAAGAGGGAGTGGACGTGTATATAATTATGACAGACTTGTGTTGTTGCACAGCAGAACCAACACAACATTGTAAAGCACTTTTCCACCAATTAAAAAATAAAAATGTAAAAACAGGAAGTAGCCCAGAGAAAATCTCTTCAGAAACAGACATGGGAGTTTACCCAGAGAACTGGGTCACCTTTCACCCCATAGAGACAAGCCCTGTGAAGGGCAACAGCAGCCTTGCACACGGCTTCAGAATCCTCATGCGGTAACACATGAAGAGCCCAGAATCATCAAGGAGATATGATGAGACCTGCCGTGTGAGGGCGGTGGAGGGTGGGGGCGGGGGGCAAGTAAAGCACACAGATCACAGATGTATGAAGCAGGAGGACCCTCCAGAATGAGTTCATTCATTAAGTCATCCAACAGATACTGGGGAGACGCTTTCTGCAGTGTTACACTGCGCTGCGCTTTGTATTCTTAGTTAAACTAGATAGACTTAAATTAGTGGGCAAGTACTGCAGCACAAGATCGCTAATAGTGTGTTTTAGGACAAATCATTTACCCAGTGTAGACCTCAGGTTGCTCATTTCACAGCTGGGCACAGAGATGTGTGACTCTGGGGTGGGGCAGGCCATGACTTGAAGCGACCCAAGATGCTTCCTGGAGCTCTGGTGAGGTTTGTTTCTCTGCTGGGGTGAACGTGTTTCCTATATTCTTATGACTTGTACACTTTTTAGTATGTGTGTCTTTGTCAACGAAAAGGTTACCAAAAGGACGAATTTCAGTGCCTCTCCCAACCTGAGTGAAATTCTCTGATTCTATGACTACTTTAGGCAAACTACTATGGTAGAGAAGAGAAATGTGAGCAAGACTTTTAGAATGTGGTCCTAGACCCTTTTAACCAACTAATTGTGATCTTGAACCATTTTCTCACCTACACAAGGAGAAGTGGAATCAATTAGGTTTTCTCTAATATCCCCCACTCTCTAAAAGTCTATGATTCCTGCTATAAACATTCAACTCCAACTGATGACGCTCTAAAGTGTGGTCAAGTAGCATCACTCCCAGGCCTTCTGTGTCAACATGGAAGCACCACATGAGACATTGTTGGTTTGTGAACTGTGCTGATAATGATAAACATGACTTCTTCTCATAATTAACTTTTAAGTCCTACCTGGAATCATCTGGAAGCTATTAATCTACTTAGGGAACCATTCTTAAGAAAATGGTTAACACAAAGTTGAGATTCAATGGTTTTATCATCCACGTAAATATGTTTGTGGGAGCTCTCCAAAAAATATATTTCTTCTCCCCATGTGGCTTTATTGCCCCTTCCTGCTCCTCTCTGTTTTCTCATCATAGAAAGAGCCTGATCCCTAGCTTTACTTCTCTGCTTGGAAAGCTCATAAAATTTTTTAATTTAAAAATCATTACTCTTTGGATCTGCCTATGAAGCTTTATTTGAAACAGAAATAGCAGGAGTTATTTGGGGGTTTTGACAAAGATTGTAAATTCTTTAATTCCTTTCTCTATAAACCATTTTATTTATAGGCCTAGTTAAGGGATTAATGGATCATCTAGCATGAGCTGTTTCTTGCCTCTGGATAAGTGGGTATTTTCCTCAAATTTTAAAAGTACTTCTTAAAGCCTTGAGGTTATTATCACTGTTAAGAAAGATGAATTTTTCCAAAAACGTGTTAGAGGCATCGCTCCCTAAGGAAGCCTCTTTGGAGACCCTCAAAGGCTATTATTTGGGTCAGTTATTTATATGACTTCTTTGAACTCTATTTCTTTGAACATTCTCTTTTATACTTTCTCTTGGAGAAAGGTAGACAGTCTGATGGTCACAATTTCTTTCTGAGCCCCTGGGACTGTGGACAATGACCGTTTCAATCTGGACATTATCTGTCTTCCAGAGATGTTTGGCTCCTGGTTCTTCATCACCCCCATCTCTCTAGAGAGAACATTTGGGGGAACATCTCTAGGGGCTTATGCTTAAGACACCAACCTCATGGGAAACCGCCTGAGACATTTAACAAACTAGTTACTAATGTGTTCTCATGACATCTTGCTTCTAAATTCCATTTTTCTTCCTCATTTCTTAGAATTCTTAGTACTAAAAAAAAGTCCTTCAATTCAAGAATTCACAGTAAAAGATAGCTTGTCATGTTATTCTTGAAGTGGATCTACATTTCTACTCTCCCTCACAGAGTTTATAGACTCTGAAGAAAATTGAAGAGACCTTGAAATGAAATGCCCCTAAGTCATCTCAGAAAGGTAATTCCCTCACAAAATCCAGAAGCCGGCCCAGCCTGTGTCAGCAATGGGCTGTGTATTACCTCCAAGCCTGGAGCGGACATAAAGCTCTCTCTGCTGTCCCGTTTTTCTTTTATTCCTTGAGAAAAATCTCCTTCTCCCCACTTTGCTGAACAGCATCCCTTTAGTAATTTTAGGTCCATCTTTCTTAGTTCCTTCTTTCCTAGAGAGGACAGACCACAGAAAAACCAGCATCCCTTTCTTAGTGTGTCTAGAGACTTCTTCCCCCCAAGGACAGATACTCAGGTTGGAGACGGCTCATCCGGGGTTGTGTTTCTGCAGGACCCCCACCCCTACCCCCAGATCTGGAACAGCAGCTGCTAGGTCCCCAGAAAAGAATTTGCAAACTCCACTGTCTCGCTGTTCACGTCTGTGACACCAATTGTCTTGCTGTTCGCACCGTCCACACTGTTTGCTAAACTCATGGTAGGCAAGGTGCGAACAAAAATCTGGAAGAAAATGCGAGAAGCCGTAGGAACTGCAGACACGTTTATTCCCTCCTGGCTGGCACACAGCCGTAGCCGCAGACATAACATAACGCAACATAACCGCACACAACCCTTCCGGGCTGTTCCCGGAGAAGCTTTGACAGCCTTACCGCACGTGGTCGCCCGGACCCAGCGGGTAACTCGTGACGCACATGCGCAGTGCTCTAAGTGAGGCAGCTGTTCCAGAATCGTTATTTACAAAACACGGGGTGAGAGAGCCCGACCATGCCATCGTGGCTAATTTCCCCACATCCAATCGAAGGGAAAAGCGAGGCTTACCTCAAAAGGAAGTCTGGGCTTTCTTCAGATGAGAGAGTCACATGAAGCGCCGTGGTGGAGGCGCCCCCTGTCCCCCACCATCTCCGCCGCTCCATGCAGACCCCAGAGCGGGCCCGCGAACACCACCAGGCCCGGGAAGGGTCTGTAGTCAGCAGAACCGCCTTGTTCGCCCTATGCCCATCCGCGCTTTTGAGCTCTGCAGGATCTTTCCCAAACGTTACCAGGTATGACCTTTACAATGACCTTCTGTACAGGGCAGATTTTTTTCCCCCTTATTTTCTAGAAAACAGAGACTTTATAGTGTGAAAGCACAAGTGTCGGTCGCTTTTCAACGTAGAACCCAAGCAAGCTTTTCTTTAAACCATCCCCATGTGTCAGATTGTTGACTGTTAAATTCCTTTCTCTAAGAAAGTCCATGTGACGTTTCTGAATTTACTAATGACAGGCATGGCCCCTTTATTCTCTTACTGGTCAACAAGAGGAAAAGCCAAAGCGTAGGGTTTCAGGAAGATGATCCATTAGCAGCCAAATCTGAAACATCCCGGTGAGGAAGGAGCTGCCGCTACAAGTGAGGCAGGATTTGGAAACCCTGGAAGCAAATCCTTAGCTCCCAGCTGGCTGAATCCTCAAAGGCAGTTGCTTCTCCAGATCTGACCAGATGGCAGCTTTTTAATGTAATCACTGTGGCTCCTCACCCCTGCACCGAAGAGCATTATTAACAGGGAACGCTGTCCTGGGATGCTGCCCCCTGGGGTGGCTGGCAAGCATTCTGCCAGCCTTGTCGTGCGTCCCTGCCAGTGCACACAGAACATGCATGCCATGTGAGAAAGCTCACCAGCCTTGTGCAATGGTTGTGTCTGATTATGAGGCTACATGAGATTGTTACACGTACTAGCAACAAAAATAAGCCTTTATGGGGTATCTGGCATATTCAGGGCATGGGGCTGGGCTTGGAAGGTACACGGTGGCACCAGGCATAGACTTTTTACCTAAAGGAACTGATGACATGGCTGGAGGTGTAAGACATGGGTCTGAAAAGTGGAAATTACAGTTGCCATATAGGACCTCTAAATCCAAAATGAGTGGTTTAGAAAATGAGTCTCAGGAACTCAAGGGCAGAGCAGCTGGAGAGCTGAGAGGGGCAAGGAAGCCCAGAAACTTCGGGTAAGAAACTCACAGACTCGACTTTCTGCTAATTTCATCCTCATCATGACCACACGAGACAAAATTCTGCAACTGCCTGCACGCATGCATGCTCAGTCGCCCAGTTGTGTCCGACATTTTGCGACCCCGTGGACTGTAGCCTGCCAAGCATCTCTGTCCATGGGATTCTCCAGGCAAGAATACTGGAGTGGGTTTTCACGCCCTCCTCCAGGGGATCTTTCCGAAACTGAATGTCTCCCTCCTATTTCCCAGATGGGGAAATCGAGGCTTGGAGTTAAGTAACTTGCCCACATCACACAGTTGTTGTCCAGGCTCTCTGACACCAGAACCTAGCTCTTAACTATGATCCCAGATGAGGATCTTGGGCATGAAGGTGACTGGGAAAAGGTTACCCTTCAGGGAGAAAGATCAGTTTAGCCAGTGGAGTTTGCAATGAAACACAGCAGAGGCGGTGGTTGGCTTTGGTAGCTCAGCGCCAGATGGGAAGGGTGACCCCGTGAGAGTCAAAGCACCAAGAAGGGAACCCTGAGGTGTCCACACACTAATCAAACCCTCCAAGACACACAGCAGAGAGCAGCCTGGAATTCTCGGAGAGAATCTGGGCGGGGCAAGGCAGCATCTCAGCAGACACTGGTGCACCCACCAGGGTACCAGGAGGGTGACCCCCACACAGACCAGGGAGGGAGGGTGCGGACCTGGAGTTCCCCACCCCCAGGGGAGGGTCGGCACCATGAGGACAGACCCAGAGTCAGTGACAGAGGCCAGTAGCACTTTACATCCAGGGGTACGCCGTGCCTTTTTAATCATAAAGTTAACAAAAGATACGCCAAACTACCACCTGGTGGGGAGGGGCGCCAGATTCATCATCCGAATAACCGAGTAGGAAGGAAATCGGACTCCAGACATAAGACCCACGGACAGAGCTGAGTCACAGCAAAACGAACTTGATGGCAAGTTGTACCCTTTCCTGACAAGGGCTCTAATGAGTTCTGTCTGGGAGAGAATCAAGCCATGTCAAGGCCGGAATCAAACCCACAGGTGTGGTTGGTTAAGGCTCCTAAAGATGGGAGCAGAGCAGCACTGATAATCGTTTGGACCTATTTTTAGCAAATATTTGACGAGCGCCAACTGTGCACCACGCACTGCTCCTAGGGATGGACAGACGGACTTTGCCCCCTTGGCGTTCGCATTCCAAGGGGCAACATCATATCATTAAGATGCAGCAGAAGAGGGTTCTGGGAAAAGGGGAGCCGGTTTCCAGATGGGCAGAGGCAGAAAGCATCATGGGTTGTTCGAAAGAGAAAAGATTCGTTTGGTTTTGGCAGGACATTTTTGGAAGGAATCTAGGGGATTCCATCAAAGGCTGAACCAAAGTCACCAGATGTTTGGGCCTGAAAAGCCTGTGGCCCACGTGCAGAGGAGACCTCCCTGCGCAGGGAGGTGGGGTGAGGGGAAGCAGGAGGCACACGAGTCCTAGAGTGGACGAGCCCCATGGCGGTCACTGTGACAGAAACTCTCTGAATCGTGTCCACCAAGCCTCAAGGGGCTTAAAGAAATGCAAATGGCCCAGGATCCAGTCAGCAAAACTCTCTCACCTGCCTCTCTGACCCTGAACACGCCCCAGAGCTTTCCAGGTTGAGGCTGAAGCTCTCAAAGGCCCCTTCCAATTCTGAAATCCTTTAATGCCTCGGAGGATCCTCACCTGCGTACCAGAAATGAGCCTTCAGTGACGTCAGATGGGTGGGGCGTGGGGTCGGGGGGCAGTCGGAGAGCAGGCAGCAGGATCCAGGCTCTGTCCTGATTCTGGAGTCCTCTGGGGATTTGAACTCGTCACGTCACTCTCCATGGTCCTCATCCCAGAGGTCGCCAAGCAGCCCCTCAGCTCTCACATTCATTGAGCCTACAATCTCAGTTTGCTGGGACCATGAAAAATGTCAAACACAAAGACTGCTTACTTTAAAAAAAAAAATAACAGCTCTCAGTGAAAACGTCTTAAAACAAAGTCTGTTAATTGCCTGCTCCTTTGCACCTCATCTTTGCACTGAGGCTCGTAATTTTGCAGAGTCCACGACAGGAGGTGTGGGTTTCAGTGTTCCTGCAGCATTTAAGTACATGTCTTTTCAAGTACAATGTGAAGGAGTTAATTCCAGGAAAAAGACGATAGTCAACAAATTATTAAATTTATTTTACACTGATTGAACTCATTGCACCGCGAACATGGAATTCTAATGCAACCAGGACTCCCAGGCGGTTTCCCACGCGGCTCAGCACGCTTTAGAGCCATAATGAATGTGCCTGTGCTAACAATGCCATCAACCATTCCTGAACCAAAGGCTGTCAAAGCTTTCCTTTTCCTTTATTCTAGGTAGAAAAAAAAAATTCTCGGGGAAAGTTGTAATCAGAGGAAAAAGTGACAGAAGGTTGGCTAATTTGCCTCCCTAAGGCCTCTTACAAGTCCTGTGGTCTGACTGCTTTATTATCCCAGTTTTTCTAATCACAGCTAAAACCATGATGAGAATTCAAGCTAAATCTTGCAGCTATAAAGATATATTTTGCTTATTTCAGAAAAAAAGGACCCAAGTGTACAAACAAGTTTAGAAAATCTGTGCATTGGTGGCCAGCATTTCTTAGCCTGGCGCTGAAACTGCTGCCCTGCACCCGCTGGAGGGCAGAGGTGATCGTGGCTGACTGGTGCGGGCGCTGCCTCTCTGCTGATGGACTTAGACTACTCATCTCAGCCTCTAGCAACAAATCTGGGTGGCAGTAAAAGTGTTTTCCTCTCCAAACCCACTTCTGCCTCCAGGTTTTGCTATTTCAATGAATGACACTATCCCTCCAGGGGCTTTCCTGGTGGCTCAGTGATAAAGAACATACCTGCCAAGCAGGAGATGCGGGTTTGATCCCTGAGTCAGGAAAATCCCCTGGAGAAGGAAACGGCAACCCACTCCAGTATTCTGGCCTGGAGAATTCCATGGACAGAGAAGCCTGGCGGCCTACAGTCCACAGGGTCACAGAGAGTCGGACAAGACTGAATGACTCAGGAACCATCCCTCCTCCTGCTATCTAGCCTGAGACCACTGGTATTCTTCCCAGGTGACCAGATCTCAAAAGAGATCCAGGTCCTCTTGGATGACATTAGTCATCACATGTGTTTTCTTTTTTTTTTTTATCTTTCATTTTTATATCATTGTATGTATTGTTTTATTTTTTTTTCTTTTTCTCCATTTATTTTTATTAGTTGGAGGCTAATTACTTTATAATAGTGGTTTTTGCCATACATTGACATGAATCAGCCATGGATTTACATGTGTTCCCCATCCTGAACCCCCTCCCACCTCCCTCCCCATCCCATCCCTCTGGGTCTTCCCAGTGCACCAGCCCTGAGCACTTGTCTCACGCATCCAACCTGGGCTGGTGATTTTCACCCTTGATAGTAGTTGTTTCAATGCTGTTCTCTCTGAACATCCCACCCTCGCCTTCTCCCACAGAGTCAAAAGTCTGTTCTGTACATCTGTGTCTCTTTTTCTGTTTTGCATATAGGGTTTATCGTTACCATCTTTCTAAATTCCATATATATGTGTTAGTATACTGTATTGGTCTTTATCTTTCTGGCTTACTTCACTCTGTATAATGGGCTCCAGTTTCATCCATCTCATTAGAACTGATTCAAATGAATTCTTTTTAATGGCTAGTAATAGTCCATGGTGTATATGTACCACAGCTTCCTTATCCATTCATCTGCTGATGGGCATCTAGGTTGCTTCCATGTCCTGGCTATTATAAACAGTGCTGTGATGAACATTGGGGTGCACGTGTCTCTTTCAGATCTGGTTTCCTCAGTGTGTATGCCCAGAAGTGGGATTGCTGGGTCATATGGCAGTTCTATTTCCAATTTTTTAAGAAATCTCCACACTGTTCTCCATAGTGGCTGTACTAGTTTGCATTCCCACCAACAGTGTAAGAGGGTTCCCTTTTCTCCACACCCTCTCCAGCATTTATTGCTTGTAGACTTTTGGATAGCAGCCATCCTGACTGGCATGTAATGGTACCTCATTGTGGTTTTGATTTGCATTTCTCTGATAATGAGTGATGCTGAGCATCTTTTCATGTGTTTGTTAGCCATCTGTATGTCTTCTTTGGAGAAATGTCTGTTTAGATCTTTGGCCCATTTTTTGATTGGGTCATTTATTTTTCTGGAATTGAGCTGCAGGAGTTGCTTGTATATTTTTGAGATTAATCCTTTGTTTCTTCATTTGCTATTATTTTCTCCCATTCTGAGGGCTGTCTTTTCACCTTGCTTATAGTTTCCTTTGTTGTGCAAAAGCTTTTAAGTTTCATCACATATGTTTTCAAACCCCTTCCCTCCTAATGCTGTTCCGCCTTCTCCTCTGACCTCTCCTCCTTATCAGAATCCTGGTGCATGAAAGCTTAGCCCAAGGCCTCCTCTTCCCAGCTCCTGTTCTCTCTCTTCCCCACCCCTGCCCCTCCAGACACACACCTATGTGTGCACCAGCCCTGGCCCCAAGGAGTCTCCACCAAAACCTCCCCACCTCCCACCTCCCAGCCAGCACTGACTCGCTTGTGCAGTTGGCAAGTTTGCTCATGTTCACTGTGGGTTCTCCCTTCATTGGTATAAATCTCTTTCCAAACAAAGTGAAATTCTTAGAGTACGACCATATCCCTGAATCGTATAGCTCAGCAGTCTAAATAGGCAACTCAGGAAAACCAAATACATCACATACATGGGATATAACAGACCCTGCAGTGTGAAAGCTTACATAGTGTTTGTGAGGGGCCAGACACTCTTTCCTTCAGGGTTTTTAAAACCAGTTTTTAAATTGAAGTATAGTTAATTTACAGTGTTGTGTTAGTTTAGGTGTACAACACAGTGCTTCCATGACACACACATACACACATATATATTCTTTTTCAGATTCTTTTCCCTTTGCAGATTATTACAAAACATTGAGTAGAGTCCCCTGTGCTATACAGCAGGTCCTTGTTGGTTGTCTATTTTATACACGGTATTGTGAATCTGTTAATCCCAA
The DNA here is from genome assembly GCF_019320065.1 of Cervus canadensis. Taxonomy (NCBI): domain Eukaryota; kingdom Metazoa; phylum Chordata; class Mammalia; order Artiodactyla; family Cervidae; genus Cervus; species Cervus canadensis. The sequence continues at coordinate 25,360,193 of NC_057405.1, forward strand.
ATTCTCCATTTATCCTGCCCCTGCCTTTCCCCTTTGGTAACTGAAAGTTTGTTTTCTGTGCCTGTGGGTCTATTTCTATTGTGTAAATAACATTTGTACAATTTTTTAGATTCCACATATAATCAATACCATATGATGTTTTGCTTTCTCTGTCTGACTTCACTTAGTATGATTATCCCTAGGTCAATTCATACTGATGCAAATGGCATGATTTCATTCTTTTTTATAGCTGAGTAGTATTGGGTTGGCCAAAACATTCATTTGGAGTTCTTTTTGTAACATCTTATACCCTGTATAAACTTTTTTGGCCAACCCAGTATTTATTGTATATATGTTCCACACCTTCTTTATCCATTCCTCTCTTGAAGGACATTTAGGTTGATTCCATGTCTTGGCTATTATAAATAGTGTTGCAATGAATGTTGGAGTGTATGTATCTTTTCAAATTATGGTTTTTTCCAGATATATGCCCAGGAATGGGATTGCTGAGTCATACGGTAGCTCTGATTTTAGTTTAGACACTCCTCTAAGTACTGTAGATAGATTAACAATCATAAGAAACAGTGAATATTATATATCCGCATTCCACTGCTGAGGAAACTAAGGCCCAGAGAGGTGAGGTGACCTTCCCAAGGTCACAAAGCTGGTGGGTAGTGGGCTCAGGACTTGAACCAGGCCATCTTATTCCAACATACATGCTCTTAAGAAACCAAAGAAAGAGTATTGGAACTGTCTACCTCCAAACACATCAATATATTTTTTGTTCCCTTTCATTACAATTTCAACTTCTGATAAAATAAGAAAACAGTATATGCAAAACAGAAAAAGAGACACAGATGTATAGAACAGACTTTTGGACTCTGTGGGAGAAGGCGAGGGTGGGATGATCTGAGAGAACAGCATCGAAACATGTATATTATCAAGGGTGAAACAGATCACCAGCCCAGGTTGGATGCATGAGACAAGTGCTCGGGCCTGGTGCACTGGGAAGACCCAGAGGGATCGGGTGGAGAGGGAGGTGGGAGGGGGGATCGGGATGGGGAATACATGTAAATCCATGGCTGATTCATGTCAATGTACAGCAGAAACCACTACAATATTGTAAAGTAATTAGCCTCCAACTAATAAAAATAAATGGAGAAAAATAAAATGAAAAAAAATTTTTGTATCAGATGCAAACTATTATATATAGGATGAATAAACAACAAGATCCTACTATATAGCACAGGTAGCTATATTCAGTATCCTGTGATAAACCATAATGGAAAAGAATATGAAATATATATATATATGAGTCACTTTATAGTAGAAATTAACACAATATTGTAAATCAACTATACATCAATAAATTTAAGAAAGAATTTTGTGTTTAAAAAAAAAAAAAAACACTTAGTTGACCGGTATTCTGGCCTGGAGAACTCCAGGGACTATATAGTCCATGGGGTCGCAAAGAGTTGGACAGGACAGAGTGACTTTCACTTTCGCTCACTTTAGTTGACTAGGTAATCAGAAACACACCACAATTCTCTTATTTCCTTGTCAGCAAAATGCTAGCTTTTCATGAGTAAAAGGAGCATTAGTGTTGGATTTATCCTGATGTATTTGGGCACTTCTCCATTTTACTAATTTGCTTTTATGTGGTCTGCACCCAGGGGAGTCTGCACCCAGGGAACAGACTGAGGGTGCTGCAACCTTAGAGAAAGCAGACGCTTGCTTGGGGCCAGAACTTGACTACTTTTTGAAATTTCACCACCACAGCATCATCCTTTAGAGTAAGTTTCCAAAGTCTTGTCAAAAATAAAATTCCCCTGGAAAAAGCAGAGCCTCACCTGCTTCAGAAGTCATTTCAATAAAGAGCTAACATTTCTTCTCAATTAGTGTGGATGGGTGAGGGGGGTATTAGTACCTAGTATGTGCAGAGAGGCAGCCTGAGATGGGAAGGCATATGTATTTCAGAATCCCTGGATTCAATTTTGAGCCTTGGTGCCACATCTGAGGAGCTGCAGGTGGCCAATGAGGTCCTCCAGAGTCAGTGTCTACTGCACAAGGAGATGCTCAAATGAACATTACAGGACATCTCCAGGTTGTAGGACACATCCCACTCAGATGTGTGTACATGCTGAGTCTGCCCTGAATCCCAACACCCAGAATATCGCGGGAATGCCAAGGAGTAAATGAATCAAAAGTCTTCACTTAGAGCTGTGAGGATCTCCTCTTCCAGAGCCCAGGACCTTTACACTCAACCACCTTTCTGGTACTGTTACCCAGATAGCTGATTTTCACTTAAAACCCAAACTACCACAGTCCTCCCAACAGCAGATTTTTCTCCTTACATCCTTATGAATATCCTTGGCTTCACCGTATCGACATCTCTGACATGTTCAAAGTCCGTGGTTTGAAATTATCAGCATCTCCTTTGCTTCTCTCTCTGAGCAGTCCAAACCCTATTAATTCTTTTCCTGGATTTTCTCAGCTCTCTCCTCTCCTTTCCATCTTCTCTGCCAACGCCCAGAATCACTCTTTTTCCCTCTCAGTGGCACACACTGGCTTTCCCTCTCCCAGAGAAGTCAGCCACATTTAACTTAGAGACACAATGCCTGAAGACCATCATCGGCTTTCTCAAAAGCCCTTTGGCAGCTCACCAGTGCATGTAATGTTTGATTCTGTTCCATGGCCTTGGGTGCAGACATGGCCTGCGTCAGCCTGCATCCAATCAGCAGACAGAAAACACACCGATCAATTGAGCTGGTAAAATGTAATATAAAGAGCTGTTACTGAGGAAAAGACTGTTAACTACTGAAAGGTATAAGCTTTAAAATGTGCAAAGGGAGCAACTTCAGGAGGCAGCCAAAGCCCTTAGGACTGAAGGAAAGTGAACTTGGAAAGCTAGAGGAAAGGGCCTCTAATAATATCTAATAATGGACATCGTTGCATCTACTATTTCATCTTATAGAATGTAAACCTCTTTCCCAGCGTAGTCCATTATGGAGAATATTGTACTTTGCTTGGTTGCTAAGTTTTGTCTGATTTTCTCTTGCGACCCCATGGACTGTAGCCCACCAGGCTCCTCTGTCCATGGGATTCTCCAGGCAAGAATACTGGAGTGGGTTGCCATTTCCTTCTCCAGCGGATCTTCCTGACCCGGGGCTTGAACCCGGGTCTCCTGCACTGCAGGTGGATTCTTTACCACTGAGCCTCTGGGGAAGCCCTATGGTGAATATAATTCTAAGTAATTATGTGTACAATATAGTATGTAAAAATTACTTAGAATATTATGACAACTATTTATGTCAATATTATGTTTATTTATTTATAGTTAAAATACCTGTGTGTTCACACTGATACTGCTTATTCAAAATTCATATTAATGGAAGCTCTTCTCTTCTTCATCTGAGTCTCCTTTTGTCCACAGCAAGGATCGTGAGTTTTCTCTATGTCACACAAAAATTTCTCAGAATCACAGTGCCAAAACTTCTATCAGGATAGTTACTAAAAAACTGTTTTAAATATTTTTTGTATGCTGTTCCCATTCTCTCCTCATTTTTCAGAATTACACCATGTCTCTAGTGTCAGAGCGTGGAGCCATCACATACTCCACTTCAGTCCTAACGCCCTTCCTCCGTCCTGCGTGGAAACATACCATCTCCAGTCTCTTCAGCTGCCACCCCATTTGGCTGAAGTTCACTTTCTATGTATTCCCAAGTAAAAGCTCCTGGGAACCTCCTCCTTCAGGGTCTCACATGTTCAGGCCAATTTGCTGCCATTCTAATTAAAACTTGATTTGAATAAATATATAAAGTCCTGGGCTCACTGTTTCTTTCCTTCCACATCCTGAGCATTGCTTTGTCTTCCTCTGGTCTGAGGCATTGTTCTTGAAGAGCCTGAGGATGACCTACTCTTCTATCCCTCGTAAAGCTACTGCTTGGATATTTGTTCTGGATCAGTTTCCCAGCTATGCAAAGGGCTCTTTCTATACACGATTTTAATATTTTATGCTATGAAAGTTTTCTTGAATTATGAAAGTATGATTAGGTACTTCTAACTTATTTTATTATTCATGGATTTCATATATATATATGAAATATATATATATGATATATATATATACACACACATGCATTGGATTTTCCCTGCCTATTTCTGAATTTATCACACTCTTCTTAACACTTTCCATCTCTTTATTCATTTCCTTTTTTCCGTCTCTTAATTCATTTCCTTTTTTCCTTTCAGTTTTTTGCTGTGGTAAAACACATGTAACATGCAGTTTCCCATCTTAACCATTGTGAAGAGCGTGGGCTCAGGGGCATTAATTTAAGATCCTTCTCACTGCTGTGCAGCCATCATCACCATCCATCCTAAGAACTCTTTTCATCCTCCCAAACCGAAACTCTATACCCATCAAACAACATCCTCAAGGACCACTCTCCCCTCCCCACCTGCATCTTCATTGTTTTTAATCTTTAAATTTTCTCCTCGTTTGAAGTATTCTACGACATCCCTTTGGAGAAGGCAATGGCAACCCACTCCAGTACTCTTGCCTGGAAAATCCTATGGACGGAGGAGCCTGGTGGACTACAGTCCATGGGGTTGCAAAGAGTCGGACACGACTAAGTGACTTCACTTTCACTTTCACTTTTCACTTTCCTGCATTGGAGAAGGAAATGGCAACCCACTCCAGTGTTCTTGCCTGGAGAATCCCAGGGACGGGGGAGCCTGATGGGCTGCCGTCTATGGGGTCGCACAGAGTCGGACACGACTGAAGCGACTTAGCAGCAGCAGCAGCAGCATGACATCCCTTATAAGTGGAATCTACAAAGAAATGATACAAATGAACTTACTTACAAAACAGAAAGAGACTCACAGACTTAGGAAACAAACTTGTGGTTGCTGGGTGGCACAGTGTGGGGAGGGATAGGTAGGGACTTTGGGAAGGTCATGCACACACTGCTCTATTTAAAATGCATAACCAACAAGGACCTGCTGTATAACACATGGGACTCTGCTCAGTGTTATGTGCCAGGCTGGGTGCATGGAGAATGGATTCGTGTCTGTGTATAGCTGGCTCCCTTCGCTGTTCTCCTGAAACTACCACAACACTATTAATCAGCTACACCCCAATACAAAATAATAAGTTTAAAGTCTGGAAATTTTTTTCCCTCCTTTTCATCATCTATTTATTGTAAAGTATTACCTTCTGTGCCTATTTACTCTTTGCCCTGGTGGCTCAGTGATAAAGGCTCTGCCTCCTAATGCAGGAGACATGGGTTCGATCCCTGGGTTGGGAAGATCCTCTGGAGGAGGAAATGGCAACCCACTTCAGTATTCTTGCCTGGAAAAGCCCATGGACAGGGGAGCCTGGCGGGCTACAGTCCATGGTATCGCCAAAGAGTCAGATATGACTTAGTGACTAAACAACAACAAACTTACAGTTAGTTTTAGTATCTGAAATGATTTTTTTTTCTCTTATGCCTAATTAATTCTTTCTTAAGTTCTACCACTGAGTTTTCTACAATATTCATATCTTTTCCCTCATTTTGAAAGAATGTTATAGTTCTCATTTTTGTAAGAATATCTCCTGATGTCTTCATTATCTATAGAGATTCTACTTATTCTTTTTATCCTGCAATACATTTGAATATGATTTGAGAGCTGTCCTTTTCTGTTGCTTTAGAATAAGATTCTAAGAATTAATTTATAGAATGAGATTTTCTAAACTTCTCAACAGGCTTAGAGTAGCTTTCCCAATTGGACATCTCTAGACCACTCTCTTCTGGTTATTTTGTTATCCATCCCGCAGTAAGAACTTGTGCCTCCTGAGATGGCCTGGTTCTAGTCTCCATCACCACTTCTGGGTGGACTCATATTCCTTTGGTCTCTGATGTCCCTGACAAGTTCAGCTGAGATTCTCCCCTCAGCGGTTTATCTTCAGTGTGAACTGTCACCCAGCTTTGTTCTGGGAGAGACTCTGGTCGCGTTGAGGATGAAGACAGCTCAGGCCATTCAAGCCCCTTTAGTCTCACCATGGGCACTCCAGGACCATCAACATCCCCAGTTTGTTGTTGTTCTCAACCCAGTGCTTTCCAGGAAAATCCTTGCTTGTTATTTGGAAGCCGGCAGGTTGTCAGACATCCCACTGCTTCTCTTTGCTCCGCTTGGGCAGATGCCATTCCCAGGAGGTCCTGTCGCTGTTGGCGATTTGTCACGACTCACCTGGGACTTGGAATTTGTGTTATGAAGACTGTCTGTGCCCTGGTGTTTTTCTATCCCGGCTGTTCTGCATATTTCCTAGGGGAACCTGGGGAGCCACCTCTGTGTTCTTCACAGATCCTCAGGGAGTACCTTTTAAATTTCCAAATCATACACCTTATACATGCATGCATTCAGGCTAAGTCACTTCAGTCGTGTCTGATTCTTTGTGACCCCATGGACTGCAGCCCACCAGGCTCCAGTGTCCATGGGAGTCTCCAAACAAGAATACTGGAGTGGTTTGCCATGCCCTCCTCCAGGGGATCTTCCTGACCCAGGGATCGAACCCACATCTCTAATGTCTCCTGCATTGACAGGCGGGTTCTTTACTTCTAGTGCCACCTGGGAAGCCCACCTTACACATGGAAAGGCTTTAATAAATATTTGCATAAATCAATTTAAAAGTCTGAGGTCTCATTTCCTTCATACTTTATAATGTTAGAGCAATAGTGGCAAAATTATAGAGGAAGTGAGATTTCTCTTTGGTATCAACCCTCCAGCTTCCTGAGAACACCTCGAGCTATGCTTCTGACAGCCTTCTTTCACCTATGGTTTTTCTTCCTCTTCCTAAGGACCCTTCTGTTCACCTATTCACTGTAGGATTCAAGTGGCTATATTTGTTAAGACTTTTTTCTCACAAGTGTGCAAGTTAGATTTTTCTTTCTCAAACTGTCCTCATCAAGTTTAATGTCAAGTTTATAAAAACTAAACTCTTATGATGATTTGCCAGGTGTTCCTTTTTCCTCTATCTGCTGGAAGAGTGTGCATGAGTTTCGAATTACTCATTTTTTTAGTGTTTCCTGAATACATGTTGGACAAGACTCTTGAGAGTCCCTTGGACTGCAAGGAGATCCGACCAGTCCATCCTAAAGGAAATTAGTCCTGTATATTCATTGGAAGGACCAATGCTGAAACTGAAACTCCAATACTTTGGCCACCTGATGCAAAGAACTGACTCATTTGTACAGACCCTGATGCTGGGGAAGATTGAAGGCGGGAGGAGAAGGGGATGACAGAGGATGAAATGGTTGGATGACATCACCGACTCAATGGACATGAGTTTGAATAAACTCCGGGAGTTGATGATGGACAGGGAGACCTGGTGTGCTGCAGTCCATGGGGTTGCAAAGAGTCAGACATGACTGAGCCGCTGAACTGAACTGAACTGAATGCATTGATAAAGCAATATGTGTTTATTAATAGGAAGAGTTTTAACAACAAATTTATTAATTTATTGGATCTGAAAATACTGACTTTTTCTGTTTCTTCTTTGGTAAATTACACTTTTCTAAGAATTTGTCCATTGCTGTAATAAATAAGGCTGTTTATAATACTTCTTATCATTTTTTTCTGCTGTTTTTTGTCCCTGTCCCTGTTTTTTGTCTTCTGGAGGGGTATCAAATGTACTTTTTTCAGATAATCAGCTTTTCCCCTTGCTGGACCTCTCTATGGCATGTTGGTTTTCTATTTTATTAAACCCATTTTCTTTATTATTTCCTTCTTTCTACCTTTTAGGTGTTAATTTTGTTGTTGTTTTCTTACCTTTTGAATATAAATGATTACTTTATTGACTTCTATGCTTTCTTATCTAATACAAATACTCAAGGCTGAAAGCGTTTTTCTAGCACTGCTTTACTTGCATCCAAGTTCCAATAAAAGAATTTCCATTTTTAATCAGTTCTAAATATTTTCTGATTTGCTATGTTATCTTTGGGCTTCCCTGGTAGCTCAGCTGGTAAAGAATCTGCCTGTAATGCAGGAGACCCCAGTTTGATTCCTTGGTCAGGAAGATCCCCTGGAGAAGGGATAGACTACCCACTCCAATATTCTTGGACTTTCCTGGTGGTTTAGTTAATAAAGAATCTGCCTGCAATGCGTAAGACCTGGGTTTGATCCCTGTGTTGGGAAGATCCCCTGGAGGAGGGCATGGCAATCCACTCTAGTATTCTCGCCTAGAGAATCCCCATGGACAGAGGAGCCTGGTGGGCCACAGTCCATGGAGTCACAGAGTCGAATGCAACTAAGCACAGTGCATAATATCTTCCGGCCCATAAGCTATTTATTGAAAGACTCTCACCTTTCAATATTCTAACACAATTATAATGTGCTCAGAGAATATAGTCTCTATAATAACAATCCTTTAAGATTTGTTGAGACTTGCCTCACGCCCCAGGATGGATCAATTTGTGTAAATGTTCCATGGGTCCTTGAGAGGAGTAAACTGTGTTCCGCAGCTGTGGATATAATCTTCTCATGTCCACTAGATCGAGCTTGCTTAATTCTTCACACAATTAAATGAACTATTTTATGTACTCATTGAGTTTTTTGTCTGCATAACCAACCCCTAACACACAACACTCCCAGCCTCACTACGATAGTCTGTTTACGATACCATTAATATTAAGGAGGCTGAACTTGGAGCTGGTGGTCCATCTCCCCGTAAGACAGCAGTGGAAGTAAACCCTCGACCCTCCCGCCTTTGCCTATCTCAGTCACCGTGAGCAGTTCAAGGTGCCGGGTCATCCTCATGTGTCCACCGTCCTCACAAGTCCTGTACATCCCCTAGAAGAAAGAACGTGAAAATGAAAGTTGCTCATTCATGTTCGACTTTTTGAGACCCCAAGGGCTGTAGAGTTGAGAGGGTAACAGGCAGGAAGGCTGAGGGTCTCCAAACGGAGGAAATAGGCTGCAAGTGTCAGACATTTTTCTCTCTTTAGTGGCAGGAGGAAACAAAACAGCAATATTTTTTTTTTCCTTCTCTATACAAATTTAAAAGGAAGTTTCTCTTAAAATGCTGTGTTGCCATGACACCTGGTTTCACCTGAAACCTAGAGTTAACCAATACATTTTTTTCTTATGGAAATGTTTGTCTTAAGATATGTTAATTTACCCCAGACTCCGTAAGTTCCGCCAAATGGACCAACCTACTAACTCAGATATTGTTCCCCTAATCTATGTAAATGAAACTATTTGTTTGGTAATCTGCCCTTCTACAAGATTCAAGTCAATCGTTTATGGCTGGGGATGAATTATCTGGTGCCATTCTAAATTCTAAGACATTCCTTTCTTTTCATTAACAGACTGTGAGTGACTATATAACTTACAGCTAAAGACTAGAAGGGGGGTATTCTTTCTGCCCCCTTCTGATGCCTATGTCAGAAGCTTTCTCTACCTCCTTTATACTTTAATAAAACTTTATTACACAAAAGCTCTGAGCGATCCAGCCTCGTCTCTGGCCCCAGATTGAATTCATCTCCTTCAGAGGCCAAGAATCCCGGAGTCTTATCGTTCAGCAACAACCTTTCAGAGTCCATGGAATTCTCCAGGCCAGAATACTGGAGTGGGTAGCCTTTCCCTTCTCCAGGGGATCTTCCAACCCAGGGGTTGAACCCACGTCTCCCACATTGCAGGCAGATTCTTTATTAGCTGAGCTACCAGGGAAGCCCCTACATCCCCTAATCTGACCTAATCTTGTTATAGCCACAAACTCACTCAGAAGGACAATGCAGGTAGTGGAGTGCAGTCTATTACACCGGCGGGCCCAAGGCAGAGTCTCCTCTTAGCCAAGGACCTCAACCAGCATTTGTGAAAATCTTTTATACCCCATGTGTACGTGTCCAAACCCATCACCCCAATTTCCTTGAGACTTACATAAACAAAGGAATGGTAAATACAATTACAATAACCCCATCATTCACATGTTATGTGTTCAAACAGTTAATAATCAATAAGCCCACAGTTACATTCCAAACAGTTAATAATCAATAAGCCCGTGGTCACGTTCCAACCAGTTAATAATCGATAAGCCTGTGATTACATCTCGATAGATACGGAAAAAAATTATGACCTGTCCGGAGGCAGGGGTGATTACGGTATGTTTCCTCTTAGGCAATGAGTAACCTGGATGTGATCTTCAAGGTTCCCCTGTCCAGAGGGGGTCTTATCCTTCCATTGTCGTTCCCACAGGCACTAAGCAGAGAGTTCAGAGTCCACTGGAGAGGTGGCCGCGCACGATCAGCACAGACAGGTCTCAGATGGAGTCCAAGCCCTGTGAATTCCTTCATCAATCCCACACAGTAACTGCCCAAGAAAACCTCCAGTGTGCCCTCAGGAATCAGCCATAAACCAGCAAAATCGCTGACATCTTCTCAGAGGGTTCCCGAATGTTCCCGCTTGTCTGGAGCCTGCCCCTGCCCTTGTGCTCATCTCTCTCAGCAAGCTGCTTGCTCTCGCATAGCCCCGGGTGCCCAGGGCCTGGAGTTGAGTGAGCACTCAGGCCATCACTTCCAGACCATCACACTCCAAGCCCGGTCTCGGATCAGTCATAACCTCACCACATGTTGGAAACATCACCTCTCAAGTCCCAGCCCAGACCTCCCCAGTCAGAAGTGACTCTGTGAAATGTCTGCAGGGTCTTACATTGACATCATAATCCCTGTTTCAAGCAAACCGCTCAAGATAGGACAAAACCTGCAAGCTTCAAACTTGCACCAGACGTTGCCCTGGGTGACCTCTCTGACTGAGCCGCCTCTCTCCCACTTTTCCCCCAGTTCTGCCCAGGCTCCCTGCCTGTGGCTCCACAAACACAGCGCCCTGTCCCATTGCAGGCCTTCTGCTGCCCGGGACACCCCCCCGTGAGAATCAGAAAACATCCAAGTATACTCATGACATGGATGGATGTACGTGGGAAAATACCTGGTGAAATTTCATTGTAGTAGTTTTATTCCTGCAGGAGGATGAGGGGCGACTCTGCCTTCTTTATTTTTTTTAATGTATTCTTGGCCTCACTGGGTCCCTGTTGCTGAGAGTAGGTTTCCTCTAGCTGCAAGGAGCAGGGGCCATGTGCCAGCTTCTCATTAGCTCCCCAGGCACCTCAGTGGTAAAGAATCCACCTGCCAAGCAGGAAATGTGGGTTCTATCTCTGGGTCAGGAAGACGCCCTGAAGGAGGAAGTGGCAACCCACTCTAGTCTTCTTGTCTGGGATATTCCACGGACAGAGGAGCCTGGTGGGCTACAGTTTGTGGGGTCGCAAAAGAGTCAACACAACTCAACGACTAAACCACCGCCAGCAGCTTCTTAATGTGGTGACTTCTCTTAGTGCAGAGAATGGGCTCTAGGGGGCATCATGGTTCAGGATCTGTGGGCTTCAGTAGTTGTGGCCCAGAAGCTTGTTTGCCCCACAGCATGTAGAGTCTTCCCGGACCAGGGATCAAACCCATGTCCCCTCCATTGGCAGGTGTATTCTTAACCACTGGACCACTGGGCAAGTCTGAAACCATGCTTTCTTATACTCATTTTTATGAGTCTATAGATTTAGCGACATTATAGCTCAGTTCCACAGCTATTTCTCAGAGCACCCTCCCAGATTGCCCTGTAAATGTACAGAACTTGCCTGCTTCCCTCTAACTATTGCTGACCTTTTCCTCAAAGAAATATGATATATCATCCTATATTATTATAATACATTATTAAATTATATTATCAACCATTTGTTTCATTTCTTCATTGTCAATCTCCTGTCCCCTTCTGTCTCTCTCTCTCTGTCTCACACACACACAGACGCGCACACACATGCACACACACACACACGCACACACACACACACAGCAACTTCTTCTATTGTGTTTACTGTTGTGTCTCCAGCACAGGAGATGCTATTTGTAAACATCAATGAAGTGTTTTTTAAGAAGGTAAAAAATGAATGAGAAGCAGAGAGACAGAGAACATTTTTCACAGTATAACATTTACACCTTTCCCATTTTTACTCAAAAATATAAATTCCTTACATGTTTTATAAGCTACTTTAATATCTCTTACTTCCTTCTGTCCAGGACTCCTAGTGGCTCAGACGGTAAAGCGTCTGCCTGCAATGTGGGAGATCCTGGTTCAATCCCTGGGTCGGGAAGATCCCCTGGAGAAGGGAATGGCAACCCACTCCAGTATTCTTGCCTAGAAAATTCCATGGACAGAGGAGCCTGGTGGGGTGAGTCCATGGGGTCACAAAGAGTTGGACACGACTGAGAAACTTCACCTCCTTCTGTCCAGTCTGAGGAAGACAGGTCCCCTTCTGGCTGAAGACAGCTCACCATGTAGAATATTTATCCCACTCCCTCCTAAATTCTCTCCAGCAGCATGCCTTCCTCCCTCCACCCCCACAAACCCACCCCCAATCGTGAAACTCACCAGGGTTTCTGTTCAGAGAAAATGAACTTCTTCATCCACACTCAGCAGAGTGTCTCACCTGCCATTCACTTCTTAACTTCCCGACCCTCTCCCCCACCAGCCCACTAACCACTGAAGCTAAGCTGCAGTTACCTCTTCCTGGCCAAATACACTTGCTGGCTTTGGTCCTGCTGGACTTTCCGAGGCTCTGCGCAGGCTCCGTGGGGATGCTGCCCAGGGATCATCCTGTTCCCCAGCCTCTTCCTGACCCTTCCTCAAACTCGCTGATGTCCAGGTTCTCCCGTGCCCTCCTGCTCTGTACAGACCCTCCCGGCCTGGTCCCATCCATTCTACGGTTCCTACAACAGGTCGATGACCTCCAGGCCTCTGATTCTGTCTCTGAGCCTCCCATGAATCTCTTTCCCATAAACAGATGAGACGTGGAATAAAGTCCACTCCTCAAGACCGTGGCATGGGAGGTCCTCCTTGGCCTGGGATATGGACCCTGCTGGTCCCTCCAGCCACGGGGCCGCTTCTTGCTCCAGGGACACCCAAGGCCCCTGGGCTGCTTCTAGCGCCAGGCTCCTGCCCACGAGGGTCTTTTGTACTTGGGACGTTCTCATGCCCCTACTGCATCCTTTTCTTTGAAAGAAAAGCGTTCCTGCCTCCAGGGTTGCCCTGGGTACTTTCTCATATTTAGTATGCTCTGTACATAATATCTTTCAGAGAATTGTGTGTATTGTATTAAGTGAAGTAAAGTGAAGGTCACTCAGTTTTGTCCGACTCTGCGACCCCATGGACTGTAACCTACCAGGTTCCTCCATCCATGGGATTCTCCAGGCAAGAATACTGGAGTGGATTGCCATTCCCTTCTTCCCTTCTCCAGGGGATCTTCCCGACCCAGGGATCGAACTGAGGTCTCCCGCATTGCAGGCGGGTCCTTTATCATCTGAGCCACCAGGGAAACATTGTATTAAAATCATACTCTAATGAAGCTCCTGCCCTTCCTCTGTGAGGCTCCTCCGGGCAGACGTTGGGTCCCGTTCATCCTGGGATCCCCAGCACCAAGTGCAGAGGCTGCCATATAAAAAGTGCTCCGCGAACAGATGCTGAGCTGGGCTCTCCTCGCACCGGCTGTATCAGACTCTTAGAAACACTAGTGCCCCAAGACGTGGTCTCCTCCACTTCTGTAGGTATGAAACCACTGCAGTGAAAGCCTTTTCAGATATTTTCACTCGTGGTCAGTCTGTTTTCTGAGGGTCCTTTGGAAGTTGTTCGCTTAGATCAAATCAGGCTGTAAAAAGAGAGTTGAGCAGCGATCGGGGGTAGCCAGAGTATGGCATCTTTAGAAACGATGGACAGCTCCGGTTACAGACTTGGTTTCTAGGGAGGGTAACTGGCCCTGCGTCACCCTGCTGCAGGAATGGACTTGTGTGAAAACAGACCCGAGTGTTCAGTCTCTCCCGTTCTGCCTGAAAGAGTGTGTCCTGCAAGAAGAGATAACCCGAGTTTATTAATGGAATGAAATTCTTCATAAGACCCTGCGGGTACTTTTAAAATAAATGGAAAGCACTTCCAATGATAGATGAGATAAATTTTGCCCAAGATGCCCTGGAGCTATTTCTTATATATTTTGGAGGATATAAGATCGATAAGTAATGGCTTATTGTATTTTCTTAAAAGGTATTAAAGGCACATAGTTCTTTACCATGATTTCATTCCTCATTTATACAATTTAAAATTACTCTTCTGAGAAGTGGTTTCACTTTCCCCATTGAGAAGTAAAAATGAGGACTTAAACCAGTAATAAAACCTTCATAATGTCCTTTAAATTTTAATTCCATCCCCACCAGGTTGCTGGTTGCTGTAGTTAGTAGATTTCACATTTGATATTAATATCCACGTTTAAAGAGCTCTCTGGTTACTTACCACAATTCCTTTATTCCTTTTAGCAACTTATTTAAATTCTGAAAATGCCAGCATTATTAAAAGTATCTAAAATATTTTTTTGCTCTTTTCCTAGTACAATTTTACTGACTTGAAAGCACCATATAGTTAGTATATCTTCTACTTTTACTCCCTGGAATTGGAATATTTTACTTCCTAGGAAGTAAATGCCTTTGAAATATATACACTTTGGTAATGGTTAATAACATAAACTAACTTCAGGCTTCCCAAGTGGTGTTGGTGGTAAAGAACCCACCTGCCAATGCAGGAGATATAAGATATGCAGGTTCAATCCCTGGGTCAGGAAGATCCCCTGGAGAAGGGAATGGCAACCCACTCCAGTATTCCTGCCTGGAGAATTCCATGGAAAGAGGAGCCTGGCGGGCTACAGTCCATGGGTTTGCAAATCAGACATGACTGAAGTGACTGACCTTGTAGAACTAACTTCAAAGATTATTGGTAAGAAGGAATATATAATAATGTTTTCTTATTAAAGAAAAAAGGTATTACAGTATAACTTCACAGTTTGTCATCATAACTACATCAAATATGAAAGCCAGAGAAACTGCACAATCTACAGCTAGTTTTTTCAATCACTGAGAATAATAAAACCTATTCAGAATCCATCCTTCTCCCCAAAGAACGTGCCCTTTTCTAGCAGATGTTTCAGAACCTATCAACATGCAGAGATCTGTAGCCATTATTTATAATTTCTTAAAATGAAACCAGACTCTTTCCATACTAAGCATGTTTAAATAAGAGCCTATCAATGAAATTCAGGGACTGTTATCATCCAAAATTGTCAGCCAAAAAAAATTTGTTTGCATTCTCCTGAAGAGAGGCCCAGGAACTTATATCAGATTTTCACTGTGATAAATAAAATGCCAAATCCCACTGAAATAAAGCCTGCACATGGGTATTGCTCTTTCCATTCTTTTTGTCTTTCCTTCCAGTATCTTCTAAACTCATTGAAAATTCATTGAACTAGAAATTGCAAAACCTAGACTCTAGTTTCAAACTCTGTTATTTACTATGAATCATGTGGCTTTCGGCAAGTAGCATGTCTCTGAGATTTAGTTTTCTTATCCTAAAGCATGAGTAGGAATGCTCTAAGTTTCCTCCAAAATGGGGAGGGCACGGCCTGAGTTGTCCAAAGCCAAGATTCTCCTTTGCTGAATGGAGACAGACATCAATAAACCAAAATAACAACCTGAATATGAAGAAAGAAATCATTTTCAGAGTTAAGACATTTTTTTAATTCACTCAGCAACTCTGTACTGAAGAAGATGTCAAACAAGGAAAGAAGAATGGGATTGTAATTACTCACCGAGGAGGAGAGACGCAGGCTGGGTGCCAGGCAGCGCTGGCTCAGACTGACCACAGTGGAAGACTGTTCCTGGGTGGGGTCCTTC